>NC_133548.1:6383636-6686666 GCF_048773025.1 Camelus bactrianus
CTTATATTGGCGTATATGTAATCGCCCTAGTTATAAGGTCATCTTTCTGTTTAATTAATACAGAGTTCTGTGGTCTGGGACAGCAAGGTCATGTGTAGCCCTGAATGTTAGCAACGCTGTCCTGGGGCTCTGAAAAATGCGGTGACCAAGTATTTAGCCACAGGCTTGTTCCGTCTTAGTGTCCAGGCTGGCATGAACCAGAAAGAGAGTAAAACAAGGAAGTGACACCCCAAGTGTTAGTTCTGCCGAGCAAACCTCCTGGAGAGGGAGAGGATCTTTAGATCCAGCCAGGGCAGCGAAGCCCAGATGAATGACCTCACCGCGTGAGCCTCCCTCACGGGGAGCCCTGCGGCTGTTTTGGGCTAGGAGTCATATGTGGGACAACACTGCTGACAGCGTTGTTTCCTGTCTTAGACTCACCCTGTCAGCAAGACACCGTTTACATTATTTGTTTGCCAAATTGTGGCATTATACACAATATCTGTTAAGTTCAATTAAATTAATGTTTAGAAATACTGTAGACAGAAAAGGCTAGAAAAGCACTATAGTAAACAATGATTACTGAGATTAGAGTGCTTTGAACTTGAGCATTAGAGAACCTTGTGGATTTGTAGGAGTTAACCAGGACAAGTACCTGTCTCTCATAGGAAGTATGTAAGTTCCTACAGGGTATCAGCATTGATTGAGGTTTTTCAGGTAGCTCGGGGCAGACTTAGGAGGGAAGGAAAGAGATAGAACACCAGAAAACATCTCTGAATACCTGGAGTTGTTACTCCCTCAGCAAAAACAATGGGGGCTGAATTGTTTGGGTCAGTTACCAGGAAAAAGGATAAACTGAGGAAGCAGACTCGAGGCAGTGTTCAGGGATGAACCTGAAGCAGCCTTGGATTTCAGAGGTGAAATAGTTGAACCCCAGACCTGGCTATAAGATGTGAAGAGTCACTCCAAGTTTATAAGCCCATTAAACTTGTGTTTTTGACTGTCTACACGTCCTGCTTTAGAGAAAACACACACGATGCTTTCAGCCACACCTCAGACCACTTGGCTGACAGTTTTTTCTTCTAATGACTCTAGTGAGCGTCTCGTTATTTACAAAGTTTGGAGAAGGGCAGCACTGGGGGTGGGGTGGATTTGTGCTTTGGTACCTTTTCCAGCACAGAGGGGTCAAATTCAGCCCATCTTTTGAAGTCAGTCTGAACTGTCAGATTAGCAGAGACCAGAATAGAGGACCCCTGGCTCACAGGCACACAAAAGCAATCAGCTGTCTGTCTGACTCGCTGTGGCCATGGGGCCAGGGTCAGAGTTCTTGAGGTGGTTTGTACTTCTTCATTGACTTTCTAGGTGAACAGTGGCTGGTTCACCCAAAGCTCCCCATCCCCATTCACTTTTATTTCGATGAAATGAGAAGGCTTCTTCTTCCCTTTCCCTGCTTTCTTTCCCTCCTGGGATGTTGATAAGATCAATGAGACAATGATCATAAAGTACTTTGAAGTATTTCAAGGAGGGTGCAGCCTGACTTGCTGTTACTCTTGGGACAGTTCACAAATCTCTGTGGCCAAGGGCTTTGGGCTACAACCCTGGGCTTGGTGCCCAAGAGCAAGGAGGAGATGCTACAACACGGCACCACGTGAAATTATGGCTTGGAGTCGCTCATTCCTGACCTTGGCGTCAGCAGTCTCATCTCCAGGAGGAGGATAAATGGTAGTTTGGGCCCCTGTGTCTCCTCCTCATGCGAGAGCTCAGTTGTCCCCGGCATGGCTTGCCAGGCCGCACAGTTCCAGCCCCTGTACCAGGAGTTGATATGAGGTAGAATGAACAGATTGCACTTTTACAAGATGTCTTCAAAGATGAGGTGGTGGGGAAGTGGTGACTCCTGCTCCCTTGTGCGAGGTGGCATCAGAAATCTGATGGGAGAGCCCAGGGAAGGCCCACCTGCTGGGAGACAGCCGGTTAGACAGCCTGGGGTCCGGGAACAGCAAGGTGACCTCAGGCCTCGCAAGCTAGATACTGTTGTGCTCCCCGGGCCGACGTGACGATGCTGCGACCTGCTGCAGGTGGGACTGTGGCTGAAGGGCGGCTGTGCTGGCGGGCGGCCCCCTCCACCCCAGCTCTCCTTGGGTCGTGTGCTGTCTGGGACCGTCAAGCTTCTCCTGAACCACCTTCTTCTGTGGGTGGTGAAGGAGTTGGATTTCTTCCGAGAAGAATGTTAGGTCTGTGTTCCCCGAGGAGGAACCCTTGTGCCTGTGAGGGTTATTCACCCACAGGAGAGCCGCAGGGACACAGGAATCTTCTAGAGATGCGAGGAGGGGTTGTAGAAGTGAGCCCAGAGCCCAGTGGGAGCTCATTAAATCCTTGCTGAGAGGAGCCTGGCAGTTGTCAGAGTGAGGAAAGGGACACAGAGCAAAGGCTGAGAGAGATCATGGAGATGGAACGTGACGGGAGGAGAAGTTTAACTATGCTAATTAATTAAATTATCTAAAAGGGAATGTAACACTCGTTTGGTTGCCAAAGGTGTTCTTAGCGGGAAAAAAATTTGCAGACTCCTGCACTGGGGATTGACAAAGCGTGGTGAACAACGTGTTGAAAGGGAGTAGTTGGCTCCCGTGTTCCTGCCACCAGAATGTGTCAATTTGATGTCAAGCAACTCTTGGTGTTGTGTGTGCATGTTTGTGCTGTTCGATTTTTTTTCTGAGCAATTCCGAGTTTTAAGAAAATGTTGGCAAAATCAATAACTGGCAGTTTTGGGAGCCAAGGTTCCGCCCAGGCCTTGCTCAGGGGAAGTGAGGTCCTTCCTCCGTGCCACTCACTGTGGGGTACGCCTGTCAGCCTTCTGCCTGGACACTTACCCTTTGTCCAGGGGAGCTGGGCTTATGCCCTGGTTCGCGTGTGCGCCCTTGCTGATGGGGGGACAGGAGGGAAGGAGAGAGAGTTCTCTCCTCCGTGGTGATTGCCACCCGTCAGTTGAAGGCTCTGTGCTGAGCCATGGTGAAGCAAGAGTGACACCAAGTGCCAAGAGCAGGAGCTTGCTGTGGCATCAGTGTTTTCACGCCTCAAATTATAGGAGCAGAGAAAAAGGCTTAGTTCTGGCCCTCAGCATTCGCCTCAACGAGAGGGTGACGACAGACTCTGGAGGCCGGCCCCGTGTCTCTGTTTTGCTCTGCTCACTTGGACGAAGGGACTGGCTCTCTGAGCATTAGATGCAGAACCGGAGTTTTGAATGGATTTTTAAAAGTCAAAATGAAATGTCTGGTTGGCTGGAACATGATGCAGAGACCCAGGGTACCATTTCAACCCCAGAATTATCCTCTGGAGAATAAGCATAGCCCGTGGCTGGGACCACAGGCTGACCCTCTTTGCCGGTGACGAGAGCTCTCCGGTTACCAAGGCAGGTAGGGGGTCCCCTCTGTAGGCAGAAAACAGCTGGTTTTCACTTGTTCAAAAAAAACATTGACCCACTTCTCTGTGTTTTTCTCAAGGCTACTTGTGACTCAGGGTCTCTGTGGCCAGAAATCCACCCCAGTAAGTCATGGGCAAGGAGCTGAGATTCATATTCCTGTGGAGTGGATCCCTGAGAGGGGCTGAGACTCCCATGGGCTGCCTGGAGATGGCCAGACCCTTCCTCGTCTCCCCTGGGGAGGAACATGGTTGAGTTGGGATCTGCCTTCCAGCCAGTCCTCCTTCTCAGATTGGAGCCTACTTGGCTTCTTCTTTCATGGGAGATAAGGAGAGGGTAGATTTGTTTGTCCAGGTGCCACCAGCCCAGTGACAGTTGCGAGCACAGGAGCGTCTTCAGGGCGTAGTATCAGGTCCGGTCCCCTTGACGTCTCCATTCCTGATCTGGGTGCGCTGTAAACAGCAGGTTGATTCAAATCTGGGAGGCGTTGGGAAACCCCTTGGGCAGGAGATTTCGAAATGAGATTCAGATTAGAAAAAACATACTGGGGTAAGTTGCTAAGGAATGAAGCAGACAGAAAAAACTCCCATCCTGGCACTTGGTTGGCTAGCGGGAATAAACAAAAAAGCCCAGAAGAGCCTGGAATGGGAGGGAGGCAGCGGAGACAGCACAGCTGAGCAGGAGCGCACGCCTATCCTCTTCCCGCTGTGCTGTCGACCAGGAGGCGGGAGGCACCCTGTGTCTCTCTGTGCATCAGGCGAAACCACAGCTGGAGCGGTGCTTTCAGTCTAGGGCATGTCAGCACCAGCAAGGTGTAGCTAAATCAGAGGCTCCCGCAGGAGATGGAGGGGCCGGGGGAGGCAGGGGAGTGGGGTTGGCAGGAGTATCACAAGAAAAACTTCATTACAGAAAGATTTTAAAGGGCTTATTGGATAATTGAGGAAGGGACTAGTGAGGAAGTGAGGAGTAACGCTCATAAGCCCAAAGGCTTGGAGGGGGCAGCCCATGCTGCTGATCATGTGTGTGCCCTCATCACACAGTCATCCTCTGTGCTTTAGCTCAGGACACCTGGCATCAGGTGGCTCTGAGTGGCAGCTGCCTGTGACATGGTGAGCATGGATGAAGATGCTGGCTGAATCCAGAACCAGAGAGAGGTGGGCACAAGGAGGAGGTTAGGGAGACTGAGGAACAAGGAGAGGAAGAGCAATGATCCCGAAGAAGAGAAGAGGGGCAAACGGAATGAGAGTCATGTTAGATGGAGCCAAGAAGCACGAAAAGAAAAGTGAAGATGAAGCATCTTGTTCGGAAGACTTGGAGGGGTGCAGTCAAGAATGAGTCTCCAAACATGGTCAATAGTAGAAAGCTTGTCATCTGATCAATAAAACCCTTTCATCCAGTTGGATGAAGAAAGTGGTACTCTTTGAGGATGTTTGGGGCCATCCTGTGTAAAAGCCACGAATGGTGCTGTAAGAACCAGCTAACCGGTTCTGAACAAGAGGGGCTTATGATTCATGAGCGTGCCTGCCACCTCCGCCCAGAAGCCATGACTTCCCCCATCTCGTGCAGGGTGGGGACCCATCTAACCAGAACCACCACCCAGCCTCTCCCAATAGATGACAAGCCGTGGCATCCTTAGTCCACCCACCTCAGCCCCCAAGCACTTTGCCAAAACATCCGTAAACAACTCTAGGTGAAGGGGGTCAGGGACCTTTGGTTATACACCATTTTCTCCCCCTTCCCACTGCCCAGCGCATGACTAACCAGGGAGTTCTCATCACTGGCTACATATTCTACCCTCAAAGAGTAGTCAGTGGGTCCCCGAACACTTTCCTCTGAACTCTTTTTATTCTTATTTTATTTTCATTTTTATATTCTATGACTGTGGACCAGGAAATCCAAGCATTTTCTTGAACCACATGGGAACATGCCCTTCACCTCCAGCATTCTTGACAGCCGGCACAGACTTAACTGCGGCAGCTAGCCAGCTCTCTTGCTAAGCCTGAACCGGTGATGAATGTTATTACCTACAACGTCTATCATTTGTTTCGGGCTTTATACCTTGCAAATAATATAATTATCTTATTTAATCCTCACAATAATCCTGTGTTACTGTTACCTCCACTTTATAGACATTGAGTTTCAGAAAGATGAAGTGGCTTCCTCGGTGTCAACTAGTAGACCTGGGATTCACTCACATCCTCCAACTCCAAATCCTCTGTGCTTTCTCTGCAAGGTCGTGGTCCCCGTGGGGGTTTCAGAGCAACATCAGAGTTGGGATTCCTGGATGTCTTTCCTGGCCCCATGTCTGTGCCCCATGTGACCTCAGACCTCCCACCCATTCCCATCCCACCTCACCTCTGTGATCAGCAAGTGGGAGAAGACATTCCACTTCTTGGTAAAGACTGTGTACATAAAGTAACGATTTTTACATCTCCTCTGCCAAGGACTCTTCAAAGTCACCAAGAAGGTTTCATTACAAAAGCAATATGGGATCATTGTAGAAAAGTACAAAATACAAACAAATGAAAATAAAAATCGTAATTCCACCATAGAGAAATAACTTAGTATTGTGAACATTGTAGTGTCTAGTCTTTCAGAACTTTTATGATGTACACGGGGAGGGACTCACTTTTAATTACAAAAATAGAAAATGTGTCTACCCATAACACTGTTTTGGAATCTGCCTTTTTTGTTTTTTTAATTTTTTCTCCTTTTTTCTTTTTTCTTTTTTTTTGTTAATGGAGGTACTGGGGATTGAACCCAGGACCTTGTGTTAAGTACTAAGCATGCACTCTACCACTGAGCTATACCCTTCCACCTGGAATCTGCTTTTTGAGCTTAATACATTGTAAACACTTTCTGTTAGTAAATGCTTTCACAACATCATATTTAATGGATGCATAATATGTCATTATAATTTTTCATGGTACTCTACAGGTAAACATTTAGATTGTTCCTACTTTTTCATTATTATAGTTTTATAATAGACTTCTATATCTGATTCTAATATTTGTTTCTTTGATTATGAATGAAGTTTAACTTTTTGTGATTTTTATCATTTGAAGCTCTTTCATGAATAGCTCATCCATACTATTTGCCAGTTTTCAATGGTGTATATTTTCTTTTTTAAATTAGTATGTAAGAACTCCTTATATTAAGGCTAAAATTTTATCTGCCAAAGACTCGTTTTGACATTGCATCCTAACACACCACTTCAAATTTGGGTATATATTGATTTCCCTCAACTGTCCCAACCAGACCAGGGATGCTTTGCTCTTTTTCCTCTACTTTCTCTTTAACAAATTCCCCACAAACAAAGCAAACTTTGTAGATGGCTCTTCCTCCAGTGCTCACCTCTAGAAGCACCCTGGCCTCCTTAGGGAATGTCATTCCTCCCTGCCTGGGCGCCAAGCCCCGTAAGTGTGGCTCCCATCCCTTCTACCCCGACCTCCAGGACCTCATTGCCTCCTCAGTGTACACCAGTGCTGCCCGGAGGGGTGGGGTGGACCCCCAGAGGTTCCTGTGTGATAGTTTAGAAAACCCTGATGTGACCTTCTCAGAACCCCTGGGAGGATGGACGGTGGAGGAGACTGTGTAGAGGGTGTTAGTGTTACAGGGAATTGTCTTGTTGGATAGGAGGGTCTGTCACGGCAGGAACAAGAGGACCCCACTCTCCAAGTGCCCCTCTTCCTTCCGAGCAAGGCCCTAAGGGCAGGGATGCTGACAGCCAGCCTGCCCTCCTCTTCCTCAGTCTTAGGCTGGTCCGCTCCTTTGCCCTGTTATTACCGCTGGCAGGTTCCAGGTTCCTTTGTGCCTCAGGCAAAAGGAACACAAGTCCTACCAGTTCTCCTGGCCTCCTTCAACTCACCACTGTGCGTGGGGAGGGGGAGGCGCCCGGGCCTGTTACCTGGAGTCACCCCCCTCCCTGTGGCGGGGGAGGCCTGGAGGGGCCGGGAAGGAGCTGGCTGGACTGGCCAGGCTGAGGGAGTGAAGATAGGATGAGTTTCTTACTGGCCAAGATCACTACCTCGGAAAACTGGGACTGTAGGGAGGAGGTCAGGGTATGCACAGGGGCGGTGTTGGGAGTTCACTCAGAGCTGCTGTGGGTTTGGAACATCCTGACCCACACTCCATCCCCTGAGCCTCCCCGCTCACCCTGTCTCCATTTCAAAGATGGCTGTGGCTGTGACTTTAATAGGAACAAACATTTCTGTGGCAGGATCTAGACCCGGACACCCCTGGCCCCCTTGGTCTCTCGCTAAGGACTTGTTGGCTTAGGAGTTTCCAGAACTCTCTCTTATATTCCCACACATTTTGTGGGAAGACAGTGGGTTGCCCATCAGCGAGAGCCTGGGGGCTTCAGCCAGGTGCCTGCGCAGTGGTCGCTCTGCCAGGCAGCCATGGTGACTTTGGCTGCTCGTTAACCTTTTCAGGCTTCCCTTTCCTTGTCTGGGGAGACAGTACGAGTCCAGACCTCAGGGCTAGCGCACAAGCCAGCAGGCAGACGGCGGGGGGTTGGGGGGGTGCTCATCCATCAGGGCTTCTCCCTCCTTTCCCTTTTCTCAGTTCTGCTGACGAGGGGACATTTGGGGGCTTCAGAGAGCTCTGCTCAAGGGCAGAGCCCAGGGCGCCTGGCCCCCTTCCTTCTTCCTCTGCTCTCCCCCTCCATGGACTGGGCCATGTGGGTTTCCCCCCACCGGAAGTGAACCCTGGAGCTCAGGGACCTTATTCGTCTTTGCATCAGCACAGCGCTCGGCGCAGAGTAGATGCTCAGCGCCCATAAACAGAGACCTGCAAGGAAAGGCTCTCCCATCTCATAATCACGGTGAGACGAGTGTCCAGCCTGAGAGCCCAGCGGGCCTCAGACCGGAGCCTGGCTTCCTCGCTTACTGATCATATGACCTTGAGCAAGACATTTAATCTCCCTGAGCCTCAATTTCTTTGTCCAAAAATAGGAACTATAATAGCTACCTCTCAGAGTTGTTGTGGAGGTGAGTGATGATGTCAGAGAGAAGCGTAGCTCAGTGCCTGCTGCGCGTAGTAGGAGCTCAATAAATGCGAGCAGTGATTAGCTGCTATTAAGGGACTGGTGACGTGGCTCCAAGAGCTCGGGGCTTAGCTGTGAGCGACACCGCTGTGGCCCTGCAGCCTGGACACAGAGCACTGGCTCTGTGGCACTCCCTTGCTGCCTGCCAGGGGCAGCTCTGCCCAGGTTTCCTCCCTGTGGGGGTGGGAAGGTGGGAGTGGGGGCATGCTAGCTGCCCCCAAGTCTGAAGTCAGAGGTGAAGTCTGAGGACCGGCAGGTGCTCCCGTCTGAGATTAGGCAGGTTACACAGGGTTGCTTCTCCCCACCCCTCACATCAGGTATTTTAGATACCTGATTTGTGTTTTCTTCTACTTTGAAAGCTTGATGACGTAGAAGTATTCTCATCCATTTTACGTAGAGAGCGAATGAGGAACAGAGGACATCGGTCACTTGATACCTGGCTCTCACATTCAGGAAACAGAACCTGGAAGATCTCATTCTCAATGTACCACCCTTGCCCAGAATCTCCACCCCAGACTCAGCTCCCCTGCAGTGCTAGAGCTGGACTTGAGCCCCTGCGAGTCACTGAGCCTGCCACCAGGAGGAGAGCCGCCAGGCAAGGAGGGCCATCCCAGAGGGAGAATTGATGGAGTAACTGATGGGTTCCAGGGATTCAAACTCTAGGAGGTGTTAGCCTGGAGGGTGAGGGATGGAGTATCAGAACAGACTCAAAACTTGGGAAGGGGGCTAGCGTGAGGAGTGAAGGAGGCAGATTGGTCTTCGACGTGAAGAGGGCGGGACATCCTGGGTCAGGTGGTTGCCATCGCCTGAGGGAGTCGACTCGTCCTTGGTGGCCCCAGAGGACGGGCCAGGGCCAGCAGCAGTGAGAGGGGAGCCCTTCCCTCAACAAGTCCAGGTGTTCACCACCCGAGCACGTCCTCCCAACATGTCCCCGGCTTCCAGTGTTTTCTTTTCCATTCCATTCTCTTCACTGGCATTTTTACTCTGGCTCTTCTTAGGAATGGTGATTAGGTCTGGAAGTCATGACCACTGCTCAGCCTTTTAGAATATCGTGGGTGGAAAGCCTAGAAGATTATTTTGTCCAGTGTTCAGTGCCACCCCTGAGTCCCTGTAGAAATTCCTAACCAATGGCTTCCCAGCCTGGGCCAGCAGCCCCTCAGTGACGGTGCCCGGGGTTCCTCCCATCCAAGCAGCTGCTCCAGGTTTGGAGTGCCAGGGCTCCCTGCAGTGGGGTCTTCTCCCAGCTAACGCTCACCTCTCCACCCAGGTTCTGCCCAGCAGATCCACTGGAATCCTGTGGATTGATCGGATCCCCTTGCTTCAAGCCAGCAGCCAAGCTGTTGCTCTTCCCAGCTCACAGAGCAGCTTTCTCAGCCTTCAGCGCCCCCACATCTCAGCTGCAGTTTGTCAGTGAGTGTCTTCAAGGGTTTTATTGAGAGGGGGGCCTAGAGACACGAAGTTATGACAGAAAGGGACGTTTGAACTTGGGAACCCACCTCATTTTATAGATGAGGAAACTGAGAAGTTAGGTCGCTTGCTCAAGACCACACAGAGGGCCAGAGACAGGGCTGGGCCTCAAACCCCACCCCCACTCTCCCTGCAGACTGAGGCCAGCCCGGGGTGGGGGCTGGGGGGCGGGTATTGGTATTGGCTGCTGACGTCACTCTTCCTAAATCATCCAGGTCACACTAGCTCTTCTTTGGACAGCCCTGTCCCCTGGTGACATGTTGAACTTCCAGTCAACTAAAACCCCTGATTGTTTTATAACTTAATTTTCTTCTGATTGTAAAAATAGTATGTTCTCATTGTAAAAAAATTAGAAAATACATAAAAATACAAAGTATAAGCCTTCACAGCACTTCCGGTTGCTGTAAAGGTCCCCCCACCCTACACTTGGCCATTTGGTTTTTAGCTGTAAAAACAGGACTCTCCCTTCATCCTCCATAAGGCTCAGCTCTCCCTTCTCTCAGAATCTTGTTTTGTTACAAGTTCTTGTTGGCACCTGGGCAGGGCTCAGAGAACACCCGGTGTGGCCCCGAATGAATGACAGCATGCAGATCAGTGATATGGGGAGGCCCTCTGCCGGCCCCAGAGCCCACACCTCCTGTCTTCTGGGTCTGGTCCCACTCTTTCCCTCCCTGAAACACCTTCCTTCCTCTTTTGTTCTTTTCGGGACCCTCAGTTTTTTCCCCAGCCCAGCTGGACCCCACCTCTTCCTAGAAGTCTTTATTCTTTCAGATGCAAAAACCTTTTTGGGTTCCACCACATTTGTAGCCTGGCCACACCATTTACCCTTAGTTACACATTGACTTGCATTAATCTCTTCTCTTGGCCTGGCTGCGGCCTATTTCCCAGTGTGCGGAGGGCCCTACACGGTTTTTGTTCCCCTCAAGGCACCCATCCTGCACAGCCCGTAGCTCATTATGGGCCCTTGAAATGTGACTGTCTGGCCTGACCCTTCTAGGGAAGGGCTCGTCTGCGTGGTCCCCCCATCTCGAGGTCTTCTGAGGAGTTGGGGAGAGCAGACTCAGAGGGAGTCAGGAACCCGCCCCCCACCCCCATCCCTGGCTTCCTGGAAACCTGCTCCTCCTAAAGTTTACATAGCGGTTAATCATCGGTTCCCAACAATGGGCCCTGCTCATCTCAGGACATGTAAAAATGGGATTTGGTTGGCCTTTCAAAATTGGGAGGCTTCTAGAGATAAAGAGAAATCCCCTGTGCCTGGCTACTTAAAGAGACAAAAGGAGGGTTAGGGGCCCTTTCCAATCCTCTGCGCTTCACACAGGGAGCCTTAGAGGTCAGATCAATGTTTTCCTTTCTCCTCATGGCACAAGGACTACCAACCCTCCTCACACCTCCTGAACATACATACACCAAGGGCCCAGGCCTGGCAGACCCTCCTCCATCCCTGGCAGGAGGGTGATGGAAGAACACTGAACTGGGACTCAGGGACCAGGGTCCCCCCAGCGATCCTGGGTAGATGATGGGGACAGACAGGTAATCTCTAAGTTTCCTTTGACTCTGAATTGCCTAGAGGTGCCAAGCTGCCTGCCGGTCTCTCCACTGGCTGTGTGTGTGGTGCTCCAAGCGTAGACCCTGAGCTGGGCTGTCTGGTTTCTATCCCAGCTCCCCTACTAGTCAGTCATGAGACTTTGGGCCAGCTGCCCGACTTCTCTCTGCCGGGTGGGGATAACAGCCTCTATCTTGGAGGGTGGCTGGAAGATCAAATGAGCTAATATGCATGAAACACGAGTGCACCTGACCCAGAACAAGTGCTGCACGGGTGTGATCATCCCTACAGCTAGGTGTCTGACCCAGAAGTGACGTGAACTTTGTGCCCTGCTGTTTGGGAATGGGGCTTTTACTCCTGTGGTCCTGGCGGGGTGCAGGGAAGAGAAGCCAAGACAGGACCTGGAGTGGCCGCACCCATTGGAGGAGAGCCATGAGTCAGTCAGGATGCAGGAGCCCGAGGGAGGCCCCACTGCCACTGCAGAGAGCAGAACACATAGCCCAGGGGTCAGTGGGCACTCGCAGCCCAGACCAGGGGCAGGTCACTTAACCTATCAGGTTCTTGTCTTGACTTGAGGCCCATTGCTAACTCTAAAAGGGTAAAGCTTTGTACTGAATGCATCAACTGTTTTAATTAATTTCCCTGCAGGTGGAAAAAGAGGCCTGTAAAAACAAAAAAGCAGAAACACAGAAAATGATAGTTCTTTTATTGTTAGGGGGAAAGTTATAAAATAAAACAGACAACACAGAGCTTTGTGACTCCCTCAGATAGGCAATGAACACAGGGCTACAGAAATGTAAACCAGACAGAGCTTCCAGATAATGTCTTTATACTACACAACTTCCAGAATACAGCAGCTCCCACATACTCTAAAGCAAAATAAAAGGAGAGTCTTCCAAAACAATCCGTACACATTGAGGAAAGTCAGGGAAGACTTGTTCCCTGCACCCCGGGGCTGTGCAGACACTGCTCTTTCCCAGAAGAAGAGGCCGAGGCTGGTTCTACCTGGGGTTTGGCTCCACCAACTGTGATCTGTGTTCTCGTTCGAATTTGCCTTCTCATTCTTCAGCAGGCTGGCGCAAACCCCTACCCCTCTCTCGCTTTGGACCCACACCTCTTTCCTGTTACTAGCAGGAAACCCAGCCAAGCCAAGGGAGCCTGGCCGAATCCCTCAAATGGAGCCAACTGGCTCCTTCCTTAAGTGCTCAAGACCCAGCCCGGCCATTTGAACAAAGGCTACAAATACAGTTTGTTAACCATCTAATACTGTCTTCCCTCTATAGGGGTTTCTGATGGGTCTGGTGATTATTCTGTCCCAATTTGTTGCTGCTGTCTTAGGGTTTTTGCAGCCTCTTATTGGTACTTCAGGCAGTGGAGGCTGGGCTCATCAAAGACTCATCATCCCACCTGACTTACCCTGACAGCCGCAGTTGGACAAACCCTTGACCTCCAGAATGGTGAGTTGTTCCACAGAAGGTCTGTTATCAGGAGACTAGGAGGCTCTCGGCTACCCCCAGGCTTGCCTTGAAAGGATGTGGGAGGGAGGCAGAGTCATGGGGAGGGAAGAGCAGATGTGATGTGCTGTCCCGGCAGACGAGGAGAACAGAGAGTGCAGTACGTCCTCCAGGCAGGGCTGGAGGAGAGTCTTGCGTTAAATATCTCAGGAGGATGAAGGATGGAGGTGGGTCAGGGCAGCCAGCCCAGAGCCCAGGCACAGAGGAGGTGTGAAATGTCCAGGATAAATAGAACCACGTGGGGAGGAGAAAAGCCAGCTCCATCCTCTCTCAAAAATAGTCGCCAGTGGCACCAAAAATATATTAATATCTATACATTTGTCATCTTAAAAAAAAAAAAAGGAAATAAAACCTCCTTGGCACCTTGTAGTTGATTTCTTAAAAACGAGGTGATGTGTGACCAGGCCTGCCGTGTGTGCACGCACACGCCTATGGCTGTGCACACGCGGGCACCTCTCTGCGGAAGAGCAGAGAAGTGAGATGCGCTGGGCGGGCGTCCCAGCTCCTCCACTGCTGTTGTTTGCAGGGGTGCTCTTTGCCAGTGCTCCCGACTCTGCTGTCCACGGAGGGCCAGCAGCCCTGGCCTCACTCCGCCCCATACTTACACAGGCTCAGAACGGCCTCTGCCCAAAAGACAAAAATGCAAATCCAAGCAGAGTCAGTGCAGGGCCAGAGCAAGCACGCTCGCCTGGGAGCTTAAGTCCTGATCACAGGTGTTCCAGCAAAAGACCACAGAGGGTAGACTGGCCAGACAGCAGGGGGGGTGACCCTCGCCCTCTTGGGGGCCCGCCCAGGCTGGGGCACCTCCGCTCAGAGGTGGTGGTTGCCCTGCAGCAGAGAGGTGACAGTGTTCTGCAGGGCCACGGCCACCTTCTTGGAGGTCTTGCGTAGCAGCGGGCTGTCAGGGTGGTGCTCCTTCAGGTGCAGGACGTGGCCCTCCTGGCTCTCAGACGTGCAGCCACACTCCTCACACACGTACAGCTTGGCCCGCCGCTCTTTGTACGCGTACTTCTGCTGCACGCCGTGGATCTTCTTGAGATGCGACTCCAGGGAGCAGCGCTGCGTGAAGGCCTTGTCACACAGGCTGCATTTGTAGGGCCGCACGCCTGTAGGGAGGACACGGTCTGGCATCAGGGACCTGACTCGGGAAGAGGAACAGACAAAGGCCTGCCCAACTCCAGCTCCCCCAGTGACCTAACTGGTGAGCCACAGAGGATGTCTACTCTGAGACCCCAGGCCACTTGTGACCCAAGATAGCAGCGCTCGCCACAGTGGCCTCCGTGGGGCGGCCGGGGCTCCTCTTACCAGTGTGGGTGCGCACGTGCCTCTTCAGGTCAAAAGTGTCATTGAAGCCCTTCCCACAGTAGGTGCAGAGGTGCCTCTTGACGTCATTGTGACACTTCATGTGGCGATTTAGCATGCGTTGGTAGGTGAAGGCCTTCTGGCAGATGTGGCAGGTGAAGAGGTCTCCACTGGGACTGTCCCCCAGGGTCACCTGTGGCGAGGATAGTGTTTGTGATGGACGCCCAGGAGCTGGGGCTGCAGGTGGCAGACTGGGAGGACACACACACCAGCCCCCTTGAGGAGAGCAGTGCCCACCCCAGAGGCCACAGCTCTGTGCAGTAGGCTCATGGAGATGGGGTGGCAGGGCTAGAAGGAACCCTTGGGTCCATGGGCAGCCTCCTGCATGGTCCTGAGTCCGTTTTCAAGGCTGCCATCCTGCCCCTTCTTTACCATCTCTAGAAATGGGTGGCCAACTCTCTACAGAAACAGCCTGATTCAGCAACTTTATCTGTTAGAAAGTTCTCCCTCCCCTGAGCCCAAATCTTTCTCTGTAGCTCTCTGTTCTCATTCTTTTTTTAATAATATTTATTTTTAAAATTTATTTTTTATTTTTATGGGGGAGATAATTAGGTTTATTTATTTATTTTGGTGGAGGCACTAGGGATTGAACCCAGGACCTTGGGCATGCTAGGCATGTGCTCCACCACTGAGCTATACCCTCCCTCCCCCCACTGCCGCCTCTCTGTTCTCATTCTACGCCTTAGGATAGGGGAAAGGGTCCACAGCATGGCCTCTGCAGCCTTTCCAGGCTGAGGCCACCGCTGGGAGCCCAGAGTCCCCTCGCAGGCCAGCCCAGCCCCTGGTCTTACTTGAGCCAGGTCTGACATGGTATGATATGAGTTCCTTTGCCACCCTGATGACTGTCTTGCTTATAAACACTTTTCATTTTTTTGGTAATTACGGAACATCTCAAATCTGTTCAGAAGTGGAGACATGGTCTCAGTGCTCTACCTCTGGGAATGTTTGGAGGTTACTTGTGCTTTGTGGTGGCCCTGCTGCTGGCCACTTCCCCCGAGCTCCCCGGGGCACCAGATGCACCCATCACCCTCCTGGCCTGCACTGTCAAGCCCTTTTGGGTCAGGACTCACTGCTCTGGCACATCTTCTGTCCTGTGCCCTCTGCTCTCTCTCCCCACACCCTCCCTACCCACTGGGGTTCAAGGTGTGGGGAGAAGGACCCTCAGGGGACCAGGGGTGCTGTGCTGACTCTCCAGCCAACCACCCAGCACTTATCTTAGCGGTTTCTCTCTCATTGCAACAAACATTTGGCCTCTGCAGGTGAGAGAGGCAGGAACAGCATTCCACTGCCAGTTTTCTTCAGTCTTGGCACATACGATAGCTCTCCGAGCCTTTTCACTAGATCACTGCTGGCGGGTGCTTCCAGATCCCAGAGCTTTCAGGAATGCAGACCCAGCCAGAGACAGCCCAGCTGTTCGCCTGCTCCTCGAAAGCAGGGGCACTTCCTTTCCGCTGCCTCCTGGGCTCCTTACTGCCTCTGCCGCTGAGCAGTGCGTGCTCACCAGGCCTGCCCCAGATGCAAGGCTCTGCTGACAGGGTTGGAAGCATACACGGGTGAGGCGGAGACTGTCAGGCATATGCCGCAGGGGACAGTTAAGAACCGAACAGGCTCTGGCCATCACTCTTGATGCAGCACAGACGTGGGCCCAGGCCCAGGTGCAAAGCTAGGCTCACTTTTCCTAGGACTTCTGTGTAAAGAGGTGTCTCCCCTTTAGGCCAGAAATGAAACTGAACAACCACTAGAATGGACTCCAAAGGGTTAAATGTCTTTGGAATCCCACTGCCTCTTCCCACCCTGTGACATTCCACTTTAGACCCACTCCTCTTCCTTCCCACCCAACCTATGCCCAGTGAGGTTCACTTCCCTGCAGAAACCTGGACCCAGATCCAAAGCCAATCTCTGCTTAGATTTAATTTGTGCCACATCTTGTTGGCTGGACATGGGTGTACACAGGCACCCCTGATCCTCATAGACAGTGTGAAGATCAGTACCTTCATCTTGGTGCGCAGGAAGCCATGGTCTCTGCTCTGGGGGTCTGCCAAGCGGCTCACGTCTTCAGAGGGCAGCTGGGCCACCACGCAGGGCCTGGGGGCCACACTGTAGCTGGAGTCCTGAAGGCTCATGTCCAAAGCCAGAGGGCAAGAAGGGGGTTCGGCAACCGATGGCTCTGGCTCCTGGTACGGCTGTGGTGGGCAGAAGCCCAGGCTGACTGGGAGAAGAACAGCCAGGTGAGGGGCTTGGTGGAAAACAGAGGATTCAGAGGGATTTCAGGAAGGTTCCCTGGCAATGAGCTGGCTGGAACCTGGAACCTCTGTCCCGCCCCTTGCAGGCATGTAGCAGAGCAGGGCTACCCACAGCCCACTGCATGCTGCACCTCCCTCCCGCCCCATTACGGTAATTACAGGTGACGCCAGCCAAGCACCACAGCCCACAGGCCTGCCCGCTGAGTAATTTGTGTCTTAGCGGAACTGGGAGGACCGAACCTGCCCTGCCAATTATTCCTCCCGAGTTGTCTGCCTGCCCCACCTGGGCCAGTCCCTCTGGATTCCAGGCCTCAGCCACTCTTCTCAGGGACAAAGGGCACCATTGGAGGCCCTGGGCCCCAGGGACTCATCCCTGACCCAGAAGAATCCTGGTGGTCTGGGCCACTCTGGGCCTCTCCTCCAGGCAGATTTAGCGGCTGGCCTTGGGAAACTGAGTGGTCCTAACCCCTTCCTCCTCCAGGCTGGCTAGTCCCTGCTGTTGCAGCTCATCAGGGCCCCAGGCTCCCCACTCCCACTGGCCCAGCCTGGCAGGCAAATAGGCCAGGTTGGGTGGAGCAGGGAGGAGGTCAGGGAGCAGCAGGTGGATGCGGCCTAACAGTCTCCTGGGCAGCCTGCCCGGCTGTTACGCAACCCTCCCCCACAGCAGGGACCGCTCACTGTGGCACTTTGAGGGCCAGGCTCCCACCCTCCGCAAGGCGCAGGGATACCTGGCAGCCCTCTAATGTGCTGCTCCACACAGCAGACCCCCTCATGCCCTGGCCCTGATAGAGAAGAGGGAGAGTTCTCCCGAGTGGCAGAGGAGACAAGTCTCAAAGTCCACGGGGCTGAGGCAAATGATGTCGTGTTTCAATTTAGTTAGTATTTTTCTCCCAAAAAGGTTTAGCTGCATATTTAAAACCCATAAGCTAGGAACATTTTCCAAGCCTCAGAAGGAATAATCAAGAGGGGCACAGGAAGGAAAGGATGAATGAACTTCAGGGTGAGGGCCTTAGGAGGTTGAGTTAGGGTCTCAGAACCATGATCAAGGCCCCCTGCGCCCACCGCCCGTAGCTGGTGAGACAGTGGACCAGGCCCGGGGGGGGTGACCCCTTGCCTCCTCTCCCAGGACCCAGTGAGCAAGGCTGGAGGCAGAGGGACAGGACGTGGGGGAGGCAGAGGAACACATTAATGGAGGAAGGGTGAATATGAAGGCACCGAAGTTTCGGGAGAGGCCCCAGCTCTCGCCCCCTCAAAACACAACAAAGGTCTGACTAGGGAAGAACGCGCCTGCCCGCCACCCAAACCCGTTCTGCTGGCACTGGCGCCGTCTGTCTGTCCGTCCAAGGACTCTAATGAGCCACCTCATTCCGAGAGTTGATTCACCAGAGGCTGGCCCTGGCCTGGCCTCTCTCTAAGCCCTGGATGGCTGGTGTCAGGCCGGAACTCTTGGGGTCCCTCCTATCTTCCCACAGCGACAGCCCTGCATACATGGGCTGGGGGCCGCAGGAGGGTGGGCGTGGCAGAGCGTTGGCAGCTTCTGAGGCCAGATTACCCACTATTGGCTGAGAATTCAAAGCTGAATGACAATTTCCATTTCTCAACCCAGGTAGAAACAAACAGGAACCTCTACCCTCTTCTGTCTTTCAGTATCGGATGGCGTGAGTGTGGCTCCCAAAAGTTGGAGCCCGGCCATACCACATGCACACGGAGCAGCAGAGGGAGGAGAGACTGCAGGTGAGGGTTAATCACTCTTGCTCCACTAGAGGGGGGTCCATGGCTAGGGTTCCAAGGATCTACGCCAGTTTAGGAGAACTGTTTCCTGTGCCTGCCTCTCTCATTCCACAGAAACCTCGAAGTGATGGTGCTGAGGAACCAGGGTCAGGGTGGGGCCTGCCTGGTCTGCCTCGTGCTGCTTCCACCCCGAGCGAGCAAGGGGCCGGTGAGGCTGGATCAGCAGCCGCATGGCTGCCAGGGTGGGGCTGTTTGCCTCATCCCAGCTGCCCCGCCAAACCTGTCACCCTGCCACCCCCGTGAGCGTGCCCTGCTGCGGCCGCACGCACAGGGAGTGCTCCCGGCCGCCGCTCCTGTCACTGGGTGTTGCCGCGTGGCAGGAAGCAGAACTGGTTGGGCCCTGCTTATGCTGCTCTCTGTCCCCTAATTAGATGTTTCCGGCAAGGTAGCAGCCGCTTTGGCTACTCATTGCCTGCCCACAGCCAAAGAGTGTGGCAAGGCCAAACTGGCCAGGCCCTCTCCCTGCACCCTCGGGGGTTCCAGGTTTCCCTTCTGGTGGCCCAACTTGCCTCCACCTGGATGACGTGGCGGGCACGGGCCCAGAGCAGCTTCCCACCTGAGGGCCTTCTCTTCCCTCACCTCAGCAGACCTCCCCTTCTCTCCTGGGTTGAAAGCTCCTGGCCCAAATACTAGACAGAGTGGCAGGTCCTACTCCATCTAAGGCTTCAGGCCAGGGCTGAGCACGAGGCCTGGTGCCGGCCTCTCTGGGGAAAGCAGGTGAAGCAGATGTGAGGACACCAAGCCTCTGATACACAGGGGCTGGTGCTGACCTGGTGGGGAGGGGTTGGGGGTAACTCAGCTCTGAATCAGGGTCAGGGGAGCCCAGTGTGTCAGCCCAGCCCAGCCCAGGCCGGCATTAGGGGGCTGTGCTCCCTTATCAGGAAGGGCAGGGGTCCCCCGTGCCCGTCTCCTCCCACCCCAGCAGGTCAGCTAGTAATGCCTGAAAGGAAACCAGTGCTGCCAACTGGCAGAACTGCGCAGCCCTGCAAACGCATTGGGCCCATCTCTTGACCTGCCGGTTTCCATTCTGTTAGCGCCAAGTTTTCTCTCAGGCAGTATCTTTCCCCTCTTTCCCAACCGCTTTTCATATTGTGTCCGTAATGAAGTTAAAACTGTGCACCTCAGCCCTCACACCAGGGTGGCTGCCGTAACCACCACAACTAGGCTTCTGAGCAGCCAGGGGCTCCACATCCCTGAGGGACCTCATACAACACTCATGGAAAGTGAACTGCGTTAAAAAGGAACCCTGACATCAATAATGGCCACGCTTTGCTCCTGTCCTCCCTGTACCCAGAGGACTCGTCCTCACCTGCTCTCTTTCTGGGACAAATCATCAGGCAGGATTCTGCCTCGGGTCACCGAAGCTAGGGAGTGAGAGCTTGGCAGCTTGGGTGGCAGCACCCAGGAGACACTATGAATCCCATCTACCCACTGCCCGGCCACGCTGTCCCCATCTGTGGACTGGCTGTCTACTGTCCCAGCCTTGCTCCCTGGAGGGCACCGAGACTCGTCCTTCACTGCCAACACTTCCCCGGAATTATAAGAATAATCATCAACAGAGGCATAATCTCTCCTCCGTGCCACTCCCTCCCGCCCCCACACATGCACTCTGGGGCCCAAAGCTGAAAGAGAGCTCCCTGGGTTCCCACACTACCTAGTCAGAGCCAGACTGAGGGAACTCCAGTCTCCAGCGCCTCAGCCTGGCTGCCTCCCTGGGGTGGGCACGTGCTGATGACCTGACAGAACACACTGCAGAGGCTCTGTCTGAAACAGGGGAGCAGGTGGTTGGGGGCCTGGAAGAGGCCCTGGGATGCTCATGGCTGGGAGCATATCATTCAGCTTCCAGGTCTTGTCTACCCTCAAGTGCCTTCCCGGCCTTTCCTCAAGCTTCCTCTTCAGTCCGGGGGATGGAATTTAACTCCGGGGTACAGATGCCTGGGTTCATTCTCAAGAAACCAGCA
The DNA here is from genome assembly GCF_048773025.1 of Camelus bactrianus. Lineage (NCBI taxonomy): Eukaryota > Metazoa > Chordata > Mammalia > Artiodactyla > Camelidae > Camelus > Camelus bactrianus. The sequence goes on from NC_133548.1 coordinate 6,403,959, forward strand.
TTACTCTACTCCCTGCACTCCAAAGTCAATACTGGCAAAACGAAGCAGAAACACCAGGGAATGTGGCGGGGGGCCTCAGGTGTGGGCTCTTGGACCTCGAGGGCCCAAATAGGTGGCATCTTAAACATGACCCCTTTCAATGCTCCCAGCATGAGTGGAGCCATCTTCCACCCTTGCAGCCTTCCAGCCCCTGTGCCCACTTCTGGGCTTTTCCCTCAGCTTTGGGAGGAGAGTGAGGCCCAGGGGACTGAGGATAGGAAACCTCTAGAACTGTGCCTCAGGGAGAGAGGCTGGAGTGCTGGTCAGACTGGGGCCCAGGGCTCTAAGTCAGTAAATGCTTTCTTTCCAGGCACTCTCTGCCACTTTAAGGGTCTCAGAGGGCCCTGGCAGGAAGGTCAGACTTTAAATGCTTTGCTCCCCAGCCCTCCCGGTGCCTCTCCCAGTGGGACCTGACGGAGTCAATGCTTAGCTGGTCACAACGTGCTGAGTGTGTGAGGTGGGGTGAAGGAAACGTGCCCAGCCGGCTCCTGGGGTCACGGTCGGCTGGTGATGGAATGGCCCAGCCAGGGGACAGGCCACCACAAAACACACTCCCCACTCTCCAGCCATCTGAGGCACCCGAGCATGGCCTGATAACATTCCCCTTCTCATTTCCAAAAGCTGTGGGAAAACTCTCCAGTGGGCCACTTGGCTTTTAAAGGCAAAAGCAAGTTCTTTGACTTCTACTCTTTGCTGGACCCCACAGGACTCTCTCTGGCAAATTCTCACCTGCACCTCCAGGTCAGACCCCACCCAACATCAAGGATGATTCTGCAGAGTGAGCAGCTCCCCTCACCTGGACAGCAACAGCAGGTGGACAGACCACCCAGACACCCGCCTCCTCAACTGAGGGGTCAGCCCCTGGGGTGTAGGTCAACCCCACCACTCCCACTTTGGCCACCAGAACTGTGGTGGGGAAAATCACTAGGATGCAAGGAAGTCAATGATTTGAACAAGCGGAATTTCTTTGTCCTTTGTAAAAGTCACCACATGATCTGTTACTGATTGGGATGTGAAATAAAACTAAAAATAACAGCACATTGAATCTCAGGCAAGGCTCTGCTCACCTTTAACACAGTCCAAGTTCAGTTTATCAGATCCCAAGGAGCAGCTAAGCAGCAAGTCAAACCCAAGTGAGGGAGGAGGCAGGAGCAAGGAAGGGGGATGGCGTCCCTCACCCCTCACAGGGCTCTTGTGGAGGTGGACCACCATTCAACTCCCCAGGGAACTTGGAGGAGCAAGAAACTATACACAGAATCCGGGGCCCACACTGTGATCCGCCTCAGGTGAGGAGGCAGCTCACTTCCGATTTTGTCAGTTTCTCTACTGGAGTTATCAGGACTTCTGGCACATTCCTTTGTTTTAAGGAGGCTGCCGAAAGGGGCCTAGGCACCTGAGATAAAGTTAAACTGTGAAACCTCCCGCCAGGGCCATAGGCCATAGGATGCTGACATGTCAGGCCACAAAGACCTCACTGTCTCCAACAATTTATTCAGGAGAGAAACTGAGGCAAGAGCCCTCACAGGGCCCCTACCGCCCTCATTTCACCACTTTCCTTCAAGGCCTGGGGAGGTGCCGGGGAGCCTGCAGATCAAGGGTCAAAGTCGGTTGGTTAATTACAACCTCTCCCCCATTGGAGGCGCTGGGCAGGGTGTTCAGCGCACCCCCGCCCCACCCGCAAGGCCTGGGGAGGGGGAGTCCGAAGGAACTGGCTAGCTCCTGACGGAAGATTCTGTTGGGGGTCGGGGAGGACAGAAGGAGCAGAAGAGTTCTCGGGCCTAATGAAGAATATGACCCTGGAGAAAGAAACAACTGGGATTACTTATTCAAAATTGACTCGGACGCCGTCAAGGCGTCTTCCGCAAAGAAACCGTGCAACCCGCTTCCCTGGGGCCTGGTTCCCTGGCTGTGGGGTGGGCTCCTTAAAACCACTTTCAGCTCAACGGTGTCCTCTGCAAGATTGAAGGAGGTGCGTTTCTAATCGAGATAAGACATGATTCCACCTTTGTCTTCAGGGCTAGTGGGGTGCAGCCGGGCGCCCCCAGAGCCTCTGCGCTCCCCACATCTGGGAGCTCCCCGCCGGCCCGATCCTCAACGCGACCTTCTTGCCACCAGTGTGGTGTGTGAGAGGGAGAGTCAACGAAGGTAGCTTAAACTTTGGGTCTTCTCTTACTTTTTTTTTTTTTAAACACGTATCAGCCGAAACTCCAGCTCCCTGCCCCCAAAGTGGCATCGCTCCAGTGCCCTTCTTCGGCCTCATAAAAGTCCCGGCTTTCTAGATTTACGACGCGAGAGTGGAGGGTCGCCTGAGCGGTGACACACCCCGTTGCTTCCCCTGCGCCGCGGCTTGGGTCGGCGGAGAGGAGGGCGGCACCGCGCGGACTCGCGCGCCTCGGAACCGCCTGCCCCCCAGCCCCGCCGGGGGGCCTGGGAACGGCGGTTGCCCCCACCCCCACCTGCCAGCTCCTTCCGCCGGCCCTGCCCTCCCCTCCCCCCGCGCCCGGGGTCGGCCGCGCCGCAGGCTAACGGGGCCGCGGCCGCTTAAACATTAAATCGGGCGCCCCAACTGCGCCGGCCGCCCGGCTCCGCGCCACTGAGCCCCGCGCGCCCGCCGCCTCGACGAGGCCCCGCCGCCTGCTCGTTCGGGCCGGGCGCCTCACCTGGCACGTAGATTTCGCCGCGCTCCTCGTCGGGGAGTTCGCTCCAGTTCCTCTTGCACGTGGAGACGCACGGCTTCTTCACCAGAAACGCGCGGGGCATTTTCGAATCCTTCTCGCCCGGCACCGTCCGCTTCCGTAACTAGAGCCGGAGCCGTCCCACCTTTCCCGGCTGGAGACGGGCTGGAGGAGGGGGGCAGGTCGGGGACGAAGTCGCCGAAGCGCCCGACGTTCCGCCGAGAGGCCGTGTCCGGGACTGCGCGCGCCCGTTTCAACTACGCGGAGCTGTCGCCGTCCTCCGTCCGAACGAGGTCGCTTGCAGCCAGGTGCACCCGGCGGCTGGGGAAGCGGCAGGTAAGCGTCTCCCGGCGCGACTGGCGTCCCCCGCAGCCGCTCGGGAAGTCTTAAAGTGCGAGCCGGCCGGACGGGTTCACGCTTTATTGGCTCGCGGCGGTGTGTGTTGGTGGCTGGGGCGGGGAGGGGGTGATCTGAACTAATTAGCTTGGAGTGGCCCGGGGAGCGAAGGCGCATGCGTTGGGAAATAACGGTGACAACCCACCTATTTGTTACCTGTCGAACCGGTTTCCATTCCGCTGCCGGTGAGGTGGCCTCGCGGCCTGGGCGGGGTGGCCGGGCGGGGGCGGGGGGCCGCCGCCCTCCGGGTACCTCCCAGTGGGAATGCTAGCGTTCGCCAACTGGAGTTTCGGAGTTTCGGAGGGAGCAGAGGAGAGGAGGGAGGGGAAGGGGCAACGTTATTTGGCGCTTACACGCTCAGCGGGTGATGAAGTGAAACTCGCCCGACTGGACCCAGCCGGGTCGGTGAGCCCCGGGCACCTGGGGAGGCGCGAAGCCGTCGGGCGGAATGGGCGGCCCGGCCCACACTTGTTGAACCGGGCCTGGACCCAGGCGGCCCCGGGTCTTAAAGGCCTGGCTGAGCAATTCGTGTTTCAGCCCAGAGGTATTTGCTGGTGGCTGGCTCCGTGCGGGAAGGCACGCGGGGACGTAGGAGCCCGCAGGCCAGAACGCACCAGGCTTCAACCCAAAGCAGGGAGCACCCTGCCGGCCTGGGCGCGGAGAGCTGCCCAGAGCCCTCCTTTTGGCCAGGGAAGTGTGGAAGGCTTCGTGGAGGAAGGGACGTTTAAACCGCTCTGGGTCCGCCATGATCCCGAAAGACCCCAGCGCCTTAGTTATTGGGGCTTACATTCCCCTCGCCCCAAAGACCTCATCTTTGTCCCAAATGGCTGGATTTCAGGTGCAGCAAAAGTGGAGGTGAGCCGAGGGCAGAGGATGCAGGCTTAATCTGCTTTGCCCGGCTGCAGCCACAGCAGGCAGAGAGCTCGTGTCTTACCCCCACAGCGTAGCCTTGGCTGAGGTTCAGCCTGGGACCCTCCCTCCAACCATTCATTGTGCTCTGCCCAGTCCCCAGGCCCAGCCTCCTGGAGTGAGGCCCCACCTTCCTAGGAAGCTGAGGAGCACTTGGTGGCTTCCATGAGGCACAGTAATTTAACTGTGAGCGACCCTTTGGCCACTGGGCTTCTCTTACCAGGTGACCTAGTAAGGGCAGAGATGGGACCCTTTCCTCTTTTTAGCTCTCCTCCTTCCCCCATGTAAAATAAACTAATATTTCAGAATCCCTACCACACACACCTTTCTCACATATTGAATGTTTGCTGGAACAGATTAGGAGGAAATGAATCTGATAAATGAATTCACATAGTTCAAAAGTCAGGAGTCAAAAGAGGAGCAGCCTGCTTATGGTGGACTTCCAGGCATCCTAGTGGAAGAGGATAGTTTTTCAAGGGGGAGGGAGGCTTCCAGGGGCCCTTTCCAACTTTCCCCATCCCCCACAGTAAGTCTGTGGAACACCCCCTGGGTGGGTGGGGAAAGCGTAGACTTTGAAGGCAGATGGGCCTCCTCCTCTATTCCTTTTTGGAACCTGCGAGTTTGGCCAAGGGGCTTTCCTTCCAGCTTATATCCTTGTCTGTCGCCTGAGAATACTATCAGCTACTTCCCAGGGCCACCTTGAGAGTGCTGTGAGCTCTGGCAGGGGTCCTAATGTTTGCCACGCCCCTTCCTTTCCCAGGGCTCTGCCTCCTGTAGCCAGCACTTCCCTTGTCAGCCCTCCACTCTTACCCTGGACCTTTTCATCCAGTTGGCCTTAAGTGAGCACCTACTCCTTGCTTATCTTTTGAATAAATCCTGGGGAAATAAGATAGACCAACACCATTTAGGAGAAAGGTAAATTTAGTTCGTTCCTTTAACAAATATTTATTGGGCATTTTGGTTGTACCAGAACAGTCAGGGATCAGTACACAGTAGGTGCTTACTGGAAACTGATGTAGTCTTCATAGATGATGGCAGACACAGAGGCAGCCTTTCTCATTGGGGGAGTAACTCAAATGTCTCCCCTTGTGGAAAGAAAGTCACACAGTGTATGGATTGAGGCCCCAGGAGGGAGGGATATTCGTCCATGCTGTCCACCGCTGTGCCTCCGGCATCTACAACCCTGCCTGCCACCGAGGGGATTGGCAATAAGTATTTGTTAAATGAATGAATATCCTGTTTCTTGACTAATGTGACTCATTCAGCCTTTCATGCTCCAACTTTTGCTAGAAGCATAAATATAAAGCAAATGTCTTTATTCTAAGGAAAACTATAGTGCAAACTCAGTGATAAGGGGCAACTGTCAGGGGGAGATAGGGGAGTGGGGGGACCATGGAGACTGTGCCTATGGAAAGAACCAGTGAGAAGCATGTCATTCGAGCACAGAAACCAACGTTGCCACATTCATCCATTTCCCAAGAGAAGCTGGAAATCCAGATTTGTATGTGAAATCTACCAATTTTTAAACGTTAACTCAACCTTTTCTAAAACATGGAATGAGTCACATAAAATATGTGAGGCAGATTTGACCGCTAGGCTGCTGGTGTGGTTCACAGGTAGCTCAAGAACCAGACAATTTGTGAAGCTGGGTAAACATGGAGCTGAACTATGAGCCCCATAAGGATAGGCACTTTCTGCTCTGTTCACAGAGTGCGGGTTCAATACCATTCCTTCCTTCCTTAATTCAGTTGACAAATATTTATTGAATACCTACTGTATGCTAGCACTGGGTGTTCTGTGGTGCAAGGCAAACAAAGAAATAAGGAAACTATTAGTGTGATGCGGGACATTTAACTGGTGATGGGATGGTGACAGTTGAGGGGTGCTGAGATCTGAATGAGGGGTAGGAGCCAGCTGTGCAGAGCAGGGAAGAGCCTGACCCATACCTGGGACAGAAGGCACAAAGGCCCCAGAGTAGGAGTGAGCCGTGTGTGTGATGAACTAAAAGGCGAGGTAGGTGGCTGGACTGGGAGGGGAGGGGTGGGAAGGCTTTAGGAACTGAGGTTGGAGAGGCAGACTGGCCATATCATGTGAGGCTCAGTGTAGTGGGAAGACTTGGGGTCTGCTGTGGGGAGAGTGGAGCGTGCTAGCACCCTGATCCAAGCCCCTGTTGCACCTCACCTGGCCCACGTAACAGCTGCTTGATCAGCGTCCCAGACTCCAACCCCCATCCAGCCAGCTGTCTGCGCTCAGCACAGACCCTCCAGTGGCTCCCATCCCAAATGAATAAAGTCCTTGGGGCCTGGCATGCTCTGGCCCCTGCTGGCCTCTGACCCCATGCCTCTTCCCACTGCTCATTCCCCCAAGCCACACTGCTCGCCCTCTGTCCACTGAGCAGGACAAAGCCTGTTCCCAGCGCAGGCCTCTCCACTGCTCCTTCTGCCCAGAACACTTTTCCTACTTGATGACTGGCTCTCTCTCGTCCCTCAGGTTTCAGCCATATGTGCCCCCTTCCAAGAGGGCTCTCTGCCCACCCTAGCAAAATCCTGTCCCCCGTCACCTCTATCCCTTTACCCTATTTTATTGGGGTTTTTTTTGGCAGCATCTTTTATTCCAGGAAATTTTGATTTGTTTTGTTTGTCTATTCCTGTCTCCCCCAGTATAAGTTCTGTACGTGAAGGACATCGTTTAACGCCATTTTTAGTAGCTTTATTTGGGTACCATTCACATACCATAAACTTCACCCTTTAAAAGTGCACAGTTCAGTGGTTTTTAGTATCTTCACAGAGCTGTGCAGCAACCATCATCATTGTCTTCCAGAACATCTCATAACCCAGAAGAAACCCACTACCCATTAGCAGTCACCCTCCATTCCTCCCAACATCCAGCCCTTGATACCCACTACTCTGCTCTCTATGGATCTGTGTATTGACGCATTCTTTTTAAAGCATCCCTGTATCCCCAGTGTGCAGTGCTATGAGGATGAGTTATCTCCCATTTTACAGATGAGAAAACTGAGACTCAGGACCCCTTTGGGAAACTGACTTGCCCTTTTACAAGCCTTGTGACTAGTGTCTCCCCAGAACTGGGCTGCACTGAGGAGGATGGAAACTCAGCACAAAGAGAAGGAATGAGTTGTGGGCACTGAGTGAGGAGTTCCCTGCTCAGGCGCCTGGCTACAGCCCATACCTGGGCCCTCTTGGCTGGGAAGTCACTCTTAGGGGTGGGTTTGCTGGCTGCAGATTCAGGGAACACTCATGTCCTCAGTATTGGTGGGCTGAGCTCAATTTTATAGTTTTATGCCTGGCCTGTGCTGGGGACAGACCAGCACTCCCCCTGCCCTCAGGGGAGCAGACATCTGGGCAGGCAGGTGAAGGCTGAGGAGAGCTGGTATGAGCCACAAGTCAGGAGTAGCAAGGAGCTGAAGTCCAGGCTGCACCCTTTAGGGGCTCTGCGACATTGGGCAAGTGACTGCACCTTTCTAGGACTCCCTTTCCTTATCTGTGAATGGTATCCATCCTCGGGTACCTCAGAGTGCTATAAGCCTCAGTGGATCCACATGGATGCTCCCACCACAGCACTGGGAACTACACCTGGGTTCCCTCCCTCCAGACCCTGGGCCCCAAGAAGCCAAGGCTCAGAAAGGCTGGTGGCTGTCAGAGGCTGAGCTGGGGCCAGAGCCAGCATCATATTTCCTGACCCTTTGAAGCCTGTCCCCTCAATTGTAAAAGGGGTTTAATAATCATTCCTCCCTCCCTGTAAGTGGAAAGGGCTGGGGATGTGCAGTTATCAGCACCCTCTGGGCCTCAGACAGGGAAACCAGACAGGCTCCTTGTTACCCCCAAGCTGCCTTCCCTCCCAGGGCTGCTGTCATCCTGGTCTCTTTCATCTTAGGTTTAATTAGCCAGGCAGCCCCACCCCACAGCCTCTCAGGCAGGAGTCATCACTCCCATTTTATAGGTGGGGAAACTGAGGCACCTAGAGGGAAGTAGTTTGGGGCTGCCGCCTGTGAGTCAACTGTGGAGCCAGGGCCCAGGGGAGCTGGGACTGGGTTTTCTAGCTGGACTTGTCCCTCAGGGTGGTTTCCTGTCTCCATCTCCTTGGCGCCCTGGGGACCCAGAGAGCCTCTATTCCATCACTCTCTACCCCACCATTCCCTACCACCTCCCATCTGGAGGGTAGCAGGATGGGGTAGGGAGGGGCCTGCCAAGCCTAGTTGGCAGTGGCTAGCATGGTGGCTCAGGCCTGTTTCATCTTCAAAGCCACCTAATTAGAGCCAGAGGCGGTACTCAGACCGGCGGCCTGTGGGTGTGGGGTCTGGACGCCCAGGGTTCTGTGCCCTGGAAATGGGTGGTCAGTGGGGCATCTGCAGCCTGGATCCCAGGCCCAAGAGAGGCTGCTAGGTGAGCCCCAGGTCCAGCCCGCTGAGTGCCCCCAAAGAGCCCTAATCCCGCCCTCTGTAAGTCAAGAGCACTGTGACGGGCGGGCAATGCTTGGCCCTTGATCTCGTTTCGCAGTCCGTGCTAGGCATGCTGTGGGCCCTGTGACTGGTCAGGCCCTGCCAGTCCTCACGTCTGCATCCCATTGTTTTCCGGCTTCATCGCGGCTTGTGGCCTGGCCCCGCCAGCTTTACCCTGGCCTGGCTGCGGCGACCCTAGCCGACCGTCGGCGCGGCCTCCGGCAAAGGTCAGCAGCTTCCGCCTGCCATGACCTCAGCGCCGGCCCCGCGCCCCGAAGCCGGGCAGGTGGGGGGCCTGGGTTGGCGTCGGAGAAGCGAAGCCAAGCCCTGCGGCGCCCGCCCGACCGGTTCAGCCAGGCCCGCGGCGCGCAGTGCGCGGGCACCCGGGGCTGCACCCTGAACACCCCCCAGCGGCCACCCTGGGAGCCCCAAGACTCTCAAACCGCGTCATCCCCGGGGCCGCGGGCTGCTGGCGCGCTAGTTGTCATCCTCAGCAACCTGGTGTGCGTGGGCCGGGCCGGGGCCGCTGAACACCGGAGGGCCCTGGGATTGCAGCCCGCGCGCGGTGGGGACCCCAGCATTCGGGAGCTCGGGCCCACCCAACTCTACTGCCTCTGCCCCGGCCTGCGGCGGTTTCGGGCGAGGAGGGCCCGAGCGCAGCGGGACAGTTACTCAGCCCCAGCGAAACCGGCGAGTCGGCACCTGCCTGCCGGGCGGGCGGGCGAGGCGGCGGCCCCGTTACGGCCCCGCCCCCGGAGCCCGCCCCGTCTCCACCGCCCACGCGCCGTGCGCCCCGCCCCGCCCCACCCCGCGCCGCCAGCCCGGAAGGAGCCGGCCGGCCTGAGCAACAGAGGCCGCTGAGTCAGGCGGGGTGAGAGCGGCCGACCCGTTACCGTGGGCGCCGGGGGCCAGGGCGGCGCTGTGGTTTCGGTGCTGGCTGCGGGCGGGCAGACTAATGAGCTCTCCGCACGCACCCCGGTTCCAGCGGCCCGCCCAGCCCCTCCCCAAGCTCCTCCCCTGCGGGGACCCTGGCGGTCTGCCCCAGCGTCATCCCCGAAGGCTTTCGGTTTCATCTTGGGACCCGGGTGCGGGGTCCCTGCTGGCGTCTGCGCGTGGCCGACGGCGTCTAGGGTCGCTTGGCGGCCCTGGCGTGGGTGGCTCCTTCGGGGTTGGCGCGGGGACTCTCGCGCCCTCTTGCGGCCTTGGGGCCCCGCGCATCTCGAGGCCGCGGGTCTGATCCTTCCTCCTCCTCTCTGTAAGGACCTGCTTGCCTGACCATGGGGCCCCTGAGCCGGGAAAACTGGGCCCAGCGCGTGGCTACCTTCCGGGCCAGCCCGTCCGCCTTCATGGTAGGTCCCGAGGGTGAGGATCTGGGTCGTGACCTGCTGAGCGACTTGAGGAGTGAGAAGCTGAGCGAACAGACTAAGGTAGGCCCCGTATGTGCCCCCTGCCTTGGCCCATGTGGTCACCGCAGCTTATCGTGCCCTAAACCTCAACTCCATGATTCCCACCCAGATCCCCCCATCCCCAGGTTTCTTTGCTGTCTCTGAGCTTGGAGTACCCAGCCCAGCTGTGGCCGGACGCCCCTGCGGCCGAAGCAGCCGCCACCTCCCTGTTGGATACCCTGGTTCTTCTACCGCCGCGGCCCTCGGCTCTGCGGCGGCCCCTGCTGCTGGCGGCCACCACAGCCTTGGCGGCAGGAGGTGCGCTGGGCCCCACCTCGGGAGCCTCCCGCCGGCTCTTGCCCCTGCTGCTTGGCTTGGCCGCGGGCCGCGACCTGGGGCGAGGTTTTGGCCCGGCCTCGGAACAGCGCCCCCTGCAAGCCACAGCGTGCGAGTGCCTGCGGGAGCTGGAGAGCTGCAAGCCTGGGCTGCTAGGGGGCTGCTTGGGGCTGCTGCGGGGCCTGATGGGGCAAGAGGGCCCCATCCAGCCACTCAGCCTGCTGCTGTCACTTGCTCTGCGCAACACCTTGGTGATAAAAGCCAAGGCCAGAGCCGGCCTGCAGGGTCTGCTCGTGGCTGGCAACTCTCCCACTGAGGGTAGTCCCTGGAACTGGACACTGGCTGAGGAGGGTGATGCCCACCTTCAGCCCCAGGCCCCCAGTTGGTCAGCAGCTGAGGAGGGGGAGTGTGGCCTTGCTGTGCTAGAGCCCAGTCCTGAGGAGGCCCGGGAGCTGCGGGCTGCTGTGGCCCAACTTCTGGACACCTCCTACCTGCTCACTCCTGCAGCCCAGGCCCAGCTTCTGTGGCTGCTGGGCTGGGCCGTGCGGGGTCTTCGGGGACAGCCACCAGTGCTCTTCAAACCACAGCTGGTACGGCTGCTGGGCACAGCACAGCTGACGCTGCTGCATGCTGTTCTGGCTCTCAAGGCGGCCTTTGGTGAGGCGCTGTTCACGGCCCAGGATGAGGCCTTGCTGCTTCGCCGGCTCACCCTGGCTGCCCAGCACCCAGCCCTGCCCCTGCCCGCCCATCTCTTCTACCTGCACTGCCTCTTGAGCTTCCCTGAGAACTGGCCACTGGGCCCCACAGGAGAGGAGGCTGTTCCGTTGCTGCTGGGGTCCCAGCTGTGCCGTGGCCTCCTGCCCAGTCTCCTGCATGACCCGATGGCCCTCCTGGCCCGCCTGCATCTGCTGTGCCTGCTCTGTGTGGAAGACGAAGAAAAGGAGGAGAAAGGCCAAGATCAGAGCCTCCGGTGCTACCTGGAGGAGCTACTGGCTGGCCTGCGGCAGAGGGCAGCTCTGAATGGGGGCCCCCGGGCCTTGGCCATTCTCTGCTTCCAGGCTTCATATCTAGTTGTTCGCTGCCTGGCTGGGCAGCCTATGGTCCTGACACCCTTGACCCACGGACTGGCCCAGCTGTACCGAGCCCAGCCCGCACTGGCTCCCCATTTTGTAGATCTCTTGGATCGGGTGGGCCCTGAGCTGGGGGAGCCCTTGAGGGTGGCCTTGCGGCAGGAGGTGGTGTCCAGGCCAGGCAAGGATGAGGCCCTTCGTTGGCACCTGCAGATGCTGGCAAAGGTGGCAAATGAGGATGCCCAGAGTGCCACCCTCAGCTTCCTGCAGGCTGCAGCTGCCCACTGCTTGGACTGGGGCCTTCAGCAGGCCCTATTACAGGTCTGCCGGGCCCTGCTGCGGGCAGGTGTCGGGGGAGGCCTGGCCGACTTGCTGCAGGTGCTGGCCAGGCAGCTGGAGGACCCTGACGGGCGGGACCATGCTCGCCTTTACTATATCCTCCTGGCCCACCTGTCAGGGCCCAAGCTGGGGATGGCCTTGGGTCCCTCACTTGCTGCACCTGCACTGGCCTCTTCACTGGTAGCCGAGAACCAGGGCTTTGCTGCGGCGTTGATGGTGCAGGAGGCCCCAGCCCCGATTCGGCTAAGCATAGGTCCCCGCAGAGCTGAGGGACCGGTCCCAGTGCTACAGCTCCAGGTGGAGGTGCTGGAGCCAGTGTATTCGCTGGAGCTGCGCTTCCATGTGGAAAGACAGCTCTATGCACCTGTAGGGGCTGTCCACGTGCCATGCCTATGCCCCGGCCGCCCCACCAGCCCTCTCCTGCTGCCTCTGCAGCCCCGACGCCCAGCTCCCGCAAGGCTGGATGTGCGCGCCCTGTACACCACACCCACTGGCCTCACCTGCCATGCTCATCTGCCACCCCTGCCTGTGAACTTTGCTGATCTCTTTCTGCCTTTCCCCCAGCCTCCCGAGGGGGCTAAGGTGGGCTTCTTTGAGGAGCTTTGGGACTCCTGCCTTCCAGAGGGCACTGAAAGCCAGTTGTGGTGCCCTCTTGGGCCGCATAGGCTGGAGGCCTTGGTGTCCTGCCACCTGGAGCCCTTTGTGGTGGTGGCTCAGGCCCCTACTAGCTACTGCATAGCTATCCGTCTGCCCCCGGACTCAAGGTTGCTGCTGCGGCTGGAGGCAGCCCACGCGGACGGAGTGCCTGTGGCCCTGCGGACTGATGACTGGGCTGTGCTGCCTCTGGTGGGAGCCTATCTCCGTGGGCTGTCAGCTGCTGTCTGAGCCCTGGGGGCAGGCCAGGTGGGAGCAAGACTGGCCTTTGGAGGCTCTTGCCCAAGAAGGGCTGCTGAGAGCCAGGATACAGTCCTGTAGCTCCTTTCTTTAAAAAAACTTATATTTACTAATGACCCTCACTGGCTTGTTTTCTTTTGGGCGCTGGTTGGGGACAGGCACACTGGGTGGGGGTTAGAGGCTCCAGGAAAGCTTCCAGACTAGGAGCCCCCAGACTGCAGGGCATGCAACTTCCTTCCTTCCCAGCTACAGTAGGGGATTCTCTAGAATCCCTGCCCAGAAGGCAGGAGCAAAGATATCCAAGTCTCTGCTTCCTAGAGAGGGTCTGGCTTTGCCCAAAACCACCCAGCAATTTAGGAATGAGGCTGAAGCTGGACTTCAGCCTTCTGACCTGTGAGCCAGTGCTTCATAACTCCAGAGGTCTGCAGGGTCTCTGCATAGGGTACTCAGGCCAGATAGGACGATGGGCCAGTGGGCAGAAACAGGCAGCTGCAGTGGCCCGATGTCCCGTTCCCTAGAGAGGGGGCCTCCCCAGGCTGTGTTGCTTGGCACCAGCTCTAGAAAGGGCCTGCTACTATGGTTTGGGGGCTGAAGGAGGGGGCCCCATGATCTGAGCTAACAGTCAGCTGACTTTTCCTCACCCTAGCCCCTAGAAAACCCAGTCTGTTGACCTAGGAATCTTCCAGGTAAGGAGAACTAGTCCCCTTAGTTCTTTCTCAAATATGAGTTACTTAGGGTTCAGATGTATTGAGGCCAACTCTGCTGCCAAGCACCGAGCTGTTTTTCACATCCATTGCTTCATTTCATCCTTGCAACAGCTCAGCAGGGCCCCACAGATGAGGAAATCTGTAGGCTAGAGGAGTTGAGTGATTGGCCTGCAGTCACCCAGCTGGTTGGTAATCATGTTTTGTCATCCTAGAGCAGGTTTCCATTGCCACATTGTCAGAGCAGGGATCTGCACAGGCCTTAGGGCCACAGTCCCCACCCTCCTGTCCTGGGCCGCCCCCTGGAGGCTGCAGAAGCAACAGTCAGTAGTGCAGGGTGGAGAATGACCAGCGGCTCGGGCCTTACTGCCCTGGGGAAAGGGCCTCTTCTGTGGCCCCTGTCTCTTGGGCTCCTACTCTTAACCTTCTGACTGGGGTGGGCCAGGGAAGGAAAGAAGGGCCCGGGATGAGTGGGGCTGATGCAGATCGGGTGGAGAGGTCTGTCCCAAGCTGGAGCTTTTGTGATCTGGGTACGCCGTTGCCCAATTGGTAAGGGTTCGGTTCCAGGAAACAGAAACTAAGTCTGCAAATGTTAACAAGTGTCTGGAGTAGGTCTGAGCTTGGACTCAAGGGAAGGGATTTTAAAGTACCTGGAACTTGAAGGGGCAGCCTTTGAAACACATAGATTCAGGGGATCAAAAAGGTAGAAAGGAAGGGAGAAGTGCCCTTTAGCATTTGGGTATAAAAGGGGAAGCAAAGGGAGAAATTTCACGGTTCTGCAAGACAAAAGAGAACAAAATTAGGACCCACACCCCTCCCCCACTCTCAAAACAAACCCTTTGAAGTATCTGGACTTTTCAGTGTTGACAGAAGAGGGCGCATTAAACTAGGGATCTTAGAAGAAACACCCAACATCACACAAACAAACAAGAAAAAAGTGAGCAGGTTCATACAGGGTTACTGTAAAATATCAGACAATTAATTTCTCTGCATATCAACCGAGGCAAATTCACACATTCCTCAAAAAACAGCCATGAAGCAGAAGAAAGCTGTAATACAACACTAAATTGAACTAAATATACTCCAAACAAGCATTTGAAGATATGCAAAACTGTCTTAGGAGAGAAATTTAAAAAGAACTGAAATAGGAAAAACCCAGGAAAAAATGAAAAGAGAGTTGACTGAACTTGTTGCAGGAAAGTGGGGTGCAAGAGGATGACCGTGGCCCAGGTCTTGGGCGAGTCCCTGGGACGAGTTCCATCAAGTGAGGGTCCTTGGCTTTGTGCAGGAAAGAATTCAAGAGGGAGCTGAAGTACAGTGAAAGATTTACTCAGGAAGTTACACACTCAGAGTGCAGGCCATCTCAAGGCCAGAGAGGCCTCAAGGTGTAGGGGTGTTTAGTTTAAATTTATTTTTGTATCTACCTTTGATACACACTCCATAGACAGAGTGTGGGCAGTCTCAAAAGGCAAGAGGCAGCCCCAGAGCGTGGGGTCCTCTAGGAAAGTGAGATCAGCCACGAAATGTGAGGGTATTTACTTTTTGTGGGCTGGGTAATTTCATATGCTAACAAGTAGGAAGATTCTTTCAACTACTTTAGGGAAGGGGCAAGATTTCCCAGGAATTGGGTTACCGCCCACTTTTTGGTCTTTTATGTCCAGCCTTGGAATTGTTACGGCAACTGTGCGTATGCTAATACATTACAATGAGCATATAATGAAACTCAAGGTCTAGTGGAGATCAAATATTCTGCCAGCTTGGTTCTAACCAGTTTATGTCCTATCCTCAATTGCTGTGTCATTCCTTTAGTGTTTGTGCCCTGTCCCTTTCCTTCCTCTCTCAAACTCAAGAAAGAAATGGAAAAAACAGAAAAAAATTGTCTAGAAATAAAGATTACATATGCCCAAGGGAGAATAGGCTCAAATAAAAAATATAAGGGGCATTGAAGAAAGAAAAACAATCAAGATAATGAAAGTGAGATCAAGACAAAGAAGGGGTCAGAAGAAAGTAGTGAAAACAGAAGATAGTCAAAGAAGGAATCAATCAAATTTGTATTATTGGAGTCTCTGAAGAAAAACTAAACAATGAACCAGAACTGATATTTAATACTATAAGAAAACTTTCCAGGAGAAAAAAACAGCATATTCAAAGGGCCCACTGAAAAGCTTGGAAAATTAACCCAGAATGATCAACTTTGAGACATATCTTCACAAAGCAATTAGATTTTGAAGATTTTCTCCCCAAACAATCCTCAAGATCTCCAGGCAGAAAGATGGAGTAACTTATAAAGGCAAAAGAATTAGGATGGCCATCAGACTTTTAAAACCAACATACAAAGCAATCCAACAATGGAACAGCATTTTAAAACATTTTTAAAGTGTCAACCAAGGATTTTATACTCAAACAAGTTGTCCTCCAAGTATCAGGGCTATATTAATTTCAGACAAGTAGACTTCAAAAAAGGAAATTATCAGGGATAAAGAGGGGCATTATATAATGATAAAGGGGTCAATTTTCCAAGAAGACATAATAATCCTTAACATATATGCACTTAACAACAAAGTGTCAAAACATGGGAAAAAAACTTGACAGAACGGCAAGGAGAAATAAACAAATGCAGTATTTGGGGGAGACTTCAACACCCTTTTATCAGTAATTGACAGGTCAAACAGGCAGAAAATGAGTAAGTATGTAGTTGAACTGAGCAGCACCATCAATCAACTGGATTTAATTATAGAATACTAATGATAGATTAAAGAATACAGATTATAAAATATCTATTGATTATATACTATTGTATCCAACAAGAGCAGAATACATGTTCTTCTCAAGTGCATGTAGAAAATTCACTGAGACAGACCACATTTGGGACCATAAATCACAACAAATTTAAAAGAATCGAAATCTGTTCTTGGACCACAATGGAATTAAACTAGAAATCAATGACAGAATGATAGCTGGGAAATTCCCAAATATCTGAAGATTTACCAACACACTTCTAACTAACACATGGGTCAAGGAAGCCTCAGAGAAAATCTAAAATATCTTGAACTAAGCAAAAATGAAAATACAACTTGTCAAAATCTGTGGGATTCAGTGAAAGCAATATTAGAGTGAGGTTTATGGCAGTAAATACATATATTAGAAAAAAAGAAAGATCTAAAAATCAATTATCTAGCCTTTGCCTTAGGAAACTAGAGAAAGAAGAGTAATGTAAGTCTAAAATAAGTAGAGGGAAATAAATAAAAAAAGTTGGAGCAGAAACCAATGAAATTGAAAGCAGGAAGCCAACAGAGAAAATCAATGAAACCAAAAGCTGGTTCTATGAAAAGATCAGTAAAATTGATAGGCCTATAGCCAGGCTAACTAAGAAAAAAAGAAGACACAAATTACTAATACCAGAAGTGAAAGAGGGGTCATCACTACTGGTCCCATGGACGTTAAAAAGATGATAAAGAAATATTATGAACAACTCCATGCCCACAGTCTGATAACTTCAAGGAAATGGACCAATTTCTTGAATGGCACAATATAACAAAACTTAGGCAAGGGAAAAAAGATAATCTGAATAGAGCTACATCTAGAGAAAGTGAATCAATAATTAATAGTTATATAGTATATAATAGTTAAATATATTTTTATATATAGTATATTCGTAATATAATAATAAATATGTGAGGTGATGAATGTGTTAAGCTAGATGGGAGGAATCCTTTCACAATGTATACACATATTAAATCACAATGTACACTTTAAATAACTTACAATTTTGTTTGTCAGTTATACCTCAGTAAAGCTGAAAAAAACTCCCTTAAAATGAATAACAACAAAAAATAATTTAAACTTAATAAAGAAAGCATCAGGCCCAGATGGTACCCTGGTGAATTTTACTGGTGAAAAAAAACTTTGAGAAAGAACAATGACATTTCTTTACAATCTCTTCCAGAAAATAGAAGCAGAGAGAACACTTCCTAACTTATTCTACGAGATCAGCATTACCCTGATACCAAAACCAGATGCAGACATCACAAGAAAGGAAAACTACAGACCAATACCGCTCATGAACATAGGTGCAAAAATCCTCAGCAAAATACTAGGAAATTGAATTCAATATACATAAATGTATGCTAATATTTTTAAAGAGTAAACAATGGAAAAATAAACTAAAATATTTTAAAGGTTATTTAGGACAGGAGATAACAGGTTGGAGGGAATGGGGTAGACACTAGGTTTTCTTAAATATGTCTTATTTTGTAGATTTGACTTTGGAAACATGTTAATAATCACATAAAGCAAAAGTAAATTTTAAAAAAGCTATCTTGAAAAGTCAAAAGGGAAATGAAACAAATGGTCCTAACTAACTGGCGGCAATAACCATAGAACTTAACTAAAAACAGTAAATTGATTGTACATCTAGTGGAATATAACTTAAGGACCAAAAGAACTACAAAAGTAAAATTTTAAACTGTTTAGTAATCATACTGTTAGTTATAGTCTTGTTATTTTTATTCTGAGATTGTTGTGTATGTAGTAGAACCAAGTTGCTGAGGACTGAGATGTTTCAGTGTAGGAGAAAAGGATACAAATGTAAGCGCAGTGAGGTTAGTATAAAAAAAAAGTAGTCCTAGAAGTAACAGTATGAACTCATGATGTATTATTCTTTCTTTAAAATAGAAAAATACATATTTACTAGCTTTGTCCACTGAAAATATCTAGAAACAATCTAGCAGCAATGAGTGTATCTAGTGTCAGACTGAATTAGTAAATATCACTTCTTAGCAAAAGGAACTAGGGATCCTTGGAGGATTCCAAGTCTGGGGCAGGAACTGTTCAAGATGACCCAGGAATATCTGTGGTTTCAGAACAAGGAAACCTATAAAAGACTACTAGGGTCACATCAAAAGACTCAGGAGCTAACTTGAAGAGGTTCTCACTAGCAAAAGATGGGACGATTTCAGGATCAGTAAGAATAACAAACACAGGGGGAGGTACAGCTCAGTGGTAGAGTGTGTGCCTAGCATGCATAAGATCCTGGGTTCAATCCCCAGCACCTCCATTAAAAATAAATAAATAAATAAATAAATACCTAATTACATCTTCCCTCCAAAAAATACATTAAGAATTAAAATAAATAAATTTTTTTTAAAAAGAATAACAAACACAATTAACTGAAATATATTAAAAAAATCCATTGTTTAATACTGATACTTTTTTTTTTTTTAAAGGTTACCATTGGAGCATGCCAGGGAAGCAAGTTTTTCAAAAACTGGGAAATACAAGGAAAATATCAAGCAATTATTTTGCTTTTCTTCTATTCACTGTACCAACGGGCAACCAAATAGTTGATGAAGGGACGTTTTCCTTATAGAAGTATTCTAGTAAATGAAGACAAAATGGTGGGCTTAGAATATCAGTGAATTGAAAGATCTAGGCAATAATCATCCATGGGTGCTAACTTCACAAGAAAAGGGAAGCACTGAGGTATTATGTCCCTCATAATGGAAAACACACAACTCCCCTTGAATCAGTCTTGCTCCCCATCCCCCAAGACTCTGATGAAACGTCTAGATCGAATTGCTCATTCCCAGGAAACACAGGACAGATGAACACAACACTACAGGAATGCAATCACTAAAATCCAGACTATGGGATACGTACAGAACCAAAAAGGTAAAAATAAATCAAACATCTGCTCCTGAGTTAAAAACCCTTAGTAGTACGGCTTTAATGGAATGTATAACAAATGGAAAGGCAGCTTCACGATTTTGGTGAAATAGCAAAAGCATCCTGATGTAAGTTTCAGGAAAAAGAAAAAGATGTCTGTTGACACCAGTAATATTTGAGATTGTTCTGAATGTGCTAGAAAAGAAAACAAATTACATGATGTAATGAGGAGGTGAAATTATCATTATTTAAAAGTGAGATGACTACTTCTGGGAGACCCAGGAAGTAAAACAGAAACTATTAGAATAATAAAAGAATTCAGTAGATATCTGGTTAAAAATTAATAAGAAGTGTGAATCAACAGCTTTCCTGAAAACTATGGCCTACAGGCCAAATTCAGCCAACTATCTGTTTTTGCAAATAAAGTTTTATTGGAACACGGGCATACTTACTCACTTACATATTGTCAATGGCTGTTTTTATGCTACAATGACAAAGTTGAGTAATTGTGTCAGCGACCAAATGTGAGGTTTCCCAACCTCTGCTATAGATAAATAATAATCAGAAAGTAAAATGAAAAAAAAAATCTTGTTTGTAGTAGAAACAAATATAAGCTGTCTAGAAATAAGCTTTAAAATATGTATAAAAGAAGAAAACTTCACAATTGTACAGATAAGATATAAAAGGAGACATGAATAAGTGGTATTATCTTATTCTTGGTAGAAAACTAAAGCAAGATACTAAATTAATGTGTCAATACCCTCCTGCCAAAAACCACCAGGAACACATCTGTAGTTATTACTTTTGCACTGTGGGGTATCTCAAGAGGAGGGTGTTAGGACGGATTTCTAGGATTGGAGCTTGTTTAGGGGATTTGGGGGAGGGTTTAAGGAAGTGGGACTTTTCTCTGGATGGATGCCGTCAGGAAGTGAGAGTATTTCTATGATAGGATCATCTGTTAACAAATTTTAACTATATGGAGGCTAAAGCTATAACTGGTAAAATAGCAACAGTCACTTATCCAATGTAAAAGGGTGGTTCATTATGTTTGTATTTTGGACAATATTTGTGTCTTTGTATTCACATGATTGCATCCCTCATATCACACAATGACCTTGTCTGATGTCGATGTTCTGTGAAATTCATGTTCAACAGAACACCAAGGCCAGCTCTGGATGTTCAGGGATGTTTTTCTCTTTCTCAAATCTATAAGTTATATGCAGTTTTAACCATAATTACCAGATTTGTGTGGGTTCATTTTATGAGAGTACTTGTCAAAACATAGCTAAGTTGGGTATCTGAACAAATAAACGATAGAGAAGCGTTCAAAAACCAAACGGAAAAGAGTACTGCCAAAACTAAAAGACATTTATAAAGAAAAGGCTGATAAAATTGACTACAAAAATAAAAGTCTTCTGTGTAATAAAAATCACCTATACACAGGTTTGGAAGACAAACTGAAAACTCGGATAAAATATCTTCAACATACCTGAGGAAGGGTTGTTAACCCTTAATTAAACACACACACATAACCAAAAAAAAAAAAAAAAACCTCTCTACCAATCAATATAAAGAGTGTACTTTAGAAATAGTTTTCATATTTTATAATAGTAATGTACCATTGAAAAAATAATTTCAAGAAAAAAGATCTGGGACTTGAACTCACGGAGGCGGGATTGCCGAGGAGCCTCAGAGAGGAACTATGCTTCCCAGGAGGCTCTGCGCGGACGGCCCCCGGCCTCCCGACAGGCTCTGCGCGCTTTACGCGCCAGCTTTGGCCACAGCCAGCGAGCGACGGAATCGCCGTGGACGATGGAGAGCAGCGACGAGGACGCCGTCGAGGAGCGCCGCGTCCAGTTGCGCCCCGTTACGCTGCACCTTCTGCCCTGCGATGTCCCGGTGAACCGGCCCGCCCCCGTGGGGCGCTTTTTCACTCCGGCCATCCGCCAGAGTCCCGACGGTGAGCGCAAGCCGCCGGACTACGGCTCCCGGCAGCCCCCGCGCCGGCGCCGCGCTCTCCTCTGCGAGGAGCGGCGCGAGGGCTCCCGGGGATCGTGGTCCACCGGAGGTGGCGGGAGGGTTGGTACCGGGCTTGCCCCGGAAGGCCCGGATCAGGCCCTCTCTGAAACCCCGCGCGTGCCTCCCCCAGGACTGGAAGTGTCCTTTCGGGGCCGCAGTCTGCGCGGCGAGGAGATGGTGGTGCCGCCCGGTCTGGTGGGATACGTGATGGTGACAGAAGAGAAGGGAGAGGTATTAGTGGGAAAGCTGGACTTCTTGGAGGGTTCGGACAATGACGAGGAGCTAGAGGAGCAACAGCTGGTGGAACCCCCAGAGGCTGTAGGGCGGGATTTCGTGAGCACGGGGGAATAGGGTTGGGAGTGCGGGCGGGAGCGCGGCCTCGATGCTGAGCCGGCCCCTTCCCCAGGACCGCTTTATCCAAGCCACATCCAGCTTCAGCAGTTTCACCCTGTGGGGCCTGGAAACCATCCCTGGTCCGGATGCCAAAGTGCGTGGGGCCTTAAACTGGCCCAGTCTCGCTGCAGCGGTGAGTAGATGGACGGGCCCTCTCCCTCCCAGGCCCGGTCCAACCCCCTCCTCCCCGCTTGAAGGTTATTTCCTGGGTTGTCAGAATCTTGTCCCCAAGTGGATTTGGGGCTTTGGGGCTGGGGAAAAAATGGGGCAGATGGATCCTGGGTCTGACTGGGGGATTAGACTGGGTAGGGGCAGCTTGGCTTCCCCAACAACATTCTTCTCTGGCCTGTCTAGAAGGGCTATGATTCTGAGCAGCTGGGTCTCTCCTGGGGTGTCTGGACCACCCAGTCACTATATTGCGGAAATTCAATAGTAGAGGTGATTCCTGTTGCAGATTCACGCAAAGGTACCGGAGGACTGAGAACAGCAGCTTGAAAATTGAAAACCACCAATCCCTTCACCCCAGTAAACCTGTTTTTCACTTTGGAGCCCGTGATTTCATCGCCTCAATAAAGGAGCTTTTCATGGAACCTGTGAGTTTGCCAGCACCTTGGAGCCCCTAAGCCAGCACTACCCCTTCCCCAAAAGCAGCTTTCATGGCTCTGGCCTATAGAAACAATTTATTGCCAAGGCAATGGGGGCAAGAGAGGCCAGAATTTTGCAACCAATACCCACCCACCCCCAATTCCTACTTTACAAAAGAAATTTGTACAGCCACCAGTCCTCTGTACAGAGCACCCCCATCTCACTGTACACAGCTGCCTGGCTCCCTCTGGTCCCTGGTTCATAGCAGCCCTGGGCCTGCAGCCAGCTGACCTGGGAGTTGACCTGAGCCCTGAGCTCGCCTTGGTGCTAAGCACCAACCGGCCTTTACTAGGCCTGTCCTCTTCTTGTGGAGCTGTCTTCAGCCCTGTCTCCCTTGGTGTGCCTGTTGGAGACCCCAGTGGGGGTGGGATGGGCTGTTAGCCCCAGTTCTGCTGGCTATGCTGAGACTGCGATGGGCAGTGCCTGGTCACCACTTTCCCCTCTTGCTCCAGTCCTTGGGAGTGAAGTGCAGACACTTGGAGTCAATCCGAAGAAGCCTCTTGAGCATAGCCCGTTCATGCCCATCCACGATGTCCTCCGACAGTGTGAGAATATACTGGCCCTGGACAGGAGATTGGGCCAGGCAGGTCAGCCCATGTAGGGCCTGCTCTCTGTACCCCGACACACACCTGCCCCCCTGCCGGTCCCCCTACCTTATAGTAGTTGATGAGGTTGAGGTATTGCAGAGTGGAGATGACATCCTCCTTCTTGATGCTGGTGATTTCACTGATCTCACTGTGGGAGGGCAGAGATGAGGTCTCCTGGGGGCCTTCTTCTCTGCCCCAAGCCCCCAGAAGCCCGAGGAATGAGAAAGCCCAGGAACAGACAGGTCATGCCATGCACCCCGGGGTAGGCAGGGCCAGGCTCACTTGATGGTGATCTGCGGCCTCTCCCCGCTCTCTGACTTCAGCCCCATCAAGATTTCCAGAATGGTCTGGGACCAGTAGCTTCGGTAGGATAGGAGGCCAAGATCCGAGAGGGGCTTCTCAGGGGTCCCCGTTTTCCCTTCCACTTTGGAGAGTTCATAGCCTAAAGCAATGGAGGAGGGGGTGGGTGAGCAATCACAGCATTACGCAAAGGTCGTTTAAGAGCACAGGTTGCAGGGGCAGATTGCCTGGCTCCCATCTTGGGCCCCACCGTGTGGTTTCTGTGACCTAGGATATGTGGCTTATCTGCTCCGTGCCTCAGTTTCTCCATAAAGGACTAGTGAGCATGTTCTGCACCTGTGTGCTCAGAGCACTGAGAGGAGTGGCTGCAATCAACCTGGAGGGCCGTGCAGGAGCCAGTGAGGGATTACAGGTGGGATGGGGGGGAATGCAAAGAAAATGGCTTACATAAAGGAAGTGCCTCCAATTTTACTGTCACACCAGATTCTGTGCCTGGCTATGTGAGGAGACAGGTAGGGGAGACCACACCTCCACTCCAGGCCTAAGGATGCTTGGATTCTCAAGTCAGATCAGTCCCCCAGCTGTGACCTGAGAAGCATCAGCTGCTCTAAGATGAGGCTGGCCTGAATGCCTGACAGGATGGTTGTTAAGGAAGCAAGGAGAGGAGACCAAGGCCCTTCCCAAGTAAGACAGGCCTTTCCTCAGCAAGTAACTACCTCTCCAGCGGCCCGTTGCCTCCCACTTGGCCTGCTCTGCCCTCCCCTATCCTGTGGACTACTGGGCACTGGCAGGCAATTCCTGGTGAGACCCTCAGGCCCTGCAAAGACCCCGAGTGGCTCCACATCTCTTCCTCAGAGTCTTCATTTTCCCCATCAGGGGCCTAGGATGTCTCCACTACTTACAGAAGCCCTTCTTCACCCTCATAAATAGCCTTGTGTTGGACCAGAACCCTTTCTGCTTCTTCCCACCCCGATATATCTTTAATAGCCAGTCTGACCCTCTTGCCCAACCTCCTGTGACTGCCACCAGGCAGCCCAGTGGGGAGGACAGAGAAGCCGTGCTTTGGAGAAAGGAAGCCTGGAGAGGAAAGGGGCACACTTGAGTTCTTACTCAGCTTCACGGGCGTGCATGCAGCCTCCAGACAGAGTAACTGGAGGCCACACCTGCCTCAGCTGCAGGGAACTCCTGGCCCCTCCCCGGTGAACACCCACCCACCCATCCTCTGGAGCTGCCTGGAATGGTGCTGGGCAGAACTGGCACATCTCCGTGGTGGCCCTGCCCACATCCCATCTCCACTGAGGTTTGAACTCCTAGGCTTAGACTGAGTTTCTTCAAGCATCCGCCTGCTCTACCAAGCAGACGGCTTCCTGAGGATGTGACCCCATCTTGGCATCTTTCTACCAAAATATTTCTCAAACAGACCATGACCATGATCAAATCAAGCCTCAAAGTCTACCAGACAGCTAAGGCTCCCTCCTCATCTCCCAGGTCAGAGCTTGGTTATCCCAAGGGTTCAGTGAGTGGTGAGTCGAATGGAATGGGGGGTAAGAGGCTGGGAAGTGGCGGGGTTGAGGGGGACAGTGAAGAGTTCACGTATGATGAGGGGCAGAGAACATATCCCTGCACGTCAGTGCTCACGTCTATTTGTTGAGTTCACAGCACTCTGATGTCTACTGTCCACAAGGCTCAGGGGACAAGTGGGGAAATGAACCGCAGGTCCTCGCCTGGGAGCACGTATGACACACAGGACCAGACAGTTGAGCAAGAGTGGCTCACTCGGCTTCTGCTCATGGCCCTGGAGTAGATGAGTCAGATTTGGGAAAAGCTGAGTGGTGCTTAGAACCTTGGCCACAGAACTGTGAGAGGCTGAGAACCTCGTCCAGACGAGCAGGGCAGTCACCCTGGAATGGAGAGAACCTTGGGGGAGTCTCATCTTTATTTCTGGCCAATTGCCCTGGTGACTGGGCTGTACAGCCAGGGCCGAGAATCACAGCAACCCGACAGGTCTGTGTGCGCAGCACTGACAGGGCCTGGGCCTGCCGGCACCCCCAGCCGGCCCCCGGCCAGCAGCACAGGTACTCACTGAACTCAATCAGCAGCTTGCCGTAGCCCCGGCGCTGGTAGGGAGGCAGGGTCAGGATGCAGGCCACATTGTAATCTTCCGTGGATTCCTTTTCCTGGAAAAGAGGGGCGAGTGAGTGTGAGGGAAGGAAACTAGCACAGGGAAGAACTAAGAACAGCCTGGATAAGCACTCACCTTGGAGAAGTAGCCCACAATGTGGAAGCCTTTGCAGTCATACTCCGTCATGACGTAGAAGAGGAAAGGGTCTGTGTCATAGTACAACGTCTTGTGGTCGAGGAAACATTTGGCCAGAAGACACAGGTTCTGAGAGTAACTCTGCAAAGAAAAAGGTCTGTCACCAATCTGGGTACCCCGCCTTGAGCGGGGCCATTGGGTTAGAGTCAGCCCGGAGCTTCCTTGTCCCCAGGATGATAAGTGATGAGCCTTCCTTCCCGGGGCCTGACCCAGTCCACCGGACAGGCCGTCCCTGTGCATAGGCCCTTCTTAGAGTTGAGAAACCCATGTACCAGCTCTGGATGGTGTTCAACCACCTGCCTCCCAGGAGAGCTGGGCAGGTTTACCACCCCTGCTCCCCACACCTCTATCCAGCACTGGCCTTTGCTACAATTAACAACAGTCAACAAACTAGTGTGTCCCCAGGGAGACTGACAGGCTTACGAGAGGAGCTCTGCCTGTGTGATAGTCTCAGCAGTCTGGCTATCAAAAACCACAGCACTCTCCCACCTACAGTCACACCTGAGAAATGATCTGCCACTCCACACCAGGGGTAAGGAATTCTAAATTTGACAAAATGACAACCTTAATGGCTGCCCTAGCAAAATCATTAACTTTGCTACTTCTATTTCCATAATTCTCCTGCATTTCAGACATGGATTTTAACCACATGCTGGGCACGCCATTTGATGCGCAAGTAAGAAAACACATATGGGGCCCAGGGTAGAGAGATAGAGTGAAGTGCGTGAATTTGGGCTGTGATTTAATACAGAACAGTTAATACGGAACAGTCTTTTAAAGCAGCATCTTCCTCTCAAGCTCCCCCAGCACCCAAGCCAGAGCTCTCCTCTGCTGGTCAAGGTGACTGTCTCTCCTTCCCTGCCCTCTAGGTACCAGGAATGGAGGAGTCTCACTCTTAAAGGTCCCTCCAGGTTGCTCCCCCCTTCCTCCCCACAGCCAGACTGAGGCAGGTTTGAAGCCCCAAACCTGTAGTGTCCCCACTCCCTCCCCAACTGACCTCATTCCCACCATCTGAGCTCTGTCCTTAGTAACAGCCTTGCCTCATCCTGCCTGCCCTCCAGCCAGAGGATTCGCCTTTCATGCTGTCTCTGCACAGGCACACTCCATTGTATTGTTTCACAGATGGGGCATTTTGCTTTTTTTTTTTTTTTTTTTTTTTTACAATTGAAGGTTTGTGACAACCCCACATTGAGCACATCTGTAGGCACCACAACGGTGTTGGCACACTTCAGGTCTTTGTGTCATCAGTGATCCTTGATGTTACTATTGTAATTATTTCTACATTCTGAATTTTCAAGTAAGGTACGTGCCTTGTTTTTTTAGACACAATGCTATTACACGCTTAACAGGCTACAACATAATGTAAATATAACTTTAATGTGCTCTGGGAAACCAAAATAATTCATGTGACTGCTTTACTGTGATATTCACTTTCTTGCGGTGGTCTGGAACTGGACCTGCAGTAACTCCAAGGTCTGCCTATACATCCATTCCTGCCCTTCAGATCCCACCGCTTGGGATTCCCGTACCCACCTTGTCCTTTGTGTCAAGGCTCAAAGGTTACCTCCTCTGTGAAGATTTGCTGATCACCTTCTCTGGATCCTGATAACAACTTATACTTTGTTTCACGACACTTATTGTAAGCAGCAACTGGCGTGTCTGTTTTCCCCTGTGAGCTCTCAAGGAACGGAGATTTTGTCTAATTGCTAGTCACTATCTCCTGGCACCTGCCCTACAGCAGGAATGTGATAAATGAATTGAACAGATCTGTTAGCCATCAAGCTCAGTGTTTTCCCCAACTGGGAGAAGCTGCTCATCTGACTTCCCCTAGACTCCTAGCGTCAAGGACTCCCCACTGCTCCTCAGCCACTGACCTTGTTCTTACGTCCATCAATCTCAAAGAAGGAGATGGTGCCCTTTCGGTAAATCTCATTGCCTGGAGGATGTCGCAGGTCGCACTTGGTCTGAGTAAGAGAGGAGAATCGGGTGAGGGTGGGGTGGGGGTAGGGCTAGGAGGGTGGCCTCCTGGGACCCCTCATACCAAGTGACGCTGCAGACATTTGAGGCTCCGGCCATACTTGAGGCAGAACTCGCAGAGGTAGAGGACGGGCAGCGTGGTGAGCTCCTGTGGGTACGGGGAGAAGTACCACGGCTTCAGGCGGTGCCGGCCCAGCTCGATGCACTCGATGTTCTTCATCCGGGTGACGATGTCGTCGTGGCTGCGGTCAGACACCAAGCTCCCAGTCATGCGAGGAGCCGACGGTATTCCATCTGAGCTGTCCTGGGAGTCCTGCCCAGGGCCAGTGGAAGACACCGGGTTACAGAAGACAACTCAAGCAGGACACTTCACAGCTCACATAGCCCTTCCACAGGTTTCCTTGTTTAAGCCTAAGAGCAACTCCATTGGGGGAAGTAAGGGGTAATATAATCCCCGCTTTCTCGTTAGAGAAACCAAGACTTGGAAAAGATCACTAAATGCCTGATCTGAACTGGCTTTGTCTCACTCCTAAACCCACCAATACTATCTCTGCCCAGCACCCCTTGTTCATTTTTAAATTAGTCACTAAACTCTCTGCCCTGCTTATGTCCCCTCCTTTTCACCCAGCTTCCCTCTTCCCCAGACCTACCTCATCAGTGCCCAAGCAATTTGATTTTCGCTTCCGCCCTGGCTGAGCTGCCACTGCCCTACGGGCGGATCCATTCTGCAGGTGAGATGGTAGAAATAGAGGGGGTGGCTGTGAGATGAGCCCAAAAAGGGCTACCAGAGGGTAAGAGAAGGGACAGGAAGAAGAGATGGTTTGGGGGACTCACCTGTGGAAAAACTGAGGTTGGAGCTGTCTCACTGGGCACTGGCGTTGCTGGTGAAACCACCTCCACCTTCCGTTTCTGCAGAGAGAAACCAAGAAAGGTGGGTCAGAAGGTAGAGAAGGTGGGACCTGAGAGGAAAGCAAGGTCCCTGGAATTGCTGAGGGTACCGTTGAGCGGTGGTTGGGTTGCAGGCAGGAGCTGGAGGAGAGCGGCTGGTCGGGCTCGCCACCGGGAATGGCCTCCCGCTCCTTGGGCAGGTTGAAGCGGAGTGTGATCTGGACCGGGATTGGCAAGGTCTTCCCGCTGGCCTGGGCGGAGGCCGGCTGTAGAGATAGGTCCAGGGTCTTCCTCTGGGGTGGGGATGGTGTGGGATGGGGAAGGGAAGTAGGGGCCCCTCAGCATGGAGTAATCAAACCCCGCCCTCTGCCCTCTCAAGGACACAGGGTAGCCACTGAACTATGGAAGCTACATCTGCAATTTGGCCCCCATCCTTTGCAAGCTGAAGCCAGGGAGGGAGGGTACACCCTCCTGACCATCTGGGAGCCACTGAGGCCAAGAGATGAGAAAAATAGGAGGCAGGAGAGAAGAGGTGAAGCAGGGGACCTACTCACCACCTCTCTCTCTGGAGAGCCGGGGCGGGACCCAGGAAGTCCGTTCTTGGTGGGGGTCTTGGCCTCTTTCTTGGGGAACTGGATCTTCTTTAGGTCCAGCCGCTCATGGGTCACCCATTCATCCAGGCGTTTGTTGACTGCAGCAGTGGGGATGGCTTAGAAAGGAGTGCCAGAGGCTGCCCCCCCAACCCTGCAGCCCCACCTCATCCCGGCCTAGAACTCACAGTCAATGTAATGGACATAGAAAAGCTTCCGGCCACTGATGTCCTTCACGCTCAGGATCTCGGCCAGGGCTGTGGGAACCGCACAGGCAAGGGCCTTAGATCGTCCAGGCCATGAAGCTCCACCCTCCTACGACCTGAACTCCACCCCCAGGCCGGATCCCTAAACCCCAGCACTTGGAAGCTCTCGCCCAAGCCCCCGTTAGTCACCAAGTGTCGTCCCCTCTCCAAGTCCCGCCCTGTCCATCTCCAGCGGCTAAAAGCCACGCCCCTCCTTAGTATCTGCGCCCCACCCGCTCCAGGATTCTAGAAGCCCCTCCCCCTTCTAGGGGTTCCGTTGACTCCCTCCCGCCCCTCTCACTCAGGTTCCTTAGCCCCGCCCCCCGACGTCACTCACGCCACTCATCTTCGTTGTCCTGGTTCCGCCGCAGCACGGGCAGGCGGCAGCCCTCGATTATCTCCCCCTGGGGAGACAGCGCGGCGCCAGGGTCGGCTACTGGGGGGCCTCGGGCTCTACCCACCTCCCCTGGCTCCCTCCGCCCCGCCCCGGGCACCGGACTCACCACCTCCGCCATCTTCCCTCCCTCCACTGCCACTTCCGGCCCCTCTGGGAGACGTCACTTCCGGGACCGAGCACGGTGGAGGCCCGGGCCTCCCCGAGTCGGTTTACGAGAGGACTCTTGAGAGACACTGCAGCCCAGCTTGCTGACGGAGCCGGCCCTTTTGGCTGGCGGGAGAATGGGGCGTTTTAAGTCTCACGCCAAGTCGAGAGTGGAATCCCCATAACGTGCACAACGATTGGCGGAAACCTGAGTCCGTCACGTGACGCTCACCGGCTGCGACGCCGGTCACGTGTGACGGGTGTTTGTGCTTTGCGGGCGGCCGGGCTTGGGCATCTCCTAGTGGCGGCAGTATGCGTCGCTGGGAGTAAACTGCGTGTGCTCGAACGGGGTTGGAGTGGGTGGTCTGGAAGGTTTGGAGGCTGGAGAAGTGGGCGGGACTGGGAAGGACTTAAAAACCTCGCCAAGTTTGTAGACTTCATTCTCTATGGTTGGTGACTCGGACGATTTCTAGGTTTGTTGTTTCGTATATTACGTTGCTACTTATAAGAGTAGTACAGCATTATTCATTCATACATTAAACAAATATTTAGTAATCCCCTACCATGTGCCAAGCACTATTCTAGGAGCCTGGAATACATGAGTGAATAAAATAAAGAACACCCTCCTCATGGAGCTTAACGTTCTTGGAGGTTGGGAGAAAAAGGGGGGTATAGGTAACAAACAGTAAATATAGTTTTAAAATAAATTATCTAGCCAATTAAAAAGTGATAAATGTTTAGGGAAACAAAAAAAAAGTGCACAAGGTAAAGGAGATGGGCAGGTAGGCAAACTATGGCCTGCAGGTCAAATCCAACCCTCCGCTAGCTTTCCTGCAGCCAATGGGTAAGAATTTTTTTTAATATATGTATATATAAAATTTTTAAAGGTTGGGGAATATCAAAATAATAATTACACATGAAAATTATGAAATTCAAATGTCAGGGTATATAAATAATGTTTTATTGGAACATAGCCATACTCATTCACAGACATTTTGTCTATGACTCTTACTTTAAAATGGAATAGTTTCCTGAGATACACCCACAAAGCCTAAAATATTTACGGTCTGTCCATTTACAGAAAGTGTTTGACAAACCCTACTTTATAGACTATTATGCTATCTATTTAATACAAAAATAGGTTTTTACTGTGTGTGCTGGTTTGTGACCAGCTTGTTCACTTCATAACATAAATTGAACACTTGTCACTAGTATTTTATAGAACTATTTTAATGCCTACATAGTGTTCTGTTGTTTACATGTAATTTATCTGCATAACCAATTTCCTGTTGTTGAATATTCAAGTTATTTCCAATTTTCCCCTATTAGAAGGAGGTAAGACCAGACAGGACCAATCAGCAGGCTGTTGAAATCAGCCATTGCACTGATAACCGTCAATAAGTGTTTATGCAGGGACTGCTGCATGTCGCAGTTAGCACAATTTCAGTCACTGCCCCCTTGTCAAAGTCACCAGTGACCCCTCCCCCCCGATTCCTCATCTAATGGCCACTTCTCAGTCCTCTTATCGGTGGCATTTTGGCATGGTTGTTTACTCCTTTATTTTTTTTTTCTTGCAGGGGGTAGGTAATTAGGTTTATTTATTTGTTTATTTTTCCTCAAGAAAGAGGCACTGGGGATTGAACCTAGGACTTTGTCCATGCTAAGTATGCACTCTACCACTTGAGCTATACCCTTTCCCCCTGGTTATTCCGTCTACCTTGATACACTGTTTTCCTGGCTTCCAGGATACCAGACCCTCCTGGTTGCCTTTTAACTTCCCCAGCTGTTCCTTATCTCCTTTACTTATTGCTGTTCCTATCTGTGACCTCTAAACACTCACAGTCCCCATATTCAGTACCAGGCTTCATCTCAGTATCCACAGTCACTCCGTTCATGAGGTCCTAGAGGCTTATGGTTTTAAATATCATTCACATGCTGAGGTTTCTCATATTTGTGTCTTCAGCCCATCTCTCTCCCCTGAACTCAGCTCTCACTGCCCACCAGCATCTCCACTTGGATGTCTAGAGGGCATGTCCAGGACCAAACTCCTGATCTTTATTCTCAACCTTCTCCTCCCGCCTTCTTTCTGGCCCCTGTCAATGATGACTTCATCCAGTTTCTCAAACTAAAAACCTCAAAGTCATCCAGCTTCTCTGCTTCTCTCACGTTCAGCCCATCAGCACACACGCTAGGATCTACCCCTGTGCTCTCATCCCAACTTGTTCACTACCTTCTAGTCACACTGGCCTCTCGGTGTTTCCAGGACACAGCAGGCATATTCCTCTTTCTGGGCCTATGCTGAACGTTTCTGCAGCGTTTTCTCTCCATTTATCCACTTGGCTCGCTCCCTCACCTCATTCAAGTTTCTACTTGAATGTCACCTTCCCTGTGAGGCCACCTCTGACCTCCCAGATTAAATCTGCCCATCCCGCCACCTCATCTCCCTCCTCCTCTGCTTTGTCTTCCTACATAGCATTTATCCCCCGCTGTCAAATCATGTATTTTCCTTATTCACTTTTAGTGTCTTTCCCTCACTAGAATGTGAGATCTACGAATGCAGTATTTGTATTGTTTTTCTGAGGCTGTTTTCCCAGCTTCCATAGTGCCTGACTCAGAGTAGGCATTCAGTTAAAAATCATCAAATGGATGAAGCACATGGCCTCACTGGAGAGCCAGAGGTGTGAACTGACATTTACTGCAGAGAGTGATCAGTCTTGTAAGATGGGAAGGAAACCAAGGCCAGAGATCCAGATAGGGGTCAGATAGGAGTCTCAGAGCACCCGGTATCTGACATGCAGTTTAGAGGATGAGTAGGTGTTGGCCAGAAAAGGGGGTTGGGGGCATTCCAGGGGGTGAGGACAACAATAGTAAAGAGAAAAGAAGGAGAAAAGAAACAGCTGCTGAACAGGGCATCAGTCATTCAACAGTATTAACTGAGCACCAACTATGTGCCACCCCTTGCAGGAGCAGCTTGAGCAAAAACAGGCGAGGCCCCTGCTCTAGTGGGTCAGATGTGAACAGTTAAAGTGTTTCAGGAGAATGGGGCAAGAGAGGATGGTCACGTCCAGGTCCTGGACGAATCCCTGAGACATTCCCTGCCAAGTGAAGGTCCTTGGCTTCATGCAGGAAAGAATCCAATAGCGAGCCGTAGCAAAGTGAAAGCAAGTTTATTCAGGGAGATACACATTCCATAGATGGAGCGCAGGGTGTCTCAGAAGGCAAGAAAGGTGGCCCCAGAGCATGGGGTCAATCTGGGAAAGTGAGAACGGTTTAGGAAATACACATTCCTTAGGTAGAATTTGGGCCATCTCAAAAGGTGAGAGATGAGAGGCCTTGAGGTGTGGGGGTGTTTAGTTTGAAGTAAAAGAAGATACAAACTCTGTAGATAGAATGCAGGCCTTCTCAAAAGGCAAGAGAGAGGCTGAGAGGTGCAGGATTGCTAGTTTTTATGGGCTTGGTAATTTCATATGCTAATGAGTGGGAGGATTATCCCAACTGTTTTGGGGAAGGGGCGGGGATTTCTAGGAATTGGGCCCCGCCTACTTATTGACCTTTTATGGTGAGCCTTGGAACTGTCATGGTGCCTGCTGTGGGCGTGTCATTTAGCATGCTGATGTATTACAATGAACATATAATGAGGCTCAATGCCCATTGGAAGTCAAATCCTCCACCATCTTGGACTCGATTGGTTCTAACCAGTTCTTGTTTCTTCTCTGTAGCTGCTTCCTGAAACTTAGATAAGAGTAATTGGTTTCTAGTTGAGGGAGGGGCAGGGGTATGATCCTGGGGGCAACAGCCTTGGTAACAAAAAGGAAAGTTGCTTTTAAGCAAAGTGCCTGCAAACTGATGGACCCAGCATCCTCCCTCCTAAAAAAGCCATCTCCAAAGATTCTGTGCAGCCATGAAAGTTTTAAAGGGAAATGAAGGAATAATCTCAGTTACTTGTTGAGATAGGTGATCAGAGTTGCACCATCCCCAATGCCTGCAGGCTTGTCCTAATCAACTGCTTGAGCCTGCTCTTCTATGACTCAGTGAGCCCTGGGAGACTTCACCTTATCTAACTAAGAGGCAGGGCTTGGGGAAGCCCACAGGATCCTGTGTCTTTTCTTGTCCAAGGCCGTGTCTAAGGAGAAAATCTCTTCCCTAGCTGTGGAAGGAAAGGCCTGGGCCTCCCTCGGATTGACCTATATTAGGGCACGTGCCTTTGCCTCAGTCAGTCCCTGTGGCGGAGGGGATAGAATTCCACTGGTTTAGGCAAACCAGGGCCCTTAGTGGGAGGTGGGGGTAGAGGCGCAGTTCAGTGTATTCCAGGAGAGGGAAGCCCATTTTCGGGGGGAGTGGGGTGATGAGCCAGGAATCAGACAGCCAGTAGGGCCCAGTCACTGCCTTTTATGGCACTTTTGTAAGGAAGTGTGGCTTTGCTTTAAGTGCAATGGGAAGCCAATGGGGAATTCAGAGCAAGAAAAGAACGTATTTGATTAAAGCTTTAAAAGATGACTGAGGGCACGATATTGTTGGGGACACAACCTGAGTAGCAGCCTGAGTGTAGCTAGAAGGTTCTTGCTGCTATGGAGGCCAGGACTGAAGGTGGCTGGAGACTGAGGTATGACCAAAAGCGTGATGAGAAAGAAAGGCCTGGCAGGAAGAAGCAGATGGGCCAGCAGTTCATTTGGGCCCCAGCTCCCTGGGGGCTTCGGATCCTGTAGAATGAGAATCCTTATTCCAAGAACTCATTGTCTCTTCAGAAGAAATGAACATGGACTTGTTTTCCAAATGCATGTGCTGTGGTTGTGCTTGATAAAATCCAGATCCACTGAAATGCTGGCTGAATTCAAAGTGGGAGTGAAGGCTGCTTGGCAGAGGGTCTTAATCTGCAGCCCAGATCTGGGAACCCTCAGAGTGGATGGCAGCGAGGGCAGGCAAATACTGGCTGGGCGAGTAGCTGGGTGGTCATCACAGACTTCAGGGGGCACTCTTTGTAGAGGTGGGGGTGGGAGAAAGTCAGACTGTGTAGGGGTTGAGGAGACAGAAGCAGCACAGATACACAGTTCTTTAGGGGAGTTTGAGTTTGCCTGAAAAGTTAGAGAAGTTTAAATGAAAGAAAAAAAGTTTAACTATAGGGTTTTTTGTTGTTGTTGTTGTTGTTGTTGTTTGTTTGTTTTGCTTTGCTTTAAAAAGGAAAGTGATTGGAGGGGAACCAGAAGAGACTGGAAGGATAAGTAAGGGGGTTTCTTTAAGATGTGCAACAGCTGGACACTCTTGGTTATAAATAACAGAAAACCAAGAATAAACTGGAGTTCTTACCTCCCTGGAGCTGGAGCAGCTCCAAGGCTGGTGGACCCAGGGCTCTAAGGTGGCAGCATCACCCTCTGAGTTTTCTTCTCTCTCTTCCTGCCACCAACTCAGTGGGTTGGCTTCATTTTCGAGGAGGCTCCCCATAGGATGGCGAGATGCCTGCTGCAGCCACTGGGCCACGTGCTTCTGCTTTCACACCTCTATGTGGGAATTCCTTTTTGGCATTTCTCAGCAATTCTGTGTTTTGCTAAATCCTGAGCAGGGCTGATTTCATGAGTGTAAGGTCAGGGCAATTGCTCAGAGCCCAGAGCTTAGAAGGGTACTGCACTTAGCTTCATGTTCTGTTGTTGACATCTTGAAAATTCTTAATCATTTTTGAACAAAGGACTCCTCAGTTTCATTTTGCAGCAGGCCTCATAAATTTTGTGGCTGCTCTTGGTCCTAAAAAGGTCAGTCAAAAAACCAGGGAAAAGAAGTATTCTAATTCTGCTGCAAGAGTTAAGGCTTAGCGATCCACAGGAGACATTACTGCTTCAAAAGAACCCACTGATGTCAGGATGTCAGGTTAAAAGCAAAAGCAGAAATAGGACTACGTAGGTGAGAAGCCATCATGATGGAATCGGTCTCACTTCTCATAGTGGTGACCATGTTGTAAGTGTGGGTTTGTTTTCCTGTCTCTGATAACAGTGAGTCATTCTTTTTTTTTTTTTAACGTGATAAAATACACATAGCATAAAATTTACCATCTTAACCAGTTTTAAGCATACAGTTCAGTGGCATTAAGTACATTCACATTGTTGAGCAATCATCTCCACTATCCATCTCCAAATCTTTTCATCATCCCTGACATAAACTCTGTCCCCATCAGACACTAACTCCCCATTCCTCCCTCTTCCCAGCCCCTGGTAGCCACTATTCTACTTTCTTTAAGAATTTCACTGCTTTAGTTACCTCATATAAGTGGGATCCTGTAATATCTCTCCTTTTTTGCATATGGCTTATTTCATTTAGAAACATGTTTTTAAGGTTTGTCCATGTTGTAGCATGTATCAGAATTTCATTCTCTTTTAAGGTTGAATAATATTCTATTGCATGAATATTTCACATCAATGAGTCATTCTGGAAAGTAAAATAGAAATGAATGTTTATATGCTAGTCCTCTTTATATAAATCTTGTGAGTGGTGTTCAAGAAATAACACCTTTGGAAGTAAAATAAGTAAATAAATTGGTCATTTCACCAAGAGATTCTGTGTAGTACTGCTAATCTTTTTTTTTTAATCACCAATGTCATTGTCATAGTTGATATTTGTTGTTTCTTTGTTTGTTTTTTGCATTTTGGGGGAGTGAGAGTTAATAAATGTTTTTTTCTTTTTCTAATGGAGGCGCTAGGTATTGAACTCAGGACCTCATGCAAGCTAAGCATGTAGTCTACCACTGAGCTCTACCCTCCCCCCAGTACTGCTAATTTTGCCAGAAGATCCATATGTTACATTATTCAAATACCACCCCATAATATTCACTGGAATATTCCAGTATTTAAATATTCACTGAAGTCTACAGTTCTTTTGAATATTTAAGAGGAGAAATGAAAAAAGAAGATGTGAATGTTATGAAATACTCCAGCAGGAAACCAGAAACTGATCTGAAATCTGAATTAACAGTATTGGTTTCAACAGCAAAACCAAAATCAGAACTAGCAGATAAAATATTTTGCTCATTAAGAGAAAGAAATGAGTGTCTACAAAGGAACATGTACGCCCATGTGAAGTTGCTTGTGGAGGCTCTTTAGCAATTTGACCAAGGTCAATGCAAAATGAAAGAAAGGCTTTTACATCTGGGATATTTGTTATGAAACAATCATCAAGACTATCAGATAGGGAAACTGATGCTTCATATGTTTTACATTTTCGTTTTTAAAATAGTAACTTCTAAATAGTAAATATTTCTAATACTGTTTCTCAGTAATTGGCCTTTAATTGGCATTTAATATGTGCTCATTTCCTTTCTTTCTTTCTTTCTTTCTTTCTCTTCCTTCCTTCCTTCCTTCCTTCCTTCCTTCCTTCCTTCCTTTCTTTCTTTCTTTCTTTCTTTCTTTCTTTCTTCCTTCCTTCCTTCCTTCCTTCCTTCCTTCCTTCCTTTCTTTCTTTCTTTCTTTCTTTCTTTCTTTTTTCATTTCCCTTCTTTTAATCTTTTCCATCATCAGATGTTGGAATCAGGTAGAGATTATTTTTTACTTTTCATTGACATATAGTCTTGTGATATATTGGTCTATAATAATAAACTTTCAATTATTATTATATCTTGGTTTTTTTTACAGAAACCTTTGAACTTGTTTAGTACAAGTCTATTCAGTGTTTATGTTCAGTTATTTTTATTTAAAAACATAAAGTGTTGTGAAAAATACAAAATAACATGGTTTTGGCAGGATCATTCATGGCATTTGTGGGGAGAGAGATGGGGAGAGATAGACGGAGAGAGGGAGGGAGAGACGCCCCCTAGAGGCTGGAGACAGGCAAGGACTGACGCCTCTCAAACCAGGTCCAGGACGCATTCCCTTCCCTCATCAAGCCTTCTCTCCGGCGGCTCACTGCTCTTCCTGACTGCCCCCCCTCAGTAATGCTTTCTTAACTCAGATGGCTCTTCCTCCAGGAAGGCCTCTGGACCGCTCCATGGGCCAGGGGCAGTTTCTGCATCATCCATCACGATTTCCCCAGGGCTAGCATGGTGTCTGCACAAAAGAGGCTTTCAGTGAACATTTGCTGGAGGAATGAATCTGACCCCACAGTCACCCTGTGAATGGCCTAGGTGCTGTACCCATTTGACAGGTGAACCACGAAGGCTCAGAAATTTGGGGATTTAACCAAGCCGGGTATTAGGAGAGACATCAGTCTAACACAGACCCTTCTTCCCAATCCACTATCCAACCCCCTGTCAGCCCTGCTCCAGAAACCCTGGTGGGGACCCTAGGAGCACGAGACCCCACCTCAGCAGAGAGACAGACTGGGAGTGCAGTCTGAGTGCGACAGCAGCAGCTTCCAAGCAGGAGATCCTGTAAGAACTGTGTGTCATCATAAAGCTTATGTGAAATTTCCTTATTCTACTTCCCAAGAGTGGACTTCCATTG
The DNA here is from genome assembly GCF_048773025.1 of Camelus bactrianus. Lineage (NCBI taxonomy): Eukaryota > Metazoa > Chordata > Mammalia > Artiodactyla > Camelidae > Camelus > Camelus bactrianus. The sequence goes on from NC_133548.1 coordinate 6,441,751, forward strand.
TTGTTATGAGGTTGCATTAATTGGTTCTCTGTTTGTCCTAATGAACACACTTTTACAGGTCTGAGCTGTAGGGTTCACTTGAGCTCTGCCTAGAACCATCCTGAAGATGGAGGGCTCGTGAAGGCTTTTCAAAATTTTTATTTCACCCCAAATATACTGTTTTGCTTAAAATATTTCTATGCTCTGATTACACATAACCATTATAAAAGTCCATCTCCTGCAGTGTCACCATCCTCATCAGCCACATACAATGTGGCTAGCAGAGAAAGAAGCCAGGGCTCCCCTTCTATAACAGCTCCAAGGATTTGGACTTGAAGGGTGTTGAAAAAGTGTTTGCGAAGGGAAATGGGCCTCTGGTTATGCTGAGCAATTTCCTTTGAGGTGGCACCTGCCTTCCATTCTCCATGTCACCAGCACAGAGGACCCCATCTCCATTGCACCTCTTTTAGAAGAGTTTCTGGGCTGAAGCCATGGAGAGAGACTGGTTGCACACAGGGATAATAAGATAACGCCCGCGGATGATGTGTGTGCAGGTCAGGCACAGTATTCAGGACATGATGAGTGTCCAAAAAGGAACAGGTCTTCTAACCACAAATAGTGTGGTTAAGTGTTTCGATATCCCACTTATGCCTTTTGTTGCAAAAATGCTACACATCCGGATCAGATGCTACTGTGCCCCTCCTCCCCTGCCTCTCCACATTTGTCTGTACACGGAGAGGGTCTCTCACAGCAGATGTCTGGAGTTCTGACTGAGGTTTCCTCTGACCATGGGAGCCTATCCAGCCCAGCACAGGGAATACTGGAAATTTGGGAAATGAACACCTTCAGAAGCAACCCTCAGCCAACGCCTGATGGGAGTGGGAGGGTAAACCCTTGCCTCTGAGGTGAGATGGCTCCAACGGAGGGCAGACTTTTTAATTCGAAATGTTTTTTAGATGTATAGCTTATATATAAGTTTACATAAATGAATATATGGTCTATGATGGTTAATTTTATTTTCTACTTTTTAAAATGTCCCATCATACTTTATTTATTTATTTTTTAGTCTTTTTTTATTGAGGTATGGTCAGTTTACAATGTTGTGTCAATTTCTGGTATACAGCATAATGTTTTAGTCATACATATACATACATATATTTGTTTTCATGTTCTTTTTCATTATAGGTATTGAATACATACAAGATATTGAATATAGTTCCCTGTGCTATATGGTATAAACTTGTTTATCTATTTTATATATAGTAATTAGTATCTGCAAATCTCAAACTCCCAATTTATCCCTTCCCACGAGTTTGTTTTCTATGTCTGTGAGTCTCTTTCTGTTTTGTAAATAAGTTCATTTGTGTCTTTTTCTTAGATTGCACATATAAGTGATATAATATGGTATTTTTCTTTATCTTTCTGGCTCACTTCGATTAGAATGACAATCTCCAGGTCCATCCATGTTGCAGCAAATGGCATTATTTTATTTTTTTCATGGCTGAGTAGTATCCCATTGTATATATACCACAACTTCTTCATCCAGTCATCTGTTGATGGACATTTTAGGTTGCTTCCATGTCATGGCTATTGTAAAAAGTGCTGCTATGAACAATGGGGTGCATGTATCTTTTTGAATTAGAGTTCTCTCCAAATATATGCCCAGAAGTGGGATTACTGGATCATATGGTAAGTTTATTTTATTTTTAGTTTTTTTAGGAAAACTCCATAGTGTTTTCCATAATGGCTGCACCAGCAGTGCAGGAGGGTTCCCTTTTCTCCAAACCCTCTCCACATTTATTGTTCATTGACTTTTGAATGATGGCCATTCTGACTGGTGTGAGGTTATGATGGTTAATTTTATGTATCACCTTGATTGGATCACAGGGTGCCTAGATATTTGATTAAACATTATTTCTGGGTGTGTCTATGAGGGTGTGTCTGGATGAGATTAGCATTTGAATCAACAGAACAAGTAAAGAAGCGGCCTTCCTCACTGTGAGTGGGTGTCATTCAATCTGTTGGGCCAGAATAGAACAAAAAGGCAGAGGAGAAGAACTTGCTCTCTGCCTGACTGTATAAGCTGGAATATCAGTCTTCTGCCTTGGACTGGAACTTACACCATTGGCTCTTCTGGTTCTCAGACCTTCAGACTTGGACTGAAACTATACCACCGGCTTTTCCGGGCCTCCAGCTTGCAGATGGCAGTTCATGGGACTTCCTGACCTCTGTAATCATATAAGCCAACTCCTTATGAGAGAGACAGAAATATACATATATATATATGTAAGATATAATAAATCTTTATAAGTAAATGTATATTAAAATGTAAATATATATACCCTATTGGTTCTGTTTCTCTGGAGCAATTGATGAATACATGGTCATAATGCAGGATTTTTATGCAGTCTATTTTTCCTTTGTCCTTTTTGCTTGCTTTCTCCCCCCCTTCATCCATACTTCCCACCGACCCCCTCTGTGACCCAGATTAAAACCCTAATAGATATCCTTCCCTATTTTACCAATACTCTCACAATCAAGAATAAACCAATGTAATTGTAAAAATGTGCCAATGTACATACACAGGATGTGGTTTTCGTTTGGTTTTTTAGTCTCTGTAAGTGTTGGTACCAAATGCACTTTTCTTTTCTCATTTAGCAATACCTTGTGGAAATCTCTTCAAGTCAACTGTTACAGCTCTAATTCACTCTTTTTCAATGGCTATAATGTTCCACAAGTGGAACTCAGTGACGTGTGGGTATTTGCTTTGGTCTCAGTTGTATGCCAACATGAATATTGCTACAATAAATCTGTCATAGATCTAAGAGATGGAGTCTCATGAGTGGGATGGCTTGGATGAAAAATATAAGAATTTTCTATTTTTGTAAATATTAGCTAAGTGGCCTTTTTTTTAAGTAACATATCTCATTTCCACAAAAAAGACGTGAAAATTCCTGTTTTCCCATGTCCTCTTCAGCCAATAGGTGCTAAAGCCTTTTAAATTTTTTCCCAGACTGATGGGGAAGTGGTATAGCAGTATAAGTTTGATCTGTGTTTCCCAACATTTCAGTCAAAGCATCTTTTCCTTTATTGGTTGCCCATCGGAGTTTTCCTCTGTGAATTGTCTCTTTATACACTTAGCTTATTTTTCTGTTGTGTTGTTTGTCCCAGGGTGATTTGCAGAGCAGTATTAAGCTGCTATTGTTTTCTGCATTGCAAATATTTTTCCTCAATCTATTCTTTGTCTCTTTGCTTTGTCTCTAGCATCTTTTGGCATACATCCATTTAAATGTTTTATATAGTCAAATATGCTTTATCCTTCCTGTCGTAACTTCTGGGTTTCCAGTCTTGGTTAAAAAGTTCTTGTCATCTTTTAAATTCTCTTACAAGATTTTAAAATTATGTTATTGGTTACGTTTAAGACTTTGATCCTTCTGGGATTTTATTTTGGAGGCTGGTGTAAGAGATGGGCCAATTTTATTTTCCTCCAAATGGGTAGCGAGCTGTGTGCTGGCACCTCTTAGTACACAACACGACTCTTTCCTGCTGAATTGACGACATACCACATGTGTCATATATTAAATCCTAAAATGGGTTGGGACCCAGTTCTATATTCTGAAATTGGCTCCGTGACTCTGTCTTATTCTTTGCCAATACCATATTAATTTGATTACAGTGTCCTTATAATGGCCCCTTTCTTGGAAGAGAAGGCTCCCTCACTATTCTTTTTCATATATTTTGACTATTCCTAGACTTGCATTCTTTGAGATAGGCATTAGGATCATTTAAACCAATCAAAAGAGAAAACTTATTAGAATGCTAATATAAATTGCATTAAATGTATATACTAATTTGGGGACAAGTGATCATTTTATGCTATTATGTCTAACCATCCGAAAGCCTGGGACAGCTTTCTATTCCATTTTTTAAAAATGTCTTTCAAAAGGATATTGAAAAATATAATTGTTAATATTGATCTGTGATTTTCTTGATAGATTTAGATTTCTTTGATCCATTCTGAGTTAATTTTTGTATGTGGTGTAAAGATCCACTTCATTCTTTTTTTCTTTTCTTTTTTGTTACAAAAGAACAAATCCACACTTATTTTTTTTTTTAAGTAGAGTCAGTTACAATGTGTCAATTTCTGGTGTACAGCACAATGTCCCAGTCATGCATATACATACATATATTTGTTTTCATGTTCTTTTTCATTAAAGGTTATATGATATTGAACATAGTTCCTTGTGCTACTCAGAAGAAACATTTTTTAATCTATTTTTATATATAGTGGCTAACATTTGTAAATCTCAAACTCCCAAATTTATCCCTTCCTACTCCCTTTCACCAGTAACCATAAGACTGTTACTATGTGAGTCTGTTTCTGTTTTGTAGATGAGTTCATAGTGTCCTTTTTTTTCTTTTCTGTTTTTTTCTCGATTCCACTTATTAGTGATATTATATGACATTTTTCTTTCTCTTTCTGGCTTACTTCACTTAGAATGACGATCTCTAGGTCCATCTTTGTTGTTGCAAATGGCATTATTTTATTCTGTTTTGTACCTGGTATATTTATAAATATACCAAAACTTCTTTATCCAGTCATCTGTTGATGGACATTTAGGTTGCTTCCATATCTTGACTATTGTATACACTGCTGCTATGAACATTGGGGTGCATATATCTTCTCAAATTAAGAGTTTCCTCTGGATATATACCCAGAAGTGGGATTGCTGGATCATATGGTAAATCTATTTTTAGTTTTTTTTAGGAATCTCTGTACTGTTTTCCATAATGGCTGCACCAAATTACATTCCCACCAGCAGTGTAGGAGGGTTCCCTTTTCTCCACACCCTCTCCACATTTATCGTTCATGGACTTTTAAATGATGGCCATTCTAACTGGTGTGAGGTGATACCTCATTGAAGTTTTGCAAATCCACACTTTTACATATTTACTTTTCAACAAGTTTAAATCCTTGAGAAGTACAGCATCACATGGATTCTGTGTCCAATGGCCTTAGCAAGAAGGTTGCTTCAGAATTTGGCACGAACCACGCCACTGTTTCCATGGGCGCAAGTTACCTTCCCCAGATTACTCTGGTTTTGTTTGGTTTTCCACCAGGAGTTACTGTATTGTCTTTTGCTTTGTACACATAAGCACATCTCTTGCCTAGATAGAATTCAGTTTCATCTCGAGCATAAATATCTTCAGTTTTAAGAAGAGCTGTGTGCTCCCTCGGTTCTGGAGACTCCGCTTATAGCCAGCAAAAATGGCCTTAGACCATAGCTTTCCAGACATATTTATCATTTTAGAAGTCCTGTTTCTGGCAGGCGTCCATTGGCTCCAGGATGCCTGAAAGAAAAAAACTAAAACTTTATTCTTTTACATATGAATATCCAGTTTTCTCAATACCAAAGACTGTCCCTTCCCCATTGAATGGCACTCCTGTCTAAAATCCATTGACTGTAAACTTAAGGGTTTATTTCTGGGGTCTCGATTCTATTCCATATATCTACTAATCCATATATCTTTTGTTATGCAAATATTACACTGTTTTTGGCAGGTTTTTTTTTAAATTGAAATATTTTTGACATATAACATTGTGCACATTTAAAGTGTATAGTATGTTAATTTGATACCTTTATATATTGTAATATGATTGCCATTGTAGCAATAATTAGCTTCTCTATATAGATTACATAATTATGCTTTCTTTTTAGTGGTTGGAATCATTAAGTTCTAGTCTCTTAGCAAGTTTGATGATTATAATACAATATTATTTGGCTGGTTTGGGTTTTTAACCTTATTTGGCAGTTTACCCTTTATTGCAAGACTTCAGTCCTTCACATTTAGCATAATGAATGATATACTTGGATTAACCTTAATTTTCTCCGCATTTCAGCTTAATCTCTGTTTTGAGATTCATCATGCCTGGTCAGTGGGGTACCTAGTCTCAGTAAATTTTGAGTTATGGACTTATATCTAAGGTAGATATGGAGGGCAAGAAGAGACTTACCTGGAGCCACAGTGTTGGCCGTTTGACCTGATGGCTGACTGCCGTAGCTCTCTTTGAAATAAAGAATATTACCAGGGATAAAGAGAGATATTGTATAATTATAAAGGAGTTGTTTCAAGGAAACATAAAAATCCTAGCTGTAGGCACTCAATAAGAGTTCCTAAATGCATAAAGCAAAGACTAGCAGAACTGAAAGAAGAAACAGAAAAATCCACAATTCATTCCTCTCAGTAATTGACAGAACAAGTACAAGAATATCAGTGAGTATATAGAAGATCTGAACAACACCATTGACCAACTTGACCTAATTGACATTCATAGGCCAAAGACAGTCAGAATGGAAGACTTTATAATACACAGGGCATTTGGGTCTTGAAGGGTCTTGCCTCACTAGTAAGGAATAATTAGCTCCAAATTAAATGTTACTCTGGTCCCACCTAACAGATTCCTGGTATAATCATCATCATCACCATCATCATCTATATCTTAATCTATATGTCAATATACCTATCTATATCTATATTGACATCTATCTATCTATTGAGATCTATATATATGCATATATATTTGGTCTTTGTCCTAGTTCTTGGCACAGAACTCCTAAAACCCTTGGAATTTACTGACTGATAGGAATGTCTTCTGTTATTCATAAGCCATTTTCAACCACGCCTAAATTTGTGCTAATGAGGTACCTATTAGTGGGCCCCTAAATAGATTCAGGATGGGAGCTGTGTAGTTAGAGAAACCAACCATGTATTAGATGGCTGGAAATTTCAGCCCCTCCCCAAACCTTGAAGGAGAGGAGAGGGTCTAGAGGTTGAGTTCAATCACCAATGACCAACGACTTCATCAATCATACCTACGCAATGAGACCTCCATGAACACTCCTAAACAACAAAATGCTAACTGCTTTCAGGGTGGTGAATACCCAGTGCTGGGAAGGTGGTGTGCTCAGAGAGGGCACAGGAAATCTGTATCCCCACATACCTTACCCTATGCATCTCTTCCATTTGGCTGTTACCAAGTTACATCTTTTATAATAAACTTTGTAATAAAACACTTCCCTGAGCTCTGTGAGTTGTTCTATTGAATTATTGAACCTGAGGGGGGAGGGTCATAGGAACCCCCAAATTTGTAGAAGGCCAGGCAGAAATGTGGGTAGCTTGGTCATCTCATTTGCAACTGGCATCTGGAGTAGGGGCAATCTTGTGGGATAAGCCCTTGAACTGGGAGTTTTATGCTAACTACAGATAGGTAGTGTCGAAATTGAAATGACAGCAGTTGGTGTCAGAGAATTGGTCGGTGTGAGGAAGAAACCCTCAAAATTTCACAGCAAGACCCAAAGTATCAAATCATTTCAAAGTAATTTAACTGAGTCCCAGAACACAAATCCAGAATATTTATAGGGATACAAAAATATCTTATCAATCACCCAAACAGCAAAATTCATAATGCCTGACATCCAGCAACTGGTTACAAACATGCAAAAATGTAGGAAAATATGACCCAATAATGAAAAGAAAAATCAGTCAATTGAAACTGACCTAAAACTAATAAATGTTAGAACTGGCAGATAGGGACACTCTTAAAATTATTATAACTGTATTCCATATGTTCAAGAAACTAAGGAGAACTGCAACATATAAAAATTCCCAAACCAAAGTTCCTGGGATGAAAACCACAATGTCTGAGATGAAAAATATACTGAATGGGATTCATGGCAGATTAGACATTGCAGAAGAAAAGATTAATGAACTTCAAGATTATAAGGAGTTATCCAAAATGAAACAATGAGAAAAAGAACACAAAAGTTGAAAAGTGCATCAGTGAGCTGTGGGACCTCAAGTGCTTTAATATATGTGTGACTGGAGTCTCTGAATGAGGAGGGGAGTGAGACGCTCCAAAACAATATTTGGAGAAATAATAAAGATTTTCTAAATTTGGTGAAAACTATAAACCCACAGAGCTAAGAAGTTTAACTTACCTCGAGCACAAGAAACATGAAAAAAAACAAGTCTTATTATAATCAAATTGTTCAAAACCAGTGGTAGAAAGAAAAGATGCAGTCAGAATAAAAATACGTATGTATGTACAATGAAATAAAGATAAGAATGACAACAGATTTCTTGTTGGTAACAATGCAAGCAAGAAGACAGTGAAGGAAAAACTTTAAAGCACTGGGGAAAAAAAAAGACAGCTATCAACGAAGTAGAATTACATACCCAGCAGAAATATTTTTCAAAGATGTAGACAAAATAAAGACTTTTTAAGATATAAAATTCACACTATAAGAAATGTTATGGCTGGGAGGGTATAGCTCAGTGGTAGAGCATGTGTTTAGCATGCGTGAGGTCCTGGATTCAATCCCCAGTACCTCCATTTAAAAAAATAATAATAAACCTAATTAGCTCCCCCCCCAAACAAACAAAACCCCCCAAATAAAAACGCTTTTTAAAAAAAGAAAAAAATTAAAATTAAAAAATGTTATGAAAAAAGAAATTTTAAGAAGTCCTTCGGACAAAAGGGAAAAGACAACAGATGGAAATACGGATGTACAAAAAGCAATGAAGAACACCAGAAATGGTAACTACATGGGTAAATATGTGTTTTTTTCTTAGTATTCAAGTCTTTTTAAAAGATAAAAAGGATAACAAGAAATACTATGCACATTTTATGCCAATATAGTCAATGATCTATGTGAAATGGACAAATTCTTTAAAAGACACCGATTCAAGAGGAAACAGAAACTAGACATAGAACAGTCCTATGTCTATTATAGAAATTGAATTCCTAAATTAAAGCCTTCCCACAAAGGAAATACCAGGCCCAGATGGTTCACTGGTAAATTCTATCAAAGTTAAGGAAGAAGTAATACCAATCCTACACAAATTCTTTCAGAAAACAGAAGAAGGAACATTTCCCAACTCACTTTATAAGGTCAGCATTACCCTGGCACCAGCAGCAGTGCACAAGGGTTCCAACTTCTCCACATCCTCACCAGTGCTCCCCGGAATAGCCAATGCAATTTTGAAGAAGAAGAAGGAGATTAGAGGACTCACAAGACAGTGTAATACTAGGATAAGAATAAAAACATAGTCAAAACGTAGACCTATGGAACAGAATAGAGTCCAGAAACAGATCCACACATGTATAGCCAATATTTGCGAGAAAGGAGTCAGGAGAATTTTAAGAAGAAAATGTTAGGCTTTTTAGCAAATGAAGCTGGGACAGTTGAGCATCCATTTGGGAAAAAAAATGGACTTTGATCCTTACTTCATACCCTGTACAAAAATTAATTCAAAATGGATCATAGACCCAAATGTAAAACTAAAACTATTAAGCTATAAAGTATAACTATAAAACTATAAACCTTTCCAGAAGAAAATACAGGAGAAAATTTTTGTGTCTTCAGGATGAGCAAAGATTTCTTTGATAGGACAGAACAAGCATGAGCCATAAAAGAAAAGAAAACTGATGAAATAAATTAAACTCTACTCTTAGAAAGACATCATTTGCAAAATGAAAAAGCAAGCCACAGACTGGGAAAATATATTTGCAATACACACATTGCAAAGCTAAAAGACTCGTATCTAAAAACTTGGTAACACAACAAAACAAAAAAGACAAGCAAAAAAATTGAATGGAAAATTCACAATAGATGACATATGAAGCCAGACACAAAAGAGTACATATTGCATAATTCCATTTTTATGAAATTCTAGGAAAGATGAATCTAACTAATAGTGTCAGAAAGCAAAAAAGAAGTGTCAGAAAGCAGATCACTGATTGCCTGGGGCACGGGGTGGAGACTTACTGGGAAGAGGCACAAGGGAGCCTTTTGTGAGGATGGAAAGGTTATCTTGATTATGGTGGTGGATACAGGGATGTTTGTATAGGTTTGTCAAAACTCACTGAAGTGTACACTCAAAATACGCACTTATTGTAGGCAAATATATTTTAATCAAATTGATTTTAAAAAATAAGGAAAAATACCTGCCCTGTCAATACTGCGCTGGGCTCTTGAGTGGGTGTCTTCACTTCTCTCTACCTCAGTTCACTCATCTGTAAAATTGTTTTGAGAGATTTAAATGAGATTCATTCACATAAAGGGTCAGGTAGTGAGCGCTCCGCAAGGAGGAGGCAGTATTCCCAGGGAAGACACAGCCAGTCCCTGCTGGCACCTATGGAAAGTCCGCTCGGTCCCTTCAATAGCGTCGTGGCCCTCCCCACCCTGAGAGCAGGGCCACTCCAGGCCTACCAGCTTTTGATGCCAAGATCACACAAGCCTCTTGGTGGTCAAGAGAATGATTCCCTTGTGCCCGGATCCCTCCTGATGCCCAGGGACTCCATGAAGCCCCTGAATTGTACTCTTGGGCTCCCATTGGCCATCATCCTTGAGGACACTCTTGACCCCACTCCAGCCCAGAAACACAGCACAGGCATTGGGGCTTTGAGCAACCCAGTCTCTCTGGGTTCTCTTTTCTTATTAATTATTTTTATTTTTTATTTTGAGGGGAGGTAGTTGGGTCTTTATTTATTTACTTATTTTTAATGGAGGTACTAGGGACTGAACCCAGGACCTCGTGCTTGCTAGGCACATGCTCTGCCACTGAGCTATATCCTCCCCTGGGTTCTCTTTTCATTTCTATACTTCAGCCAGGGGGGTGCCCGTGGGGACTGGGACACAGGCTCTTCCTGGGGACACCTCAACTTCTCTACTCCTTTCAGAAACCTCTGCAGCTCCCCTCTCCTCTCCTCATCCTTTCATTATCCCCTTATCGGCTGGTAAGTTGATGGGCCCAATATCTGAGCATTCGTTCTTCCGGATCTATTGTTTATGACAGGGAAACCAGGATCGTGGCTCCTTTTGTTTGACTGTGTCCTGAGTCAGTGACTGGAGAGGGAGTGTCATCTGATAAAAGGAAGTGTGTGTGTGTGTGTGTGTGTGTGTGTGTGTGTGTTTGTGTGTGTGTGTGTGTGACCTGCGATGTTGTCTCAAAGTGGTCTATTCCAAATATCTATTAGAGCAGAGTGGCAGTAGGAAGAGGAAGGTGCAGTCTCAGGAAACAGCACTGACATTTGGTCTGGGGCAATGGCAGGACTGGAGAGGGACTTTGGAGGTAGAAGAAGCCAGAACCTGGAGGAAGAACTGACAAGGTGGGGGATGGGGATGGGGGCAGGCAGTGCTGTGAGATCAGAGGAGCAAACTTTGGGCTGGAGAAGCACAGAATGTGAGTTTAGGGCCCTAGTTAGGGGAGGAGGGTGTGGGTGCAGGAGATAGTTGGTGGAGTGGGAGAGGGGGACTCTGGGGTTCGGGGAGAGTAGAGAGGCCAGTGGATTGGCCTGTCTCCCTGCCAGCTTGTTGGGTGTACGGTAGTGAGACAGCAAGCTTTTCTCTCCTTTTTTTACCCAAGATTTGGACAGAGTGAAGCTCTGAGATTGTCCTGGACCTGCGGCCCCTCCAAGCCCCAGGGACAAGTCAGGGCATCTTGTGCAGGATCATCACAGCCAGTCCCAAGGCCATGTCCTTTGTGTGGCTACCTCATCTAGGAATGCATTCCCAAAGTGTCTCGAATCTGGAAATCTGGAATGATCCAGAAAGGCTAGAAGGGTGTGTGTGTGTTACTGTCAATATGGAACTTTTTATCTCCCCCTTTAAAATGTCAATTCTACCAGGCTTATAACTTTGTCTTGCTCACTGCTCTGTCCCAGGCACATTGCGGGTGCACAGTAAATATCTCAAGTGACTCAAGATCTGAAGGGATTCCCTAGGGTGGGGAGCAGCCTAATGTCTTCTATAAGGTCCCTGGGCAGAAGGCTGACCAGCTCATGGAAGCCAAAGGGGGACAGATTTTGACCCTACATCAGAAAGGACCTTGACAAGCCAGAGATGCTGCGAGCATCCTATTGCCTGAGCCGTCCACGTTGAGACCAGAGGAGGATCTGGAGGGGCACTAGGGAAGATGACATGCTTCAAGGCAAACCTGAAGGGCCCCTGTGGGTCTGTCCAGCCCCTGCATCTGGGACTTGGCTCCTAAGCCACACTGTGGTAGGTACCTGCCACAAGATGTCACCTCTCGAGTCAGACAGAACTGGGTTTACATCCTGGCTCCTCCATTAAGCTGTGTGACCTTGGACATGTTGCCTAATGTCTCTGAATCTATTACCAAATCTGTAATATGGAGAAACTATTGATACAACACACACCCTAAAGCCTGGCTGTAAGCATTAGATTCAAAGGATCACCCATGTACAATATTCAGCTCAACATCGGGCACACAGCCAATGCTCAACAAGCATTAGCTCTTGTTACAGTGCTGGAGTGGGCAGGGCAGGGGGCTGGCACCCAGGACCCAGTGAACTAGGACAGATCACATGCGAAGCAAATCAACTGGTTGGTGGCCAGAAAGGTGCACAGCAGTGCAGACTTTTCCAATCTGACAGACTTTTGATTCATACACTTCCAAGTTATCACTAGCAGGACAATATTCAGAGGTAGGGAAGGTGCCACTTTTAGGAGAGTTATAGAATCAGATACTAAATCCGTTGCTGGTACAGAGATTTCTCATACATGTCAGAAAACTGACAGATAACTGGGTTCTAAGTCCTTTACCAAACAAGGAAGTTTAGAGACTAGTTTTACTCTTCTCTGTTGGAACAACCAGCTCCAACAAAAAAAACTATTTAGATTGTTTTATAGACAATATTTACAATGTTTTTATTAAGCTCTGAATTAATACAAAGTGAATCATTTGTAAAAGCAGAAATGTTATCAACCATGACAATAAAGTTGCAGTTTTTAAATATATAGCAAACAATCAATGTTAGGCCAACATTTAAAAATTCTCACAATAAGAACAACGTTAAAACACTGATTTTGAGACTCCCACTTGGAGCTAAACCCACAGGAGAGGCTGAATTAGTCCTAAAATGAACTGAGCATTCCTATGGCTCCCCAACCCCACTGGAACTAAGAGCAAATTCTTCTAAAAGAATAGAAGCAAACCCTCTGTGGAGGCAGCCTTGCCCAGTTAAGACTACAGGATTCTTTGATCTCACAAACAGCCAAACACATGAAAGTAAACCACTATGAGTAAATATCAGCAGAAACAAGAAACCACTTACAGATACGGTGTGAGGTAAGGATTAAGGATCATTTCTCTCTCCCCTATTGTTCTAGCACCATTTCTTGAAAAGATTCACCTTTCCATATTGAATTGTCGTGGTATCCTTATCAAAAATCAATTGGCCATGTATATGTAGGTCCCTTTCTGATCTCTCTGATTTGTTCCAGTGATCTATATATTTATCTATATCATTATCTCTATCTCTATACTAATATCCCACTTTCTTGGTTACTGCAGCTTTTTGTTTTACTTCAATAAACCTTTCTTTAATCAAAGCCCTTTAGACAGCTTTAAAACAAAATTTGAAATCAAGTAACGTACTTCCTCCAACTTTGTTCTTTTTCAAAGATGCTTTGGTTATAATAGGCCCTTTGCATTTCTGTAAAATTATAGAATCAACTTGTCTTGGGAATCCCCAAGAGCTATGTGAGCTGAGGGATAGATGATAATGCAACAGATATGGGGAGGGTGTCAGACCATACGGCCATGAAGTTCACTTCTGCCCTTTGGATCTGCTCAGGCCCAGTCTTGACTATATCACCTCAAACTTGATGGGGCTGACAATTCCTAGATCGTGGTAGGCAGGGAACCTGGGACCTTAGAGCTGCACATACATAGAGCTCTCTTTTGCTCTGGGACCTACTCAAATCTGGAAGCCTTCAATCCACTCACTGAATGGATCAGAGTAAAATTCCTGTGCTGTTGTCTAAATCCAAACAATGCCTACCAGACCCTGTACCTCTTTTCCACAGTAGGAGGTGCAGAGTGCAAAGACTGTAGTCCATTGTGTGACTAAGCCACAATTGGTATAACTATTCACTTGTGGATGAATATTTAGGTAGTTTACAGCTTTTTCATATTATAAAAAAGCTATTAACATTCTTGTACTTTTTTGTGAATGTATTTTTAAAATTTTATTTTGGGAAAGTACATAAGAGAGAAATTGCTGGTCAAAGGGCAAAAAGTAGACTTAACTCTCTAAGTGCCAAACAGTTCCCCAAAGTGGTTGTAGTATTTTCTGTTCTCACCACAAGAGTTCCAGTTGCTTCACATCTTCTCCATCATTTGCTGTTTTAGCCTTTTTGTATTCTAGTATATATGGAGTGGTATCTTATTGTAGTTTGAATTTGCATATCTTTGATGACTATTGATGAACACCTTTGTATGTGTTTATTGATCATATATTTGTGTATCTTCTTTTGTGAAGTTTCTTTTCAATTCTTTTGCTATTTTTATTGTCTTTTTATCATTGATTTGTAGGAGTTCTTTAAATATTCTGGATACAAGTACTTATTCAGGGATATGTGTTGCAAATATTTTTCCTGTGGTTTATCTAGTCATTTTATTAATAAGTCACAGACAGAACATATGGAAAACATGGAAGAGAGGTAATATATTAAGAGATAATGGATTTTTGATCCCTCTCCTCAAGTAAAGGAAATAAAAGCAAAAAGAAACAAATGGGACCTAATTAAATTTAAAAGCTTTTATACAGCAAAGGGAATCATCAACAAAACAAAAAAAGACAACCTACTGAATGGGAGAAGATATTTGCACATGATATGACTGATAACAGATTATCATCCAACATCTATAAAGAGTTCATATAACTCAACACCAAAAAAAAAAAAAAAAAAACCCAATTAAAAATGGGCAGAGGAACTGAATAGACATTTTTCCAAAGAGGAAATGCAGATGGCCAACAGGTACCTGAAAAGATGCTCAACCTCAAAAGGGAAATGCAACTCAAAACCACAATGAAGTATCACCTCACACCTGTCAGAATGACTATCATCAAAAAGAACACAAACAACAAATGTTGGCAAGAATGTGGAGAAAAGGGAACCCTGGTACACTGTTGGTGGGAAGGTAAATTGGTGTGGCTACTGTGGAAAATATATAGAAGTTTCTCAAAAAACTAAAAATAGAACTACCATATGACTCAATTCCACTCCTGGGTATATATCTGAAAAAAACAAAAACACTAATTCAAAAAGATATGTGCACTCCAATGTTCATAGCAGCATTATTTACAGTTGCCAAGATATGGAAATGACCTAAGTGTCCATCAACAGATGAATGGTTAAAGAAGTTGGAGAGAGATATATATTATATATTTACAATGGAATACTACTCAGCTATAAAAAAGAATGAAATTTTTGCCCTGGATGGACTTGGAGGGCATTATGCTAAGTGAAATAAGTCAGACAGAGAAAGATAAATACTGTATGATATCGCTTATACGTGGAATCTAAAAAATACAACAAATTAGTGAATATAACCAAAAAAAAAGCAGATTCACAGATACAGAGAACAAACTAGTGGCTACCAGTGGGAGTGGGGAGAGGCAAAATAGGGCTGGGAGAGTGGGAGGTACAAATTGTTGGGTGTACGATAGGTTCAAGGATATATTGTACAACTTGGGGAATATAGCCAATACTTTCTAACAACTGTAAATGGAAAGTAACCTTCGAAAACTGTATAAAAATAAAAATTATTTAGTTAAAAATAAATAAATTAAGAATAACCTCAACTTCAAAAAAAAGAGAAAATGTTTATGAATTTTTTGCAACTAATAAAAAACGTCAAACCACATATCCAGGAAACATAATTTATCCCACAGAAGTTAACTAGAAAGAAATCTATGCCTAGACAGATTCTAGTGGAACTGTGGCACATCAGAGACAAAGAGGAGATCTTAAAATCCACCAGAAAGAAAGGACAATTTTCTAATAAAGAAACAAAAGTTAGAGTAACAGCAATTTTCTCAACCCAGCAAAGGAAGTCACAAGATAGGGGAGGGATATCTGTGAAGTACGGAGAGAAAATAAGCAAGTTACAATTGTGTACTTCCCAAAATTACCTTTGCAGAATGAGAGTGGAATAAACCCATTTTCAGAAAATCAAAAACTGAGTTTCATACCAAGAAATCTGCTTAAACACCTTTTAAAGGAGGTGTTTCAAGAGGAAAGAAAATTACCCTAGAAGAATGGTTTGAGTTATAAGAAGGAATGATGAACTAAAAATGTGGCAAACATGTAGTTAAATCCAAATAAATATGGTTTGTTTAAAGTAATAATAGTGTCTCATTTCTGTAATTAAAACAATAAGTGAAACTGAGATATTCAGTGGCCATTCTGTTCAGCACTTGGGATGGTGGAGGAGGGTAAGATAATAACCAGAGATTGTTTTAAGGTTTTTATCGCAGGCAAGTGAGTGAGGCAGTTAAGATGATTGTTTTACATTAAGACTTTATTAAACTAAATATGTATGTTCAATATGATCATCTCAATAGATGCAGAAAAAGCATTTGACAAAAGTTGACCATTATGATAAAGACTTAGAAAAGTAGGAATGGAAAGAAACTTCAACTATTTAAAAAAAAAACAAAACAAAACCTGCAGCAAACATTTTATTTATTGGTGAAAGAGAACGCTTTCTTCCTAAGATCTGGAAAAAGGCAAAAATGTCCATTGTCACCACTTTTATTCCGAGTTTACTGGAGGTTCCAGCCAGTGAAAGAAAGAGAGAGAGAAAGGGAAGAAGGAAGAAATAAATTTAAAAGTATCCTGATATTCAGATTGGAAAGGAAAAAGCAAAGCTGCATTTAGTGCAGACAACATCTGTGTAGAAAATCCTAAGGAATTTACCCTCAACCCCCGCCCAAAAGAGCCACAAGAACTAAAATGTGAGTTTAGCAAGGTTGCAGGATGCAGTATTGAACAATAAATTATGTCTATATACTAGTAACAATCATAAATTTAAAATGTATTTAAAACACCATAAAATATTGAATACTTAGGGATAAATTCAACAAAAGATGTGCCAGACCTAAACTACAAAACAATGCATAGAGAAATTAAAGAAAACCTCAATAAGGATAGAGATATACCTGACATCATGGACTGAGAGACTTGATATTAAGATGTCAATGCTCCCCAAATTGTAGAAATTAACAAGCCAATTCTAACATTTACAAGAAAATGGAAAGGATTGGGGAAAAAAAAAAGAAGAGGAAAGTTGGAGGATTGTATTACATGATTTCAAGATATATTATAATGCTACAGTAATTGAGACTGTGGTATTTATAAAGATCATAAAGAGAAATATATATGCAACAGAGTAGAGTCCAAAAGAACACTGGTACATATACAGTCAGTTGGTTTTTAATCAAGGTGCCAAAGTGATTCAATGGAAAAGGATAGTTTTTTCAACTTGAAACAATTGGATAGCTGTATGAAAAAGAAAGAAGGAAAGAAGGAAAGAAGGAAAGAAGGAAAGAAGGAAAGAAAGAAAGAAAGAAAGAAAGAAAGAAAGAAAGAAAGAAAGAAAGAAAGGAAGGAAGGAAGGAAGAGGAAGGAAGGAAGGAAGGAAGGGAGAGAGAGAAAGAAAGAAAGAAAATTGCCCCCTCAGCTTACACCATGTACAAAAGTTAACTCTAAATGGATCACAGACCTAAATGCAAGAGCTAAAACTGCAGATTTCTTTCTTAAAAAAAAAAGTGTTGAAATATATCTTACAATATTACATTAGTTTCAGGTGCACAACATGGTGCTATGAAATTTTTATAGATTACACACCATACAAAGTTATTATAAAATAGCAGTTTGTTCCACTTAATCCCCTTCACCTATTTCACCTCTCCTCCCATCCTCTCCTCTCTAGTAACCACTAGTTTGTTCTCTGTATCTGTAAATCTGTTTCTGTTTTGTTACATTTGTTCATTTGTTCTATTTTTTAGATTTCACACATAAGTGAAAATATACAGTATTTGTCTTTGTCTGACCTGTTTCACTGAGCAGAATATCCACCAGGTCCATTCATGCTGTTGCAAATGGGAAGATTTCATTCCTTTTTATGGATGAGTAATATTTCATTATATATCACATCTTCTTTATCCATTACTCTATAGATGGGAAAATATTCCTTAAACATGACACAAAAGGCATGAAATACAAAATAAAAATTAGGCAGAGGGTATAGATCAAGTGGTAGAGCGCATGCTTAGCATGCTTGGGGTCCTGGGTTCAATCCCCAGTACCTCCTCTAAGAGTCAATCAATGAATAAACCTAAATACCTCCCCCCACCAAAAGAAAAAAAATTGACCTTTAGCAAAATTAAAATTTCTTATTTTGCAAATAATACTGTTTTGAAAATGAAAAGGCAAGACAACAGGCTGGGAAAAAATATTTGCAAAACATACATGCAACAAAGGACTTGTATTCAGAATACAGAAAACCAGTTATTCAAAAAAGATCCACCAAATTTTTTTTAAAAAGGCAAACATTTGAATAGACACTCCATTTAAGAAGATATTTGGTGGGAGGGCCTATAGCTCAGTGGTAGAGCACATGCTTAGTATGCACAGGGTCCTGGGTTCAACCCCCAGTACCTCCATTAAAATAAATAAATAAATAAACATAATTACTTACCCCCCCACAAAAGATTTAAAAATAAATAAATAAATAAGCCTAATTACCTCCCTCCCAAACAAAAACAAACCAAAAAAACCAAACAATAAATAAATATTTTTTAAAAAGAAGACATATGGATGACAAATAAGCCTATGAAAAGATTCTCAAAAAACCTCTGGCAAGACTTCTACAGAGAAACAGAAAATACAAATAAATAGCATAATGAATGAAAAGAGACACATAACCACAGTTACAGCAGACACTAAAAAGATAAGAAAACTGTTGCCAACTTAATGTCAGTAGACTTGAAAACTTAGACAAAATAAATTCCTAGAGAAACACAACTTTTCAAAATTGACTCAGAAAAAGTGGAATAGTCCTATAAATACCAAATATTCCTGTGTATTAAAGGAACTGAATGAAGTAGTGGTTAAAAATTTTCCCACAAAGAAGTTGTTTTTTGAAGAAATCCTTATATGTAGATATACATAATTCCCTATTTATGAATTAATACAGTGGGTGCTTTAAAATATTCCTCCACCCGCCAAAAGAGTGGAGGAGAGAGGTGAAACAAAATAGCAAAGCTGAGAACTTCTGGAAGCTGAAGGATGGCTACATGGGGTTCATGACACCATTTTCTCTAATGTTGAGTGTGTCTGAAAACGTTCATAATGAAAGGTTAAAATAAATAAATGAAATAAAATCTTTCCTTGGAGAAAACAACAGCCACAGTCAGTTTTGCTCGTGAGTTTTACCAATCTCTCAAGGAATAAATAACTCCAAACTTACGAAGCCTCTTCCAGAGGAGAGAAAAGGGGGGATTTTTCCTCAAATCATTCTATGTGGCTGGTACAACTTTGATACCCAAATTAGATGAGGCCAGAAAAAGAAAAAAAGGAAAACTATTGCCATTTTATTTAAAAATATAGTTGCAAATTCCCCTCCTAAAATATCAGTGAATCAAATTCTATAGTATAACATACCATAGCCAAGTTAGATTTATCCCAGAAATACTGGATGGTTTACTCTTAGGAAATCTATGTCATATTCTGCATTAACAGATAAAGGAGAAAAATCATATGATCTTCTCTATAGATACAGGGAAAATATTTGATAAAAATCAATACTCATTTATCGTTAATATAGTAAACTAGAACTAGAAAGGAGCTTCCTTAACCTGATAATAGATATCTACCGAATAGAACAAAACAACCAAAACTGAGTATAGCCTGCACAAAGATATCCTGTATTTAATCACATTACAGGTGGCAGAGTTGTTATTGTTATTCTGAGTGTTTTGTGTATAGAGTGATAGAGCAAATAATTGGTTGGTATCATTGAAAACTGAGGGGTTTTTTTGCGGTAAAATATACCTAATATAAAATTCACCATTTTTAAGTGTACAGTTCAGTAGCATTAAGTACATTCACATTGTTGTGCAACCATCACCACCATCCATCCATCTCCAGAATCTGTTCATCATCCCCAGCATAAAGTGTATACATTAAATACTAACTTCCCATACCTTCCTCTCTCCAGCAGCTGAGAACCACTATTCTACTTTCTGCCTCTATGAATTTGATTATTCTAGGTACCTCTATTAAGTAGAATCATACAATATTTGTCTTTTTGTGTCAGCCTTATGACACAGCATAATGTCTTTAAGTTTCATCCATGTTGTTGCATGTGTCAGAATTTCTCCTTTTTAAGGCTGAATAATACATCATTGTATGTATACACTACATTTTGTTTATCTATTCAGCTGTCCATGGATATCCGGATTGCTTCTACCATTTGGCTATTGTGAATAAGGCTTCTATGAACACTGGTGTACAAATATCCACTTGAGTTCCTCCTTTCAGTTGTTTTGGATATATACCCAGAAGTGGAATTGCAGGATCATATGGTAATTCTGTTTAATTGCTCGATAAATACTGTTTTCCACAGCAGCAGCACCATTTTACATTCTCATCAGTGATGCACAAAAAATACAATTTCTCCACACCCTCGCCAACACTTGTTTTGTTTTTCTGATAATAGCCATCCTAATGGGTATGAAGTGGTAATTCATTATTGTTTTTATTTGCATTTCCCTAATATCTATTATGTAGAGCATTTTTTCATGTGCTTGTTGGCAATTTTATATCTTCTGCAAAGAAATGTCTATTCCAGTCCATCACCAACTTTTTAATTGAGTTGTTTGGGTCTTTTTGGTCATTGAATTTTAGTTGTTTTTAATATATTCTGGCCAAATATGGAACAATTTGAACTTTGATAATATATAGTAATAGATTAAAGCACATTAAATATATTTAAATCCATACATTCATTAAGCTATTTTTAAAATGCTTATTAATCAATTCTGGAGGATGCTAAAGAACCAAGGCATTATTTTGAAAATGAACAAAGGTAAATTCTATACCCTAATAAATCATTTTTAGGTAGATACTCAAGAAAAATTCTGGATACATGCACAACAGGAAATATTCACAGGAATGTTCTTAACAACATTGTTATAAACTGGAAACCCAAATAGCCATTCTCAGGATGAATAAATTAAAAAACTGTGATATATTTATAAAATAGTATACAGCAGCAAAAAATTAAATAAACTATGAAACATGAATATTAGTAATATGTTGAATGAAAAATGCAAATAACAAAGGACAACAAAACATGATACTCTTCATAGAAGTTCAAAATAAAGCAAAATCAGCATCCTATTGTGTAGGCATGTACATATGAATACATTTTTTTATTAAAAATTTTTTTTCTTTAGAAAAAGTCAAAAGGAGTAACAGACACAGAATTCCGGATGATGGCATCCTGGACACGGGGATAAGGAGGGGATGAACAGGTGAGGAGCAGGTGGGTAAAATTAAGTCCGGATGGTGTTCAGCCCCTTGAGTTTTGCAGTGGGTAGGTACACTGGAATTCAATGTATTAATTTAAAAGTTATAAATATATGTGAATTTTAAAAAGAGGATCATGTGAGGATCAATGATGATTGTGTGTCATTAATCAAAGATTATAATTAATCCATTCTGTCGTCCTGACGTTTGCCTCCTCAAAGAGGTAAGGTGACTCTTCTAATCCGGGGCAGCCACATGAGAAACTGAAATGAGTGGGAGGGGTGGTAATTGTTTTCACTTTTCTCTTCCTGTTTTTTCAGAGCCTGGGAAAGCAAGTCAGAATTTCCAATCTTTTACAATTCCCACATGATTCCCTAATTTAGAACGAACTCAGATAAAATTTTAAAAAAAATCTTCCTCCATCTGGGGCAGACTGTCGCCTGCCCTGGAGCATCCTCATTCTGGGATGAGGAACCCGCCTAGGGCCGGGGGGTGTGCTCCAGCCTCACCCTCATCCCGCACGAACGCGCCCGGGCTTCGCTTTAGGGAGGATACTCCCGGCGAGGGGGTCACAGGATGGTTAATTAGTGGAAATGCTTTGGGTGACAGCTGGACCCCAGCAGGAAGCCCTGGGGAGGATGGGCGGGGGATATGACCCTGAGGGTTCAAGCGGGCCCTGGGGGTCCCGGACCTTCCAAAACACTAGCACCTGGTTGCAAAGACGAGGCTCCAGAGATTTACCCCTGGGTGACCCTTGACCACTTGCCCCGAGGACAGGCAATGTGGATGCATCTTAAACCAACGAGCCTGGGCCAGGCTTGCCAGCGGGAGCTGACAAGGCGCGGAGCCTCGGTCCACCCTACCGTGCAGCAGACATCGGGAAGCCTACGATCAAAACACTGCCAGGTGGAGAGGTCCGGGCCCTTCCCTTTCCACTCACTGCATCCAAATTGGGCCGGACGGGAAATTAAAAAGTGCTTCTGCGGCAACAACGACCAGGAAGCACCTTTATCGAGTAGGAAACCGTGTGGAGTTCAGCCACCTTGCCTTTGAGAGAAAAGCAGGCCCGAGCCTTTCCCTGCGTAGGGCGGGCGGCCGAAGCCCGGCAGCCCTGGCTTTACTCCAGACTGGGCCGGGTGACATCACCAAACTCCTCCGATCGGCGGGAGGGGGGCCCCGAAATCCCCTAAAAACATTGTGAGTAATCGCCGGGCCCGCCCTGCAGGCGGAGCTCAGACTCGGGAGCGAGCCGAGACGCCCCTCTAGTCCCGGGAGCGGCCTCCAGGCAAGCAGCCGCTCGGTCCCCCGCGCGGCGCGCACTTGCCCCGGGTCCCCGGCAGCGGCGCGCGCGCGCGGCCTCCCTGTCTTTCGAGAGGCGCGCACTTGTCCCTGACCCCCGCGAGGGACGGCGGTGCCGCGGCGGCGGCGGCGGCGCAGCGCGCAGGCGCGTCCAGATTCCCGGCAGTGACGCGGCGGCGGGCGCGCGCGGCGCATTTCCGCCTCTGGCGAATGGCTCGACTGTAGTGCGCGCCGCGGGCCCAGCTGCGACCCCGGCCCCGCCCCCGGGACCCCGGCCATGGACGGTGAGGGCGCCCTCTGACCTCGCGGGGTGGCGGCGCTGGGGCCGCCGGGACCGCGGCGGGAGCCCCCGGGCCGCCTTCCGCCCCTTTCTGCGCGGATGGGCGCTGCGCAGGGAGCGGCCCGCCGGATGGTGGCGCGGGGCGGGGCCGGCTTTGGGGGTTCTGACTCAGTTTCCCCTCTGGGTGGGGGTCGGGGGTGGGGAGCTTTGACTCGGTTTCCCCCCGGAGCCCAGGGGGGTAGTTCCCACTTGGTTTCCTTGTTAGGGGAGAATGTATCTGACTCAGTTTCCTCTCGGTATGGGGGGTGGGGAGTGCCCTCCCTTAGTTTAACTTACGAAAGTAGAAAAGGCCCTGACTCAGTATCCCCCGGTGGACGGAGGCCGCCATGCCCGGTTTCCCTCAGGAAACAGGTGCTTCTGGTTCCTTTACCCCCGCCCCTGAGTTTCACTGCAGGTTCCAGGTAGCAGTCCTGACTCAGTGTCCCCGGGAGCGAGCCTGCCTCCATCTCCGCAGGCCCTCCCTGGTGGGGACAGGAAGTGGGCTTGTGCTGACCCTTGTCTCCCTCTTCTTTCAGACCTCTTCCCTCTCATCTTCCCGGCGGGTAAGTGGACCGACCGTTCTCAGTGGTTCAGGTGGAACTCCGCAGGGTTGGGGGCAACGGAGTCAGCCGCCTGATGGGGGCTGGCCCGCGTCTCCTCAGCAGAGCCAGCCCAGGCCTCTGGTCCCTATGTGGAGATCATCGAGCAGCCCAAGCAGCGGGGCATGCGCTTTCGCTACAAGTGCGAGGGCCGCTCAGCAGGCAGTATCCCAGGAGAGAGGAGCACGGATACCACCAAGACCCACCCCACCATCAAGGTCAGCACAGCGCCTCGGTCTGGGGTACAGAGTCGGTAGGGGAGGGACTGGAACCCCAGCAGGCTTGCTTTCAGGCCCCCAGGCAGTCTGTGTCTCGGAGTTGGGTCTGGAATTCTTGCGCCTCAAAGGCACTCTCTGTACTTTGGACAGATCAATGGCTACACGGGGCCAGGGACAGTTCGCATCTCCCTGGTCACCAAGGACCCCCCTCACCGGCCCCACCCCCATGAGCTCGTGGGGAAAGACTGCCGGGATGGCTTCTATGAGGCTGAGCTCTGCCCCGACCGCTGCATCCACAGGTGAGCTCCCCATGGGTGGCAGGGGTGGTTGTGAGGTGGGAGTCGGAGAAGCTGTCAGTTGTGTAGCTGTTACAGTGTTACTCCTTTTTGGACAGAGGCAGAATTCCTCACTCCTTGCTCTGTCCCCAGCTTTGCCAGCAGATTCCTTTGTCTTGAAATTGTCTGTTTTGTGTGTCTGCTCTCTCAAGTGGATATGAGCTCTATGGAAAAGGGATAGGTCCCCAGTCACCTCTGATCTGCTAACCCCTGTGGCTGGAAGAACAAGTCCCTCGGTGTCACATCTCTTGTAGTGAGAAAGAAAACCACTGAACCACCAGTCTCTCCTGGAGCTTACATACTAGTTGACAGAGGCAGACCGTAAATAAATATGCAAATAACTAAACAAGATACTATTAGAGAGTCATCATTTCAGTGATGACAATAAAACAGTAATAGGTTGGAAGAATAGCCCGAGGTGGGGAAGGCACAGGAGCTGGTCTCCTTACTTTGGGTTGGGAGGTCAGGAAGGCCTCTGGTAGGTAAGGCCCGAATGTGAGAAAGCAGAGAAGCACGGAAAGAACACGCCCAGCAAGAGGAACAGGTGCAAAAGGCCTTGAAGTGGGAATGAGCTTCATGTGTTTGGAGAAGGAAAAGAAGCTCCTGTGGCTGAGGGAGGGAGCCAGCCGGGGCTAGGTGGCAGGGCACAGGGCCTTGTCAGCCAAAGTAGGGAGTGGGTTTCAGTTGACACAGTGGGAAGACATTCAAGGGGGTTAAGTGTGGAGTGATCACCTGGTGAGCGGATGGGGGAGAAGGGGCAGGCCAGGCAAAGCAGGAGGGCCCAGGCTCTGCTGGAAACAGTGGGACTGATGCCTGGGGGCCCTCAGCTTCCAGAACCTGGGGATCCAGTGTGTAAAGAAGCGGGACCTGGAGCAGGCCATCAGTCAGCGCATCCAGACCAACAATAACCCCTTCCAAGGTGAGATCTGTGGGGACAAAGGCCTGGGCCTGTCTGGAGCACCTCCACCCCCATCACCCTTCTGAGGCCATCATCACCTCATCTCTCCCTCACTGGCCAAGACTCACAGTACATGGGAACTTGCTGCCCATTCAGTACACACTCCCATTTTACCTATGGGGACATAGACCCAGAGAGGGGACGTAGAGACATCATATCCAAGATCACAGGTGGAGTCAGTGATGGGTCTACAACTGTCTCTTCCTCCTCCTCTAGGACTCCTACTGTTTCACACACCCTCAAACAGCCCTCCCAGCTCAGAGCTCCCTGCAGCAGCCCCCCAGCACCCCCCACCTCCACCCCCTGGCCCCTTGCTCTCCTGACCATCTGTTTTTCTGGCAGTTCCTATAGAAGAGCAGCGCGGGGACTACGACCTGAATGCTGTGCGCCTCTGCTTCCAGGTGACAGTGCGGGACCCAGCAGGGAGGCCCCTCCGCCTGTCACCTGTCCTCTCTCATCCTATCTTTGACAACCGTGAGTGGCCAGGGAGCCGCAGGAAGGGGATGGGGATGGGCCTGTGAGGAGGAAGGGGGTTGGGAGGGTGTGGCCTGCAGGAGTCGCTCTGGCTTCATTCAGGCATCTAGTGTATACATCATCTCCGGGCCCAGCTCTGTGCTGGTCGGGGAGACGAGGCAAAGACCCACAGCTGCCTTTGAGGTGCACCTTCCAGGCTGGCAGGGAGTTAGTTGGGAGACAGGCATTTCCAATATGTGATGAGTAGGTGGTGTGCCCAGAACTATACTAATGACCCCAGGAAATGAACTCTCAGGAACGAGATAATGTTAGAGAGTAATAATTCAATGATGAAAGCTCATAGGAAGTTCACAGACGAATTGTGCTGACATTGATCAACTGCAGTCTTTAATTAAGTAGTGAGCGGGATGAGTGAAAATAAAAGGGCTTTGGTGCCCCGAGGCTAGGAAACCAGGATGAACTGAGGGTTAGGAGGGAACGGTTCATTGCCAAGGTGGGTATGGATGGGCCTTGAAGACTGCTTGGGTCGGATGGAGAAGAAGGAATTGTGATTGTATTGGTTCCTATTGGACTGTAAGCTCTGTGAAGGCAGAGATATTTAGGTTTCATGTGTTGTTATATTCTTCATGCCTAAAACAGTGCTGGGCACATGGTAGGTGCTGGTAGATAAATAGCTGCTGAATTGGTTCGGGTGAAGAGCCAGTGGGAAATGGGAAGGGTTGACCCTTGGCTGCAGAGGTGCAGTCAGCAAGCTCTGGACAACCTTGACTCTGGGCTGGGCAGGAGCCTTGCATTTCGTGCAGGTCAGCATGGGAGACCTCTGGTGGTTCAGGACTACCTTCCTTATTCCCACACCCTCAGGTGCCCCCAACACCGCCGAGCTCAAGATCTGCCGAGTGAATCGAAACTCTGGGAGCTGCCTTGGGGGGGATGAGATCTTCCTGCTGTGTGACAAGGTGCAGAAAGGTACACACCAGGAAGCAGGGCTGTACTCTTTGGAGCAGGAGGTGAGGGACAAGGCTGAGCAGACATGTTGAGTGTCAGGGAACTGGTTTAAATGCCCCCCACCAACACCTCGGGGGCAGTATGGTGCTGTATCTTCAGGGATAAGTGTCAGCAGCCGTGGGGGCGGCAGGCTGGGTGAGTTGAGCACAGTGACCCACACTGCCACCCCATCTCCTGCAGAGGACATCGAGGTGTATTTCACGGGACCAGGCTGGGAGGCCCGAGGCTCCTTTTCACAAGCTGATGTGCACCGACAAGTGGCCATTGTTTTCCGGACACCCCCCTACGCAGACCCCAGCCTGCAGGCCCCTGTGCGCGTCTCCATGCAGCTGCGGCGGCCTTCCGATCGGGAGCTCAGCGAGCCCATGGAATTCCAGTACTTGCCAGACACAGGTACACAGCTAGGGAGGGAAACAGCAAGGCTGGATGTAGTTGAGGGTCAGAAGCTGGAGTCAGGTAGGGATTTACATAGTAATCAGATTCTCTTTCTTGCCCTATTAATAATAATACCCAAGATTTATTGACCTCATATCACATGTATGGCCGTATTCCAAACATATCAGTGAATTACCTGATTTTATTCTGGCATGAACCTCTTGAGGTGGGAGATAGCATCTTACTTGCCTGAGGTCGCATAGGTAGTGAGTCGCAAACCCAGACCTCATTTGAACCCAGGCTGTCTGGCTCCAGGGTCCTGCTGCCACAGTGTCTCTCTTATCACTACCACACAGCCATAGTTTGGTCAAGGCTTTCAGGCATCTGATCAAAATAGGAACAGCCAGAATGGTCCTTTATCCAAAGCCTGTCATCCAGCCTGAGAGTGTTTCCTACACTGGGAACAGTCTGATAGCATTTGGAAAGCAACCCCCAAAGCAGCCATCAGTTCATTCCACAAATAATCACTGGGTGTCCACTGATGCCAGGGCCTACACCAGGTATTATGCAAAGATGGGTAAGATGTGTTCCCTGCTCTTTGGAAGCTCAGTCACTTGAGGAAGTCAAACATGCAAAACAGATCCTTAAGTCACAGAATGACATGTGAAATGGAGGGAGGCGTGTGCAAAATGCCATGGGAGCTGCATGGAGGAGATGGCATTTAAATTGGAGAAAGACCCAGAAGTGCATTCTCTAGGTGGGTGGACTGGCACCTGGAAGGTCTAGGATGGTGGAGAGTGCACGACACTTGGGGACAGCTTTATAGTGGGAGCTGACATTGGGCAGTGAGCAGGCCCAGGCAGGAGGGCCTAGAACGTTGGACTTGAGACATTCATCCAGGGTTGCATCCTAAGGCAGTGGGGAGCCACCAAAGGTTTCTGAGCAGATAAGTGTCACAAGTAGATATGGAGGCTCACTCTGGCGGCAGTGTGCAGAAGATCAGAGATGGGGAGGCTCGGTGGGGAGGCCATTTTGGGAGATGTTGCTGTGGTCCGAGGAGAGAAGATGCCGTGTAAATCTTGCAAAGGGAATGGCAAAGGGAGACGATCACATCTACCGCCCACCTCTTCGGGGACCCTCAGCTCCACCAGCCCTTTGTGTCTGACACTAGGTTCAGTGCCCATCAGGACACCTGTGTTGTAGCTGTTGCCTCTGCTTGGACTGCTTGGCCCCAGATCTTCATGTGATGGGCTAACACAGTGCCTCCCTGGGCACCTCTAAAGTAGATTCTTTGACCTTCCTTCCTTCTGGTACTGTTAGCCTCTTCCTCAGAGTGCCTATCACTTGTATATGGTTGTGTCCCTGCCCCTCTGTCACTAGGATGTCAACTTTTGGGACAGGAACCTTGTCTGTCAGGGCCAGATCCCCAGTGGTTGGAATGGAGCCTCGCAAGCAGTAGGTGCTTGGTAAATATGTGTCTAGTGAGTGAATGATGGAGAGTGAGAAGAATGGATGCTGAGGATGAGTCCAGGGCTTGGTGGCAGGGCAGAAGGGAGGGAGGGAACACAGAAGGAGAAAGAACCAGGTGTTTGAGGTGAGATGGTGAGGTTGGCTTTGGACTGTTGGCCTTGAATGCTTTGGGGTTATCCAAGTGCTACGGCAGTTAGAAAGTTCTAAAAGCTCCAGACTTTACTATGAAACCATCAGAAGTAAGAGTAAGAGTCTATTGAAGTCTTAAGCAAGCCTATCATGCCTCAACTGCCCCCAAGTGCAAAGAGATCAGCGCTGGGCCCGGATTAAAGCTGGAGGTAAGCAGGGACTAAGTGGGGCAGGTGAGAGAAGCCCGAGACAGGGCACTGTGAGGGTTGCTGGCCCCCAGAGCCTTGCCTCTGACTTGGAGGCACCCATGTGGCCTTCAGAGGGGCAGATTCAGCCCACAGAGTTCTTCTGAGAAAGCTGTGGCATCTTTATAATTGTTGAGTGTCACAGAGCCATGCAGATCTTCTCAGTGGCTGAGAAGGTTTGGAGAGAGGGTCTCAGAAAAGCTTGTCTTGTCACTTTCCTCCCGAGGGTCTTTGAGAGCTTTGGGGGTGCAGTTGGGAAGAGCAAGACCCACTTCTCTCCATTACTTTTCCAGATGACCGTCACCGGATTGAGGAGAAACGCAAAAGAACATACGAGACCTTTAAGAGCATCATGAAAAAGAGCCCTTTCAATGGTGAGAGAGGCAGAGGGAGAATTAGAAGGCAGTGGGTTGGGGAGGGGAGAGCTGGGGGGGAAGCCAAGAACTGACCCAACCTTTGCCCCTCAGGCCCCACCGACCCCCGGCCTCCAACCCGGCGCATTGCTGTGCCTTCCCGCAGCTCAGCTTCCATCCCCAAGCCAGGTAAGGATTTCCTTAAGGTCGTCCCACCAGAACTGTAGGCTCAAATCTGTTCAGCCCATGGTTTAGACCTTTTGGTAGGAAGATGAATAGTCTCACCAGCAGGTGTCTGAAGCCTGCTCTCTGTTGGGCTTCTGTTTCTCAGGGCATGAGGCTTAGTTGCCTATGTCAGAGCCATTTGGGGCTATGTCAGAGCCATTTGGGGAGCGATGAGGATGCAGATTTCTGGGCCCCTTACAGACTACGGAATCAGAGGCTTTGGAGGTGTGGCCCAGGAAGCAGCAACTTCCTGGGGATGCTAACGTGCACTGAAGTCTGGGAACCATTGTCAGTTAAGCCCCATATTGGATACCTTGAGACATAGAAGTTTAAAAATGCAGTCTCTGCTCTCAGCTCTCCACTGAAGTGAGAAAACAAAAAACACTGATTTCTAAAGTAGCAAAATTGCAAACTCTTATGTGCTGGAGTGTGGCTCAAAGAAGAGTGATGACGCACACTCACGGGGCACTCCTTGGGCCCAGGCCCACCTGGGGCTGTGTCTGTCAGCTGTAAGATGAGGTTTTACCAGCTGACCTCTGAAAGCATCCCTTCCTCTAAAAGGCCATGAGAGCTTTGTGGGCTGGAGTAGACAGGGATGTGAGGCTAGAATCAGACCGTACAGGCTAGGGCAGATTGAGTAAGAGCAGAGAGCTAGGTGCCGGCCTGACGCCCCAGGGAAGGATCGATCCTATCCCCTTGCCAGCAGCTGGGGTACAGAGTGTGGGGTGGGCCTCTAAGGCTTTCTCTGACCCCTGCCTCTCTCTCTCTCCTCCAGCTCCCCAGCCCTATCCATTTACACCATCTCTCAGCACCATCAATTTTGAGGAGTTTTCCCCCATGGTCTTTCCTTCTGGGCAGATCCCAAGCCAGACCTCGGCCTTGGCACCAGCCCCTGCCCCAGTCCTGGCCCAGACCTCAGCCCCTGCCCCTGCCCCAGCCATGGCATCAGCCCTGGCCCAGGCCCCAGCCCCTGTCCCAGTCCTAGCCCCAGGCCTTGCTCAGGCTGTGGCCCCGCCTGCCCCCAAGACCAACCAGGCTGGGGAAGGGACACTGACAGAGGCCCTGCTGCAGCTGCAGTTTGATGCTGATGAAGACCTGGGGGCCCTGCTTGGCAATAACAACGACACAGCCGTGTTCACAGACCTGGCATCTGTCGACAACTCTGAGTTTCAGCAGCTGCTGAACCAGGGTGTACCCATAGCCCCCCACGCAGCTGAGCCCATGTTGATGGAGTACCCTGAGGCTATAACTCGCCTGGTGACCGGGTCCCAGAGGCCCCCTGACCCAGCTCCCACCCCCCTGGGCGCCTCTGGGCTCACCAACGGCCTCCTCTCGGGGGATGAAGACTTCTCTTCCATTGCGGACATGGACTTCTCAGCCCTTCTGAGTCAGATCGGCTCCTAAAGGGGTGACACCTACCCTGCCCAGAGCGAGCACTTAACAGATTCTGGGGGGGTGTGCTGCAACTGCCCCCAACTTTGTTGGGTGATGTCTTCCTGGGGAGGGGGGTGCATTTTATTCTTTTATTGGCAGTGTCTATCTCTCTCTCTTTTTGGAGGTGCTTAAGCAGAAGCATTAACTTCTCTGGAAAGGGGAGAGCTGGGAGGGCTCAAACTCTTCCTTCTCCTGTCCTGATGTTCAGTTCCATTCTCTGTATAGGGAATTCTGGGGGCCCCAACCCCACCCTCCAGCTTCTAGTACTCTCCTAGAGAGGGACAGGCTGGAGCTATGGCCTTTGAGGCCACAAAGCCTTATTACCAAGTGTCTTCCTCAAATCATGGATTCATTTACACTTTGAGCCAAAATAATGCCCCTGTTACCAGCCCCTCTGTAGTGCTGGCATTGTCTTAGTGCCTAACCACCAGCGTTTGAGGGGCTGGCCTTCCTACCCTGCAGAGGTTTCTGCCAGCTCTTTCCTTGGTGGGCTGTGTATGAAGGGACAGGTGGGACAGCACTGGCCCTCTACAGGATCCAGGGAGGTTCTGAGACTTCTCTGTTCCCCCTTTTCTCAAGTGCCTTAGTAATAGGGCGAGTTGTTTATAGAGAGTTGAGGGGAGAGCTGGCTAGCTGCTCTCTAGTCAAGAGGCTCAGTTTTTACTGAAGAATCAAAGCATTTGGACTTTTGCTTTTTCTACTCTAAACTAATAAATTTGCCAAGCTGGCCAGAGACTTGCCTTCTTTCAGCAAACACTCGGCACACCCCACTGGTCATGTCAGGCTGGACATCATTAATAGAGTTGGAAGACTATTTACACTGTCATCTGGGAGCTTGTGGTCTGAGGATGCCCGTGGAAACCCCTAGTTACCATCCAGTGGATGAAAGCAGACAGCTAAGGTGGGTGGGATCCTGGCCTAGTGAGAGCTGAGTAGCTCCTTGGCTGTGGGGATGGAGCACTTTCAGGAGGGCTTCACAAGGGCCATGCTAACTTCAGGTCAACAGAGGAGGGTGGATTTTGCAGAGGGGCTAGTCAGCATTTGTAGGTGAGTGGGGTATGAGGGATGATGTTGAAAAAAATTTTGATGGGGCCAGGTGGTAAAAGATAACCCTGGAGTAAGAGGTTTGGATTTCATCTCAAGTGGTCAAGGGAGCGTCTGCATCTGTTGGGGAAGGGGAGGTGCCAGGTAAAGGTCTGTGTTTTGATACCTGGTCCTGGAGTCCCGAGGAAATCTTAAATCCGAAGCCACCGATACCCCCGCAGCGCCCAGTAGTTCCTGACAAAAACCAAGCGACGGACCAAAGGGCTAGAGCTGGACGTACTTCCGATTTGGCCCAACGCAGGCGCAGTAAAGCAGGGTCAGAGAAAGGCCCTGGCTGGCTGGGACTTGCCTTCTCGAGTGCGCACGCGCAGACAGCTTTCGCAACCGGGAGACCAGATAATAGATTTCAGGAAAACCCATCCTCAGGCCGATGGCGTCGCACTGTTGCGGGAGGGTTAAGGCAGAGGCAACCCAGTTACCAGGGGGACGTGCTGCAAAAGCTAGCGCGTCCTCGGGGGACACAGTAGGCCCAAGGTAGAAACTCCAACAGACGGTGTCTACGAAGGAAGATGCCAGCAGGCGACGGAATATTGGGGAACCGGAAAACATCTAGCGAATCGCTTGCGCTCCAGCCTCTTGGTCGGGAGGAGGGGTCAGGGGCGGGGCCTGAAGCATGTGGGCCACTCGGGGACCAGACCTAGCTGCACTTCCGCTCGAGGGGCAGAACCCGAGTGTGGCGGCCAGGTCAGGACCGGGGCAATTCTGCCTAAGTGTCTGGGGAGGTGGGGCTAGATGGAGCCGCGGTGCTAGAGGCGGGGCCAAGGCGAACGCGAAGAGGTGAGAAGGTTTCTAACCTGAACAAACTGATGGCAGGGCTGCCTGCAATGTGGCGAACCTGAGGCCCAGAGAGGAATGAGTGAGCCCAGGTCCTCCAACCGAGGCTGTGCCACGCTCTTCTTGGCTTTCCCAGTGTCCTGAAGTGACCTCCCGTGACCCCCTGAAGCCCTCTCATGGTCCTTCCCGCACTCCCTGAGTAACCTCATCATGCTCATGTCTCATCAGTCCCAAATCCTTGTCTCCAGCCCAGACTTCTCTCTCCTGCGTGCCAGCCCACTGGACATCTCACACTGACATCCCTCAGGCCTCGCAAACTCCCCGTATTCCAAACGACACCAGCCATCCCCAGCCTGCCCCTCCCCTTCCCGTCTCAGCCATGGCTTTACTATCCTCCAGGGGCGCCAGCCAGAAGCCTGACCACCACTGTGGATTCTGCATCTTCTCCCCTAGCAACTCCAGTCCACTCCTCACCAGGTCCTGGCAAGTGTGCTCACTTCTCTCCTCTCTCCACTATCACCTAGTTTAAGCCACTGCTTCCTCCTGCTGGGACTGCTGCTACAACCTCCTCCCTGGTCTTGCCTTCCCTGCAGCAAAGGGGCTCTAACACAAAAATCTCATCCTCCTCCCTTTGAATATCTATCAATCACATAACCAGTCCCATTTTCTGCAGACTCACACCCAGAAAGTAACCAGAGCCTTCCACACTGCCCTGTGCAGGCTCTCACTACAGTCTGCCAGGTGAAAGCTGGGGCACAGTGTTGGGGACTGTTAGTCCAATATCCCTAGTGCACATATTCACAGACCTTTCTGACTCAGGTCCAGCCTCTTTGACCCTGGGTCCTTGCATAAGTGGACTCTAGTCCAGTAGGCCCCCAGAATGGTCCTACCCAGGATGCCTTTGACTTCTCTACCTGGTAAGCTCCTAATCAGCCTCCAAACTCAGCCCTCACATTACCTCCTCCATGAAGCCTGATTCACTGAAGCTCTGTTTCTCAGAGCCTAGCTCATCCTGCCAAAGCCTATGTTAGTGGACCCCAGGGCCTGGGTCTCAGTAGGTCAGGACTAGGCATGTGATACTAGGCACTTCGGTGCCCTGTTTGGGCCTCTGATCCAGGAAACAGAGTTTACACAAAATCCAAGTTTGAACCTGCTGATGCCACTCACAGGAAAGGGCTGGGTCTGGTGAGGAGAGAAGTGGGTCAAGGGCTGATGCCCTCTGGGACATGGAAACACCTCCCAGTCAACTAAGGCAGAGAAGCTACTACCTCTGGAATTGGGCCCTGCAAGTTCTGGCCAGATAACTGAGGGAGTGCCAGGCTTGGGGGCTTGCTAACTATAGAGGGGAGAGGAGTGTCTATACTGGAGGACAGGGATTTATAAGGGGGCATAGTCAGACTCTCCTTGACCCTTAAGTGCCTTCCCTTCCTTGCCCTGCAGGTCCACCCTCTGCCTCTGATCTCAGGTTTGGTTCTAGGGCGTCAGACCAAATAAACATTTGTGGGAGAGAAGCTGTAGGCCTAGTCTCAGAAAACCCCTTAGTTGGTGGCTGCCCATCTCTGAGGCCAGTGTCCCCTGGGCCTGCCCTTCTACCCAGTCCCCGGAGCTTGGCTGGGGCCTGTGGGGGCAAAACCCTTTCCCCCATCATGTCATGAACACCTGTGTAGACACAAATAATAGTGGCTTCTTTATTCCCTGAAGTCCCTTTTCCCCCGCAGAATATTTACAAACAGGGATGGGGTAGGGTCAACTTCGCCACCAAATAATGGGCAGGGGAGTGGGGGCAGTGCTAAGTCGCGCCTTGCGCAGGGTAAGTTCCTGAGGGGGGCCCAGGGCCTGGTGTCACCCAGGTGCCTGAGGGACCCGGGCAGTTCTGCAGCCAGGCTGAGGCTGGACCAGACGGCTCAGGCCAGGTCAGTGGTGGGGGAGCCCAGCTGCTTGGAGGCCAGGAGCAGGCGGGTGGCTGCGCTCTCCGATTCGGCCTGTAGCCGCCGGTTGTTGTGCCGCAGGCTCCGCACCTCCTCCTCCAGGGCTGCCCTGTCTGCCTTCTCCTGGGGTGGGGTTGGGGGGAGACAGGAGTTAGAGTGGCCGGCCCCTGGCCCCTTTCCTAGGACAGCCTTGTGAATCCTCGCCGACCCCCAGCCACCGTGTCACCTTTTGCAGGTCGTCCTGCAGCTTCCTGAGCATGGACTCCAGGTGAGAGACCTTCTCAGACAGGTTTCCAGGTTCTGGCCTGAGGACATGGGGGTCAGGACTCAGAGGAACTAGGGCAGAGGGCGGCACCATGGGTTGGTTCCCAGACCCACGCGCATGAGAGGAGCCCAACCCTGTCTTCTGACTTATGTGTACGGGAAAGCAGAGCCCTGGGATACTGCTTAACTCTAATGGATGGGCACAAACAGTGGTC
Organism: Camelus bactrianus; assembly: GCF_048773025.1. Classification (NCBI taxonomy): domain Eukaryota; kingdom Metazoa; phylum Chordata; class Mammalia; order Artiodactyla; family Camelidae; genus Camelus; species Camelus bactrianus. The sequence goes on from NC_133548.1 coordinate 6,476,863, forward strand.
CTGGGGCTGAAGGGGTAGACTAGGCTGGGAGCCTTACTCAGCGTCAGACTTTGGAGTTCCTCTGGCATCTCCGCTTTCTGGGATGGGCTGTCCTGTGGGGACAGAGGGACCATCTGGGCAGGTAGGTAAAGGGAGAAAGCCCCACTCTGGCTCCTCTCCTCAGCACCCTGGTGGCCTTACCCTCCCGGGATAGCGACTCCAGGATGGTGTTGCAAGTGGAGGCGATCTCCGAGATTGACTGCCACTCATCTTCCAGGGTCTCACTGCCCGCCTCCGACATGACTGTGGGCACAGGAGGTGGGCTCAGCCAGGGAAGCCGAGGACAGGCCCCCTGCTGCCCTCCTCCTTGACCCCATCTTGCTCCAGACTCACTTTTGCTGATGGAGTTCCTCAGAGACAAGGTTCGCGGCAGGAAGGAGGCCCTCAGCTCTGGGGTGGGATTGCCCCTGTCCTCACAACTACTGGGGCTGCCTGGACTGTCCTGGGAGGCAGAAATGGGTATAAAGGCAGTGACAACCACTATCACCCTGTACCCATCCCTGCTTGTGGGGCTCTGGAGGCTTGTTTCTGCTCACCTGGGCGGGAGGCATCTCCCTGCCAGCACTGGGTGCTGCCGGCTTGGCCGTTGTAACAAGGAGGAGGTCTGGGGTGGTGTTGGGCAGGACTGGGGCCTCGTCTGACAGGGAGCTGGGGAGAGCAGGGACAGCTCAGTGCTAGAAGCTGCACCTGTGGCCCCTGCTTACAGAGGCTTTCCTGTCCAACTTCATAGGCTGGAGAAGAAGGAAGGCTGAGAGGGTGCACCTGCAGGGTGATGGTGAGTTTTGGGAGTGCAGGAACTCAGTCCTCTCCTCGGCTAGGTCCCCGGGCCCTGGAGGACCACTGCCGTCGTTTAGGCACACTTGCAGCAGCTGCTTCGTCGTGCTGGGCAGTAGGGCCACTTTTGGGGCCTCATCCTGCACCAGTTCTGGGGCCCCCCGCCGGCTAGGCTCCTGCAGAGACAGCGTGTACAGCTCCGAAAAGCTCCTGGGAGGTAGAAGGGACAGCGTCAGACAGGAATGCCTGGCTCCCAGCATCCCACATCACCGGCCCTACTCCCAGCTGTGCCTGAGGCTCACTTCCAGAAGAGCGCTCCAAATTCTCCAACAATGAAAACTGTTTGCCTGGCTACAGGCCATTTTTCCAGTCCTCGGTTCAAATTTGCAGTGCTGCCCCTGTGTGTATGTAGCAAATCACTCTGAATGCCAATTTCTCCATCTGTGAAATGGGGATAATAGTACCGACCTGCTAGCTTGCTGTAAGGATTTAAATAACACGGAAAACCACTTAGCATAGATACCCAAAAAGTACTGCCTGGGGACAAATCCACCCTGGGCCTTTTTCTTGTCTTTTATAGCCTATGTGCCTGTTTTTGTACCACTGAAAGCTAAGGATTGTTTTTACATTCTTAAATCTTTGAAAGAAATAAAAAGAATATTTCATGACATGTGAAAATCATATCAAATTCAAATTTCAGGGTCCATAAATAAAGTTTTGGTGGCACCGGGCCACACTTTTCGTTTATATATCATCTATGGATGCTTTCGTGCTACCATGATAGAGTCGAGTAGCTGCAGCGGAGACCAGACGGCCCAAAAGACCGTGGGGGCTGCTAATCGATTTTTCGAGCAGTGAAGGCAATGTGCTTAATTGGCTTCGTTCTACTTATAAGAAATGGGCAGTTCAGAGAGATTAAGAGACGGGGATTCTCTCAACAAGGAAAAGCTGCCACACGAGATTCCTGTCGCTAATAGCGACACGGGAGGCGCAGGCTACGGTGGCCAGCTCCCGGGTCCTCCCACCTCCCGGGTCCTCCCACCTCCCGGGTCCTCCCACCTCCCTGCTTCCCAGCGCCCTGACCTGCGGGGCCGGCCGCTCTCATCCGGGGGCAGGACGGTGACGCAGCCCTTGGGCGCCGAGCGCAGCAGCTGGGCAGCGGCCTCGGGACCCAGGGTGGGAAGTGTCTGGCCGCACACGCGCAGCAGGCGCGCCCCAGGCCGCAGCCCTGTCTTCTCTGCGAACGTGAAGCGCTCCACGTGCGTGACGAAGCCCTCGGCGTCCACCTCGAAGCCCAGGCGACCTTGGCCGTCGCGGGGCAGCGCCAGTTCGCGGGTCTCGCAGCCGCGGCTCACCAGCTGGGGCGGGTCAGTGTGTGAGCGGGGCTGCTGGAGGAGGGGCCGCCCCAGCGCCAGTCCCAGAGACCCCTCCCAGGTCACACGGACCCTTCCACATCCCCGAGGAGGGCATTAGCAACCCACCCTGCAGATGGGGGACCTGGGGAACCCCAGTTCCAGCTCTGCCAGGCTCCGCGGCTGGGTGTGCCCCCTCCAACCCCGCCACCCTGACTTTCCCTTTCTCAGACGCGGCGGTGGGAACGAGGAGTTCCTTCCCTGCCGCGCGCAGGTACCTTGCTCCCAACCTTACTCCCGCGCCTCACCTGCAGGCGCGCCACGACCTCGCCTACGGCTTGGCCCGGGGGCCCGTCGAGCCGCAGCGTGATTGCCTCCCCGCGGCCGTAGTAGAGGTCGAGCTGCTGCTCGGAGAAGGTCCAGGCCAGCACGTCACGACAGGCGCAGTTGAAGACTACTCGGCCATCGCGCGGTGCCACCAGCACCAGCGCCTCAGCGGAGATGCCCAGCAGGCAGGGCACCTCGGAGCCGTCGGGGCCGCTCGCCTCGGCTCCGGCCGCGCCCCGCGCCCCGGGGGCCGCGCGCACGCCCCACACCAGCGCGCCCGCCGCCTGCAGCTCGGCGCCCGGGCCCCGGGGAGGCGCCCGCCGCCTCCCGCCCAGGGAGGGCAGGCCGAAGCGCGAAGCCGAGTCCAGCGATGTCGTGGTCACCTCGTTGGTGGCCAGGTCCTGCAGGTACTGCTGGCGAGTGCGCGTGGCCATGGCGTGGAACTGGCGTGCGTGACCCGCCGCCTGCTCGCCATTGAGCGCCTTGGCGAGCAGGAGGGCCCGGAAGTCGGCGTTGGCAGCGAAGGGACCTCCGCCAGGGGGCAGAGCTGGCCCAAAGGCTGGGGTGTCCTGAGTGCGGCTCACGGCCACCCTACAGTGAAGGAGTTAGTAGTCAGGGGCCACAGGGAGAGTCTAGGAAGAGGTACCCTTGGCAGAACTGAGATCCCGCCCCCCACCCTGGATGCCCACCTGTAGGAGGTGTGTGGAGTGCAGGGCTCGTCTGCCCGCACCACTAGGAACACGTGTTGGAAGTGGGAGCGGATGGTGGTAGGGCAGAAGGGCTTGCTGCCTGGTTCCTGGAACACGATGGTCACAATGTCGTTGCCGATGTGGCGCTTCCGCAGGAGCTAGGGGTTAGATGGTGGGGGATGTGAATGGGACCTGTCTGCCCCCAAGTCCCTCCTCATTCGGGCAAGGCAGAGCCTGGGCACCAGTGGTTCCCACTTGTCCCTGGTGAAGGCCTGGGGTGTTTGTCTTTGGGGAGGGACTCTAGCTGGGAGAGTAGCTGGGGTTCAGGAGAGCTCATGCCAAGGCTCAAACACAGCACCCCTCCATGGTCTCCCAGAAGTCCATGGCCACCCTCACCCCCACCCTAGCCCCCACACACCTGCTGCTGGTTATTGGGGGTGTAAGGCAGCATCGTGGACACGTGGAACATGATCTCATGGTCCTGGTACGTGGTGTAGAGGGAATGTGTGCCCGTGGAATCCGCTGTGGCCAGGGAATTGAGGACACAGAAGGAGAGCAAGAGGAATCTGGGTGGCTTGAACCTGTCTTCCCTGCCTGCAGTCTGGAGCCCTGTACCCACAGCCAGCAGGTGGACAACCCCTTCATGCCATCAGCCAATGTCCGGGCCACAAGGTCCAAGGGCCTCAGCCTTGGCTGCTCCCCTCCCCCCACAGGATCCAGCCTGGAGTTGGATGGTGGGATGCTGAGACAGAACGAAGACAGAAATGAGAAATGGCCTCCTAGGAGGGAGGCGGAAGCGGGGGCAGATGTCTCAGGAGAGGACAGATTTTGGCCCAGGCACCAGCATGTGTGGGGCAGCTGAAAGAGCGGAAGGCAGGCAGGAGATGCTGGATAAAAACACCTCCCAGGTACCCTGGGGCCCTTCCAACCAGGGAGGCAGGGGTGCTCCCCAGGAGGCTGGGCTGCTGGAATATGTGTGTTTGATGGAGGGGGTGGTGCCCACATACCCACCTGGCCCAGCTCAGACAGAAGGGCACTAAGGCCTTGGGGGACAGCCCCAGCCCCTCCTCCCAGCCTTTGCAGCCCCTGACCCACGTCCTCAGCCACCCAAAGAACTCTCCACCCCGCTGGCCCCAGCCCCAGGGCAATATGGAAGAGGAAAGTGAGCAGACAGTTGGTTCTCACCAAGGCAGCCCACCTCTCAGCATGGGTCTGCCCCCACCCCCCAGCCCCCTGGGCCTCACTTTTGGTGTCCAGCTGGGCCCGGTAGCTCTCAAAGCCTTTGAGCCGCACCACATCACCCAGCAGGGTGAGGAACTCCATGAAGGCAGGTCCTGCCTCCTGGTTGTTGTACATCTCCTCCTCCGAGCCCTGGCCTGCCCGGCAGTACAGGATGCCCACCTTGCGCTGGAAGCTCAGCTGCGGGGGAGGGCACAGGCAGAAGACACAGGCCTCAGTGTCCCCAGCCCCACCCCTCCCCGGGCCTTGGGGAGTGGATGGGACACTGGCCCGGGGGCTGGACTGCCTCAATGTGTGGCCCTGAGCACCGCCCTCTCTAAGCCACCTCTGTGTCCTCGCCTATCAAGTGGGTTCCGTCTTTCCTACTCCCAGAACTCAGGAAAGTAGATCCCAACAAATGTCCACATTGTCATCCTTATCTCAAGGCTAGCCCGTCTTCCCCTCCTTTGAATCCCAGGCACATCCTCCCTGGCCTCTGGAGGCCTGGAGGCCCAGAGCCCCGCACTGCCTCTGCTCACTCTCTGCTTCCGACTCTTTTGGCTCCTTCCACCTGGGGTTAACTGTGCGCAGCTCAGGGCGCCCTGACACCAGGCAGGCAAGGCAGGGGCCCCTCCAGCTCTGACCTCCCATCTTCATACTAAGTTGTCTACACCCACAGTCCCCTGGCTTTAATTTCATCCCTCCTAACCCCTGCACCCCGACTTCCACTCCAGCTCAAACCTAATCCTCTCTTATGGCCAAAGGTGTGGTCTCATCTTGGCACCCACTCACAATAGCTGGCTCTTGGGGCAACTGGAATTTCACTTTACCTGAGATCCCAGGGACCCACACTCTCCTGCCTGGGCCTTTTCTCCATCCATACTCTTTGCCTCAGTGGCCAAGGCAGCCATCTTCATGGAATGACACCCCCATCTCTGCCTCCAGCCCAGACCTTTCAAGCTCTAGCTACCTGGATGTCCTTCCAGCACCTGGCACCTCACCTCCTCACTGTGACTACCCCACCCTGCCTTTCTTCCTGGGTCCTTGGCTCCAAAAAAATACCACTCCCAGGGGCCAAGAAGCTGGGGGATCTTGCAACACTCCCATGTTTCCAGTCAGTCACAAAGGCTACCCACACTACTCCTGGACTGACCTCCTCTTCACCTCTGCCACTGTCGCCACCAGGTCTGGCTTGGACCTGCAACAGCCTTCAGCCAGGCCTCCAGTCTAGCTTCAACACCAGAGGGCTGCTCCACCTCTCAGATCGTTCATGGCTCCACAGTGCCCTCAGGACCAAACACAAGCCTTTCCCAATCCTTTGCCTTCAAGCCCTACTCCAGCCACACTGAACTACCTACAGGACTCCTATGTGACAGCTTTTAGTTTCTAAGCTTCTCACAAGTTGTTCTTTCTGCCTGCTCTTCCTGGTTTGAGCTCTTGCATTTCCTCCATGATGCTAAACCCCTGGCCAAGGAAGGGCCGTCAGCACAACCTTGGTGCCCCATGGCACCCTCTACATTCCCCTTTCACTGTTATCCTGCTCTATCATTATCCTTGATTCTCTGTGGGTCTCTCCCCACTACCTGGCTGTGAGCTAATCAAGGACAGCTCCTGGTCTAGACAGGTCCCCAGCATTCAGCCTGGGGCCTGACACCAAGGAGGTGTGAGAAAAACGTTTGTTGAATGACTGACGGATTGACAAAAGAGGAGAATCAGGACCAGTAGGCAGCTCTCAGCATAGGGTAGGGAAGACTTCCAACTGGCTCAAGCATTCCCACAGTGGAATGGGCAGCCCCAGGAAGGAGTGAGCACCGCAAACTGGGAGGAGACCAAGCAGGGCCTTGCAGGGCAAACTGACAAGGAACAAGAGGGACTTTCAGGAAGAAGCGGTAGCAGACCAGTGCTCCTCAACTCAAATGTACATAAGAATTATCTCAGGATTTTCTTTAAGTGCAGGTTCTGATTCAGTAGGTCTGGGGTGGGGCCCAAGAATCTGCATTTCTAACAAGCTCCCAGGTGGTGTGGATGCTGCTTGGTCTACAGACCTTACTTTGAGAGGCAAGGCCTCAGATGACCTCTGATGCTCTCCTTTTGAAAAACCAGCTCTCCTGGGGTCCCCCTCCAGCCCAGGATCAGGATCAAGGCTAGCTGGCTGGGAGCTGGGCAGGCTGGGTTCAGACCAGGTCCAGTCATAGGGCAGCAGTGCCACGCCCACCTACCACTTGCTCGTCCAGCGTGAGCAGTGTGCGGGGCACCTTCGGTGAAGCTGAGCCCAGGCGCAGGCAGGCTGGGCTCAGCCGCGGGGCCACGTGCTCTAGAAGCTTCCTTGGAGACAGGCCTCTTGGGGGCCCTGGAGGCAGCGCGTCCTCCGAGATAGTACCGCGGAGGGTCCGGAGCTAAGAAAGGATGCAGAGGCACTCAGGATACAACGGGCAGTTGAGGAGGCAATCCATGTCTGATTCCCATGGCCCCGGCCCACCTGCGTGGTCCGCACGATGATGCGGTAGCTGTGCAGAGTGCCCCCCCCGCTGCTCTCCTTTTCCTCCCGTCGCAGGCTCACTGCCACCGGGCCCAGCACCTCGTCCAGTCCAAAGAAGTTCTGGTGTTCTATGGGGCATGAGGGGTGGGTGACCAGTCCCATTCCTTGGTATTCCCACCCTCACCTGACCCTGCCCATCACTAAGTCCCGCCCCAGGTCCCATCTCAATGCTAGTTCAGATCCTGGACTAAGTCCTGTCCCCTCCTCAGCCCCGCCAACATTCTAGCGGCCAGATCCCGGCCTGCGCCTGTACACTTGGCCCTATGCCTTGCCCTTCTGCAGCCCCACCCATATATCGTGCCCCAGACCCAGGGGGCCATGCCTGCCTTCTCAAAAGCCTAGATCCTGCATGGCCCCTCCCACCATGTCATATTCTTCTCCAGGATGTCTGGGGCCCTTCCTTCTGGGCACCGATGAGAACAAGGTTCCTGGGTGGAGGGGTTTGGTTTTCATGTCACAGAAATGTCCATAGGAAATCTTTCCCCAGCCTGGAGGAGTATGAGGATGAACCGGTTGGAGGCAGAGAAGTATGCCCGGCTGTGGGTGGAAGCTGGGGTTGGCCTTAGGGAGGTGGTTAAAGCTGGGCAGCCCTGGCCCAGAGGCCGAGCCTGACCCTTCCTGTGACCAGGGATTTGACAGGGAAAGGACAGCTCACTGCAGGTGACAGGGACCTCTGGCTCTCCCCTGCGGCCCTCCCCTCACCTTTGCCATAGAAGTACTTGCGGTAGTAGCCAGCGCCCAGGTCTGCGTGCTCCAGGCTGTAGGCCGAGGTGCGGTTCTGAGGCTCCTCCAGAACGGACACGGCTGCATTGGGCAGGGCAGGGGGCACAGGTGGAGACACCAGTCCACCCAGGCCCAGCTCGCCCTCACCCCCAAGCTCACTCACAAAGCCAGGGGCTTCAAGCAGCAGGTCTGAGCTGGCCATGTGGTCCTGAGCCAAGGCTGGGGTCCCAGAGCCAGCCTCTGCATGGCCCCCTGTCCCCCGTGGCTTTGGAGCCCAGTCAAAGAGCAGGCTCTGCACATCATAGTGGGCGAACCAGCGGGGCTCGGGAACTGGGGGAAAGGCGGGCTCTGGCTCCTCGGCTGGCAGCCCCAGCAGAGCCAGCGGGTCAGTGAAGACCCGGGCAGGGGGCGCAGTGGGGCGACTGGCCTCCTCGTGGCTGTGGGCACGGGCGCGGGGGCTGGCTGGCGTGGGGGGCCGGGCCTCGCCCGCATCGCTGCCACTGCGCAGGAGCGGGCCCCTGGCTGGCCTGGGCTCGAAGGTGTGTGGTGTCAGCGGGGGCCGAGCTGGCTGGCGCAGCTTGCGGGCGAAGAGGTCATCCGTGGGCGCAGGGGCCGGGCCCCGCCGAGGGCTCCCCACGCCGCCGGCCCACATGGGCGTGCCTCGGACCTGGCTCTCGGGGTGCCGGGCCGCATTGGCGGGCACGGGTGGTTGGTGCCCAGTCGGCTGGCAGTTCCTGTCCTGAGGGAAGAGGGGGCTGCTCAGAGGGGCCTGGGGAGAAAACAGGAACCCAGGCCCTCAGCCTGGTCCTCCACCACACGGGGTGGCTTCCGGCCCCCTCCGAGACCATCAAAGCCGCTTCCGCTTTCCTGGCCACTTCCTTGTCTGCCTAGGGCTGAGGTTTCCAGCCCCCTCCTCCAGCTTAGCGCTGGGCAGGGCCAGGGGCTGGGCTGTCAGGGCCTTGGACCTGAGGGTCTTGGAGCCTGAGTGGCCCTTGGGCTTTCAGGGTTCCCCAGTTTCCACTCACGCTCCTTAAGTTTGGTCTGGGGTCAGAGTGAGGGTCCCTACCAAGAGCTGGCGCAACCGGACAGATGATTTGTTGGCTGGGACGGGAAACCCATGGGGCCACTGGTGTCTGGGTCCTGCCCACTTGACAAAGGGAGGACGTCCTGTCCCCAGAGACCTTCCTCCCTGCTCCTCCCACTTCCTCCAGGATCCCAGAGGAGCTGAGCACCCAGAGGCCAGGTCTCAATGCCCAGGCCCTCATGGCCTCAATACCTCAAGGACACAGGGGTTCAAGAGGGGACACTGGCAGGGGAGCAGGAACAGTAAGAGGACTTCCTTCGGCACAGGAAATGGCCCCAACTCTGGGCCCAGCCCCCTGCCCAGCCCCACATCCTGAGGAAAATGCTGGGGTCATACTAGCTCAATCATGGGACCTAAGTCACCATAACCTGAAGGACAGGCCTGGGCTGACCCTCTTGCAGGCTACTGTGACCATGTCTGCGGTAAGGGGAGGGAGTCACGATGACCTGGTCCCTTTTCTGGAACTGGGACCCATGGGGATTTCTGCCTACCTGGCTTCACTGATGCTGACTGGGAAGTCTGAACCGCATACAAGAGTCAAACTAAAGTCCAGATAAAGGGATGCTCGTGCCTGAAGCTATTTCATGTCAGGGCTAGTATTTGAAGCTGGTCTGTCAATCTCTAGGGTCTAACCAGGGTCTATCCCTGTGTGTGTCTGTGTGGGGCAGGTAGGGGGTTGGGCTAAGGCTTAAGGTCTCACAGGATGTAAGAGTGAGACACCCAAGGCCCCAGGGACCTGCTAAGTGCGGAAATGTGTCAAGACCAGACGCAGGTGCAAAGAGTGGTGTGAGAACGTGATGAGGAGCCACCTCCAGGTGAACCCAGGATGGAGTGGGTGGGGTGGGGGGGAAGGGATGTAGGGACCACTAGGGGTGCAGGCACCTGCTGGGTCTCTGTGTATCATCCAGTGACACTGTGGAACTGGGCTAGGAGACAGTGAGGGCAGAGGTTCCATGCACCCCTTGGCTTAAGCTCCAGAACCAAGCAAGTTCAGGCCTCCAAAGCTCAGAGTGCCTCCTCCCTTGGTTTCTCCCAGGACAAGTTCTTGATGCTGACCCTGAGCCTCTGTTCTCTCATCTGTAAAATGGGGTTAACCCTTTCCTGTCGTCTCCCAGTACTGCTAGAAGACTGAAAGGAAGGTGAAGCAAGTGAAGCCACAATGTGCTAAGTGTGTCGTGGCAGATGCAGGCCCTAGCTCTATGTGCCAAGCTCCAGGGCCTGGGCCATGGCGTGTGTGATGTGTGTATGATGGGGGCAAGAGGGGACATGTGGGAGGGGGTCTGTGCAGGCCCCTGTTCCGTGTGGGCTGAGCTCTGTGTACGTGTGCGTGCACTGCCTCTTGCTCTGGCGTAGTGCCGGGCTCTGGCTCTGCCTTGGGGGCTGTTCTTGGGCTCTGTCCCCCACCCAGCAGCTTCACACAGGGTCCATTGAGGCCGGGACATTCCTCGCGGCCTGTGTCACAGTGGGGGAGGGGGCCGGCCCCGCTCCCACAGATCCGGAAGGCCTGGCTGCCCCAGGAGGAGGCGCTGGACGCTTCCCAGCACATCTGGAGGTCATGACCCTATTTCTGCTGCCAGGGGGCGCGACAGATGTTTCCTCCCACGCCAGGCCCGGGATTGGGGCGCGGTGTGCAAAGATTGGGAAGGAAGCCGCCCAGGGAGAAGGGGAGCCCCAGAACAGGGGGAGCCCCACACGCCGCTGGCAGCTGGGCAGTCGCCAGCGCCGCTGAGAAGAGTAAGGAGCCGCCGCATCCACTTATCCGTACACCGGCCGGGCCGGACTGTCATGCAGAGGGAGGGCGGGGGTGCAGCGCCTGCCAGAGGCAGGGGACTGGACATGCTGACTTGGGATTGGAGCCCAGTTGGAGGTTGGGAGAGTGCAGGAGGCGAACACAGCGAGGACCCCCTCTCACCCACACACCACCCGGACCCACGCCAAACCACCTTCTCCCCTGTCCGGCCCGACTGAAGTGCCTCCACTCCCCCGCTCCCGCCGGTACCTCTGGGGCTCCCGCCCGGCCGCCTCCTCCGGCGCTGGGGTCCCGCTGCCTGCTCTCCCGCTACCGCTCCGGGCGCCGGCTCCGCCTGGGGGCGGGGCTACAAGGGGCGGGGCCGCAGCGGAGGGGGCGGGGCCGACCCGGGAGCCGTGTGCGGCGGGAAGTGCAGTGGGCGGGGGCTCCAGGCCTGGCGGTGGTCAGTCCAGCGGTCTGAGCGCCTGCCAGAGACAGGCCCAGCTCTGGGAACCGTTGCGCCTCCAGCCCTCGGCTGAGAAACCGGAACAAGTGTACCTGCCTTCCAGACCAACTGGTAGGGCTAGACCAGGACACCTAGTGTTAGCTGCAGCCGTGCATATAGCAAGTGCTCAGAGTACCACTATGAGCACTCATCAACACTGGGCCCTGCTCTACACCCGCTCTCGTGTACTTTTGAAACACCTTAGACAGGTGTCACCTCTTTATAGCTGGAGAAACTGAGATTCAGATAAAGACTTTAGGCCAAGGTCAAGGCTGATAATCGTAGAAACCTGCCACTAGAGCGGGAAGTCTTTGTTGTTTGGAGATGAGAAAGGGAACAATGTAAACTTCAGATCAAGCCTGAAAAGGGAACAGGCTTGTGAGGAAGAGGACCCAGTCCTACCTGAACCCCACCTTGGTCTAACTTTGATATCCATCATAACCCAACTCCACAGCCGATGCATCCCTCTGTGCTCACCTACCCTGACCCTCCACCCAAACATCCCCAGAAAAAAGAAACTACCAACCAAAATCAAAAATAGTGTTATTAATTCTGGTGTCTCTGAAGCACGAAAAAAAAAAAAGAAAAAAAGAAAAAAAAAAGAAAAACAACCCCCCCCTTCCCACATTTCAGCCCCAAGTCCAGGCCAAGGGGCTGCCCCTGCAGGCAGTGTAGGCCGAGGGGCCAAGTCAATCTTGGCCATGGGCTTGAAGTGGGACCAGCCCATGGGTTTGGCTCTCAGGGCCTGGCTAGGAGGCTGCCTTCCTCAGTTTGGGGAGCCCAGGCCCTGGATTAGGGATGAGAGATCAGGGGTCAAGGTCAGAGGTCTGGGCTACTCAGTTCTGGTGCTCTGGCTAACACAGCCAGAGGTCAGGGTTCACATGTGGGAGCCAAAGCCACTCAGTTCTGTGGTCCAGCAGAAAGGGCCAAAGGCCAAGGGTCCAAGTTACTGAATCTTGGGCTGGGACCCAGAGGGCACCAGGCCACTCAGTACTGATGCTCCAGCAGGGGCTGGGCAGCTGGGCTCTCTCGCTCCTCAGCAGGGACAGGCCAGTCGCCAGGAGCCCCAGTCGGCGTGCCACTCTCAGGAGCACTGCTGTCCAAGCAAGAAATGTCCTGTGCTGCTCTGGGGGGTGAGGCATTGGTGCTGATATCTGGGCTGAGGCTGAGGTCTAGGGGTGCCTGAGGGAGGGAAGACAAGTTGGTGGGAGAGCAGACCTGAGCTGCCTGGGACCCAACCCTCCATAAGACCCTTACCTGAGATTTGGGGGTGCTTCCTTTAGGGCTCCCTGAGGCTGGCTCCCCCTCGGATCCCCCCAGCCCCTTCCGAACCCCCAGGGTCCACTTCCCACTGGGACCCTCAGAACTAAGGAGACCAGGGCCAGGGGGCCTTGAGGGCCGGGGACCCTCAGTGGGGGCAGGCGAAGCAGGAGATGGTCCAGGGAGCCGAGGGGGCGGCCACTGCAGCAGAGGAGGGGGGCGCCCATCACCAGAGCCGCTCAGGGAGGGCCGTGGGCCCCAGCCCGGGCCTGGTGGGAGGGGCTGGTCACCACCGCCTGTGGGAGACAGATAAGAGGGCAGAGACCTCAGTCAGCTAGGCTGCCCTCATCACACACTACTTCAGCCTGGCCTTGCCCGCTTACCTGCTGTGTTCTCAGGTGTGGGCTGTGCCAAGGGGGGGTTATTGCTGAGAGAGGTCAAGCCACCGCCTCCACCACAGTCAGAGTCATCCATGTTCCCGCCACTATTGCAGCCGGCACCACAGCCCTTGTGAAGCCTGGGGAAGAGGAGGCAGAAAAGAAGTGGGTAGGGGTGGGGATGGGGGTGCAAAGGCCTCACAAGCACGAGTTTCTAATCCAGGACAAGTCACCTAACATCTCAGAGCCCCTGTCTCTAAAAGGTTTTGTCACCTACTTTACAGGGTTTAAGGGAGACATTATCAACAGCACTTTAGGCTAAAGACCACTTTCGACTCTGGCTGAAGTGGGTGTGCGTGTGCAGCTGGGTCAGCCCTGGTCCTGGGGCTCGTTCCTGGCTCCAGCCCTTCCTCAGTCAGACCCGGGAGGGAGCTGCTTCATCTCAGGACCTCCTCAGCTCCCTGCTCCGTGAGCCTGGCCTCACAGGCTGGAGGCGGTGGTCAGAGCTCACCTCTCCCAGCTATGCAGGAGCCAGCGGGCGATGGCGCCCAGGCTGACAGGGCCACCCCACAGCGCCCGCAGCTGGGGGTGGCTGCCAGCCAGCGAGGTGGTGAGGGGCGACACGTAGATGGGGTAGCCCAGCGGCTGGTCGCAGGAGGAGTTGATCATGTTGCGGAGCGCCTGCTTGGCATTCTGGATGCTGCCTCGCTCGGGGTTGCGGTTGCGCAGGAACACCAGTTCCTGCTGTTGCCCAGCCCACAGGCCGCGCACACATTCCCGGTTCACCTGCGGGCGGCCACGTGCGGGGGTCAGGAGGTCAAAGTGGAGGGAAGGGGGCCAGGTTGGGTAAGCGGGCCATCCCCACCTTGATGACACGGAAGCTGAGGTGGCGCCGGTTGAGCATGATGATCTTGTACTCATCCGAGGCGTCGTCCAGGACGTGGCGCAATGCCAGCAGTGAAGGTGTGTTGCTGAGGATGGCGCTGCGCCAGGCTGGGTCGCCCTCATGGGAGATGACCAGGCGCTCCTCGTTGGCTGCAATGGCATCATAAAGGGCAGCCGGCTCCTCGTACTCATCTGGGGACGTGAAGTGGTCCTGAGGGGAGGACGGGAGGACTGAGAGCAGTGGCCCTTGCCCTGGGGATGGGTTTCACCCCCTGGCCAACCCACCCTGCCTGGGCACACCTCTCCCTACTTGGTGAAGCTTTAGGGCCATGCGAACCCCAGGTGCCACCACGCGGTGAAGCAGGTCCATGTCGGCAAAGACCCACTCGTCCCGTGGGGAGGTAATACGGAAGTCTCCCTTAAACAAGGCATGCAGACCGTAGAGGAAGGGCTCCAGGCTGGGGAAGAGGAGGATGGGAAGTGAACACACGGAGGGCTCTCAGGTACCTGAGCTCTGGCTCTTTGTGCAGTGATCTGAGCGGAGACCATTCTTCACACTGGGTCTGTTTTCCCTTCTTGCCAAGGCAGTCAGTCTCTGCCCGTGTCCCTCCCAGGGTGGGGAGGAGCTGTAAGGTCACAGTGGGGAGACGCCTTGCCCATGAAGATGGATGGGCTGATGTGGCCCCTGAGAGCTCTTTATGGAGGTGGAGGAAGGGAGAGTGATAGGCCTGGGTGGACTTGTAGGCACTCACCTGGCAGACATGCTGTGCGAGGCTGTCCCCAGGGCCCGGCGGCCCAGCACACACAGGCCAAAACACAGCGTGACCAGCGGCGAGTTCCAATCCTGGTCCACAGGCTGTGGCACAAGGACCCCCATCCCCAGAGCCCAGCTCAGACCTGGGACAGGAACTTCAGGTAGGGACTGGGGCCCAGGCTGAGGGACTCTGAGGGTTAAGAAGAACCCACACAGGGACGGGGGAAACTGACGGGGGAGAAGGAAGCCCCAGGGTAGTGGTGGCCGGACCTGGCTGCGCCGGGAGGCACAGTACTGGATCCACTCAAGGTGTACTGCGCAGAAGGAGGGCAGCGAGAGGCCGGAGAGGCGAAGGTCATAGTCCTCATCCACGCTCAGCGAGAAGGTGGGGTCTGAGTCAGCATAGCCAGGTGCCCGCACAGGACGCAGGGCCGTCGCGATTCCCTCATGGCTGAGCCAGGCCTCCAGCTTTGGTGAGCGGCTCACATAGTAGATGATGCTCTGGGAGGAGAGGCTAGGGTCAGTGACTGGGATAGTGCCCTCACCCTGGCTACTGGAGGAGACAGCTTCAGGGTAAAGAGGCTTCTTTTTCCCTTAGACTGAGCCGAAGTCGGCTTCCTAGGACACTGATCCTGTGTCCCATCTCAACTCCCTGAAGCCACACAGGCAAGTCTGTTTCCCCTTCACTTGGCCAGAAAGGAGGAAGGCGAAAGCAGCAGGAAGCAACCTTCCTGATGGAGCATCCACTGGTGGGTGCTGCACCGGGACAAGGGCTTACAATGCCTGCCCTGTTAATCAGGGGAACTGAGGCTCAGACAGACAACAGACTTGCCTGAGGTTACAAAGCAGGGCAGACTGAGCTGGGGCTGGAACCCTGGGACCTTCAACACTATGATGCTGTAGGATCCAGATCTCAGAGGCCTTGGAAGGTCAGACTAAGGTAGTGGGGCTGCCTGTAGGTCAGTGGGGTGCCCCTAGATCATGGGTGCCCTTAGGCAGCTGAAGTATGACAGCCACAAGGTTTTAAAAGCCAAAAGCACAGCATCTTTGCCCAAAGTTAGGGGCTCCAGGACCTTAAGAGATTCTGCTGGTTTTGAAGCAGGGGTTTAAGCAAATGGAGAGGCGGTTTTGGAAGGTAGGTAGCTGGCCGAGCTAGGATGGACAGGCAGTGTGAGGCTGGCAGTTGGCAGCCAGTAAGGTCACCGGGATTCCATGTGCTGCCCTGGGATGGAGCCAGTGGGGTTGGTCTTCTGCCTGGGTAAGGGTGGGAAGTTCAGAGCTGGGGAGGGTGGTGCAGGTGGCTATGAACAGAGGGAACCTAGGCAGTAGGGGTGTCTAGCAGGGTGGCCTTGGTAAGTTATGGAGAGGCCAAGAGCCTGGGCAAAATGGCCACAGTACAAGCCAGGAAGAGCCAAGGGCCTCAAAGAGCTGTGGGAGGTGCAGGGACCTGGGGCCATGGTTATAGGTGGGGCCTCATCAGTTCAGTTCCCAGCACATGAGGGTTTGCCTAGTGGCTGAGACCTTGGCCTCAGCATTACCTTGGCTGTGGCAAGTGGGTGAGCAGTCAAGAGAGGGCTGGGTGCCCCTTACCAAGAGGAAGAAGGACCAGGAGCCTAACAGGGTGAAGAGGGTAGGAGGGCTGGGGGGCAGCTTTGGGCCCCAGGCAGACTGGCTGCAGACTGGTCTTGCTCAGAGGACGTCTCCACAGTCTGGGCACCACCACAGCCCCCAGGAAGAACCAGGAGAATAAACCTTTGGGGGTCGGGGGAGGAGATGGCCCAGCAGAGAAATTGCTCCACTAACCTTCACCACCTCTACTGTGTTCTGTGAAACCAGCAAGCCTGAGACCCAGCCCTCAGAGTGGTTCTCAGGAGCAACAGCTCCCGCCTGCCAGCATCTGCTGGGAGCGTGACTCTGCTCACTGAACCTTCACAAGCCTCACGACGGCGGCACCTTTTCTGCCCTCATCCGACCTCACTGCAAGCATGGGTCTGTGAGTCTCAGTTTCCTCAACTGAAAAAGGGGCTAATTACACGGGCCTGCCTCTTTCAGGGGTTGCTGAAAGTACCACGCAGCATAATGAACATGCCTGGGCTTAGGAATGCTGAGAGGACCCCAAGGCTTCAGCTGCAGATGGATGTCGGGGCGGAGGGGTTGGACTGAATCTCTCACCCAACTGCACTTAGTGACTCCCGGGAAAGGATTGGTGGGAGGCACCGAGAGGGACCAAAGTGGCACACGGAGGGCTCTGCCTGGTCTGCCACATGGGACACATCCCTGAACTGCCCCAGGCCCAGGGGGCTGCCCTGCACACCTGACTTCCCCCTAAGCCCCACCCTCAGCAGCCCGAATTCATCCTTTCAAACTTCATCCCACACTCCATCTTGGGCAGAATCTTCCCTGGGTCCTCCAGGCACCTCTACGTGGCCCTGATTCCGCCCAGCTTTTGAGGCAATTGCAGCAAGTCGGCTTCCCCTTGGGACGAGAAACTTGGTGGGGTGGTACTCATCTCAGTCTGCCAGGCAGGGCTTGGCTGGGGCCTGCTGCACAGCCGTGAGGTTATGCCAGCCTTAAGCCGGGCTCGAGGGAGGCAGTGGGGTGGCCTGGGCAGGAGAATCTCTCTCAAGATGGGAGAGGAGGGTGGACAGCATCGTCACCCCTGGGTGACCTGGGGCTAGGGATGTCTCTTTCTGGACCACAGTCTCTATCCTGGTGAAAATGAAGAGTGGGGGGCTCATAAACCCTTCCCTAGGAGTGGATGACTAGATGGAAAAGACAGCAAAGTAGTTTCTCTGACGTGTGACACAGACGGGGTGCCCACTGGCAACAAAAGGACAGCTAGGGGATGCACAGGACTGCCCTGGAGAGAACCTCAGGTGGGCAGGCTCACCTGGGCTCCAACAAGTCACGCTCCTGGCCCCACACACGAGCCTCAGGGCAGATGCTAAGAGAGCATGAGGAGACCTGGACTGTGACCTCTGCGCACCCCCCTCCTGTAGTGCCCTCATCGTCCTTGCCATCTCACAGGACTGAGATAATCCCTGCTTCTTAAGGGGGTAAACTGAGGCATAGCAAGGGAGGTGATGTTGCTGGCTTCCTAGAATCCAGTCCAGGGCTCCTTCTGGACCCCACACTGTTCTCACCAACTCTCTCCACCCCCAACAGGCCTCAAGACCCTCAGTCCTGGCTTGGAGTGCCCAGACTGAGACAGGGAGGCCCAAGCCTGGGCTAAGCTAGCTCTGCCACTTTCTCCTGATTTTGAGGCCTCCAGCAAGTCCTATTCCCCACTGCAAGCCAATCCCCACATCTGAGGCAGTGAGGCCTCTCCTGGAGGGTGTGGGCTTTACCCAGCTCAGGGGAGGTGCCTGGCAGAGCCCACCTCTCGGTAAGCACCACTGCTTAGCAGCTGCTCCTAAAACTGTCGTTAATGCCACCACTTTTAGCATCACTGTGGGGCAAGGGGTGGGGGCTGGTGGTCTAGAAGGCTGGCCTCAGGAATGCCCCTCCCAGGACCAGAAGCCCAGTAAGACCTATACACTTGCTGCCCATCTGCCCCCAGTACTCACTGCCCAAGGCAAGCCTCCTGGAGGAGGGTGAAAGGAAGCCCCCATCCCAGGCACCCCACTGTCAGAGTCATACAGGCCTTCGAGCCCAATGTTTTAGCGCTGGCACTTTGGAGAATGCTTAAACTCTCTGAGGCCTCTGCTTCCCTTGGGCAAAACAGGCTCCCGAAAATCCAGAAGATGGCATTTGGGATGCTCCTGGCCTGCGAGCACTTACAGCGGGGACCCCTGCCGTACCTTAACGTAGTAGGTGATGAGGATCTTGCGGAGGTCGAAGACCTGTAGCATGGAGGCGGCATTGTTGTCACTGATGCTGTAGCCCTCCAGCACGTACTTGCTGGCCGTCACTTCCCAGGCCAGCCAGCGCTGCCCGAAGGCAGCATTGAAGGATAGGACCCTTGGCAGGTGGCCAGGCTCGCAGCAGCAGCAGCCCTCATCCTCCTCCACGCCCTCTGTGATGGCCTCCACCTCACGCTGCTGGCAGTATGTACCTGCAGGGAAAGGATGCCCAGTCAGGGGGCCATGAGGACATCCCTGCCTGTCAGCTCCCCAGACTACCCAGGCAGGGTGCTGGAGGTCTCCCACCATTCACCCTCCATGGGGATGCTGCGGGAGTACCTAAACAAATGGGTTAACAAATGAGCCCCTTTCTCCTCCTAACTCGCAGGGGCCACAGTGGGGTGGAAGTGGGGTGGGGGTGGAGTGAGGTGGGTGGTGGACAGGGTCTGATCCCTCATTTATAGAGAAAATGACTAAAACTCAGGTTCATGGTCCTTCCAAGCTGTGTTTAGAGCCCCTCTGCACTTGGGAGTCCTCTTCCGAAGCTGGCATCTGCCAAGCATCTCCTTCCTGAGGGCAAGGAGCCAGCTGACTTGCTG
This sequence comes from Camelus bactrianus, assembly GCF_048773025.1. Lineage (NCBI taxonomy): Eukaryota > Metazoa > Chordata > Mammalia > Artiodactyla > Camelidae > Camelus > Camelus bactrianus. The sequence goes on from NC_133548.1 coordinate 6,495,559, forward strand.
AGGCTTATGTGTGGCACCCAACCTGGGCCAGACCTGAGAGCACAGGGCAGGCCAGTGGGAGTTGGCGGGAGAACCCAGCACTCCAGGCCCCAGCTTTCACTGGAGCAGCCTGTTCGCTACAGACCTGCCAAAGTCACCCCTGCCACCTCACTGCTCAGACTGAGACAGCCAGGCCTGGGGAGGAAGAGTACCTTGCTCAAGGTCCCCAGCAAACTGGGACAGGGCAGGGGTATATCCTAGCCCTCACACTAGCACATGCAGCGCCCTGCGGCTGGCCCTGGCCCGCAGCTCACCCCGGAACTCCAGGCCACGCAGCTGGAAGGTGACAAGGCCATTGCCGACCTCAATGAGGTGCACCAGGGCGTTGAGGTAGTCGGAGGCCAGCACAAAGCAGTCGCCAGGGCCGTAGTTGCCCCAGCGGCCAAGCACCAGGTCCCCACACAGCGTGTGCTGCAGCGAGCGAGTCAAGTGCTCGTAGAAGATAGAGTTGAGGTTGTTGTCGTCAGCGCCTGGGGCCCGGGAGAGATGGACACACGGGCGAAGCGGCAAGTGAGCAAAGTTCCCTCTCCAGGAAGGTCCCACCCCAAAGGCCCCTGATGGCCAGGTACACACCAGGATTCCGGTCCAGCTGTGTGACCAAGCGGGTGTTGGAATGATCCACACGTTTAGTGCTGTCCAAAGAGAGAGCGACAACAAAGTCAGCCAAGAGGGCGAGGCTGCCGAGGGTTCAGGTGACAGTTCCCGCTGGCCCCCCACCATGTCCTTCCTGAGCCCACAACCCTGTGCTCTCAGGCAGATGCCACAACAGCCCCATTACACAGCGGGGGCTGAGTCTCAGGGACATGAGTGGACACACCCAGGACCACGCAGCCAGGAAGCCCAGGGTGTAGTGCCCTCTCTGGGTTGGCTCGCCATGCCCGGCACTCACACCTGAACTGCGGGCCCTCACAGTGCCAAATCCAGCCTGGGCTCCAAACCCTTCCTCTCCCCCAGCGACTCTCCTCATCCAGCCACCTCGCTCCTCTCCCAAGTCCCTCTGAGCAACGCATCAGGCACTCGCTTCCATGTCCACGAGACTCACTTGTAGTCACGCTCCCAGAACTTGAGGGGCCGCGCGTAGGACATGATGAAGACCGCGCTGCCCAGCAGGGGATTGAGTGGCGTGGAGAAGAGCGCGGAGAGCAGGGCCTGAATGAACAGCATAGCCGAGTCTGGGCCCGAGTCAAGGAGGTGGCAGGCACACAGGACTGTCCCTGGCCTCTCTCACCCTTCCTCTGCCCCTGCCAACCCGCCCGGCAACCCCTCTCCCAGTCCACGGCCCTCCCTGCACACCCCCACCCAGGCAGTGGGTAGCAGGCCGGATACGGGGCACAGCGAAGGGCTGGGCAAAGGCGTGGAAAGCCGAGCCCCAGGTGATCTGCCAGGGTGCGATGTAGGTCAGCACAAAACGCAGCTTGTACAGCAGGTCCCACAGCTGCAGGATGGACAGGGGAGAAAGTTCAAGATACATAGGCCACTCACAGAAGCAGGGGTCTACCAAGTACCCATTCAGAGCCTTGGGGCTACCCCACTGGCTGCCCACATGGGAGTCAAGCTCAAGATCATTCCCAGCCACTCCTCTCTCGACCTGCCTCAAAGAACCCAATACTAGACAAAGCAACCACTCTAGTGAGCATTAGCCATTTAATTCATATAACCACCCTGAGAGCCTCTTACTGCTGTCCCATTTCCCAGATGGGAAAGTTGAGGCTCACAGAAGACAGAATAGGTAAATGACTTGCTCAGGTCTTGCCAGTGACTCAGTGAGGCCAGGCCTCCACTGTGGTACTGTGAGTTGAGAGTCATAGGCCCTGCCCTCCAAGGGGGACATCTCCTGGATGTCTGGATCTCCACCATCCTGGGTCAGACCAGAAACCAGACTAGAGTGCCCATGTGAGAAAGATGAAAGCTCAGGCCTGAGCTGGGGCACCCTTGCAGACACCACTGCAGGCCTCCAGGACAGTGCTGGGGAATGGTCCTTTGTTCAAATCCTGGCCGGCCACCAATTCTCCAGGAGACTTGAGGCAAGTTACTTCCCCTCTTTAAACCTCAGCTTGCTCACTGCTCCTGGAGGAGCTGCTGCAGAGGCCCACAGAGGGGCTAATGTGGAGCAGTGCTACAAGGACCAAGGCCCCCAGGGAAGGTTCCCCCACTGAGGCAGAAGAGTTCTGCTCCAGCTGCACCACCTAGAGTCTGCAACACGGCCACCAGCTCACCTTGCTGCAGAACAGGGACATGAGGAAGTAGTCGAGCAGAAAGCCCTGGGAGAGGCGCGGGTAGTCGAAGTGGAAGAGCAGGACGGTGAAGGCCAAGGTCAGGTACTGCTGGGGTGGGCAGCAGAAAGCTGAGCGCAGCAACTTCAGCCCAGCCACAGTCATCAGCAGCGCCCGGCAGCTATGGGCGAGGGGCAGGCGTTAGGTGGCAGGCGGAGACTTGGGGCAGTGGGTGTGGGTGCCCATCTCACCAGCCCTTGCCTAAGCTCTGCAGATATGGACCCTGCTCTTTTGGGCCAGTGACTCTTAGTCACTGCTCTCTCAAGAGGTCACCCCCGTTAGACTCATTGGAGGGACACACATGCTTTCCAAGAGGCAGCTGCTTCAATGGAAAGGGTGTCAGAACTTGGAGTCCTACTTAAGCTTGCTGGGCAACTGAGGCAGGTCTCCTTCCCTCTCTGGGCCTCCGTTTCCCCATGTGTCACACTGGGATGTAAATGCTGGGATGGCCAGGGGGCCAGCGGTCCTCACTAGAGACAGAACTTGTCCGGGTGGCTGACGATAGTGTGGGCATCCACTGTGAGGGCGTTGAGCACCACAGCAGGGTAGATGAGGTACTTCTCCACGCACTGCAGGCCCGCGTACAGCTTCTCAAACCACATCACCTGGGCGGCACCTGAGACAGCAAGTGGGGAGGTGGGACTGCTGGCTAGCACTTGGCCCTCCATACTCCCCCCACCACAAGGCCAGGACAGGTGTGCTCTCCAAGGGGACCTGGAGGGAGGGCAGCCCACAGGACAAGGGGATGTGCTGTTCTGGGTCCCTGGAGACTTTGAGCAGGTGAGGGGGCGGGGTTGATCTTTGACAGTTCAAATGAGGGAGACCAGGCCCAGGTAGGGGGTGTCGGGGACTTAGGGCCAGTGCTCTGCCCATTTAGCTGTCTGTGAAAGCAAGGCTGCCGAGGACATCTCAGATGTCCACCGGAGTCAGGAAGGCTGGGTGAGGCCCAAGCGCACAGAGATCCTGAGCTGCAGGGCTCTTCTGAAGGGGCCACTGCCACTTGGCGCCCGCTGACTGTAGCCACAAGGGGATGCTGGCCCAATAGGAAAAATCCTTCGTTTAAGAAGGCCCGTGGACCTTTGAGTAACAAATCCAGAGGTTTAAACACAGGCACAAGGGTGTTTTTGTCGCACAATCCAAGTAAAAACATGTGCCAAGCTGATCTAGTTCACGGGTAGCCAGTTTGTAATTCTGGACAACAGATTCCTTTATGGCTCTAGGATTCTACTTTTTCCATCTCCTTAGAGACCACAAGGTGGGCAGGAAAAGGGCAGAGCAGGCAGAGTGAGAGCGAGGCAAGGGCTGAGTCGGGCACAGAGGGCAGGGGAGGGTACAGAGAGCAGTGAAAGGGCCACAGGGTCAGCACCAGTGCAGACAGGGCGGGGTGGGCAGAGGCTGCCCCCTGCTGGCACTCTGAGCTGAACAGACCATGCTCTTGACAGGCTGCAGGTCCACTGCTGGGGGCAGGAGGGGCAGAGGGGTCCCAGCTTGCGGGGAGGAGGGCACTCACCACGCACTTCGTATTGGCTATACTCCAGTGGCTTCAGCACAGGCTGTGACAGGCAGAACCATGGCAGCTGCTTGCGGAGTTGTGGCAGTAGGTAATGTGTGAAGAAGCCCACGGCCCCAGCCAGAGCATACAACACAAAACCCAGCACTGACTGCAAGAGGGAGATATGGGAGTCTCAGCTAAGGGGAGCAGACCAAGGGACCACAGGGGTCCAAGAAGGACACGAGACCATGGCTGCCCAGGGCCCACAGGATCTGGCAAAAGGTGGGGGGGGGGGGCGGGTGAGCCTGTTCCACACGAACCTTCAAGGCAATGAAGACGGTGCTGGCGCTGATGGCAAAGGTGAGCACAGCAATGACCACACACATCACCAGGTCAGAGTGCAGGACTTCACGCTGCGGGGCCGGGAAACACCAGCTTGGGTGTCCCTGTCATCAAGTGGCTGACCACACCCCCTCATAGACCTCCAACCCAAGACTAGAATCCTGAACTCTGGGCCCTCACCACTGACTGGCGCATCTTGTCTGGCAGTGGGTCTGGGAGCTCGGCACGGGCTGTCTCCAAGCTCCGTTCCTCCAGCTCAGGGAAAAGCTTGCTCCGGATCAGAGACCTGGGGTAGGTGAGAAAAGTCAGGGGCCTGGGCCTGGGGAGGCTGCCCCTCCTCCCACAGGCCCAGGGTCAGGTGGTGACAGGCACATGCACAGACCTAGAGACACCCCCCGACCAAACCCTTGCCATGCAGACACGCGCACGCACGCACGCACGCACGCACACAGACAGGCACGTGCAGGCACCCACCAGAGCACGGTGGGGTCACTGCTTTGCCGGCTCAGGTGGTAGGACAGCGCCACCAAGAGGCCACAGAAGACGGAGAAGAGGACAGGGACGTGCTGCTCTGGCCAAGGAGTCTGGGGAGAGAACCCATGCTGGTCAGGGGAGATGAGGATAAGCATGGGGGTGGGGGTACCCCCACCCCTGCCGTGGGAGAAGCCACTGCTGAGTCCATGTCACAGCTCGGTCCCAACCACCCCCCTGGGCTTCAGCATGCCCCCCACCATACAGGTCACCCCTACCTTGATGGCGCCCAGGCAGAAGCCGTAGAGCAGGGCAGCAGCCAGCAGGCTGCGGGAGAGGCTGAAGACTGCAGTGAGCGGGCTGGTGGCGGCTGCGGGGTGAGAAACAGCAAGTAAAGCCCAACTCCTGCCTGCTGACACCCCACCTCACCGCCTCCTGCTGCCCCTCAACTCCCAGAGGCTAACCACCCCTGGAACTTGTGTCCAGCCCACTGTTGTCTGCTTCCCCAGCCCAGAGAGGCCTTTGGGACTCCTGGCACGCTCAGGTTTAAACCACTTGCCTAGGGGAGGAGGAGAGAGAGGGTAAGAGATGGGGTCCCAGAATCCAAGACGTAGATGCAGGAAAAGACTCAGTGAAAGGCTAGAGCTGCAGACCTAACCCATGGCCCCTCCTGGGCCCCACACAGCATCCTGACCCCTCAGCCACCCGTGGGCCCCATACCTGTGCCCCCAAAGCCGTGCATGTCTATCTGTTCCAGCAGGTACATGAGGCAGGTGTTGACCTGGGGCAGGAGGCCCAGGAGGAAGACGAATGGGAAGCACAGGGTGAACACTAGCAGGGAGGGGACAGAGAAAAAGCAAAGGCCCGGTCAGCCTGCAGGCTGCACCTTGGTCCACCCTTGAGGCCTCGCTCCCTCAAGCAACCTCAATGCTGCCCAGTCTTACCAGTGGCCACATCACGGGCACAGAAGAAAAAGGAGGCAGAGAAGAGTGTGAGGCCATAGAGGGAGACGGGCGGGAAGGGCTGAGCTGAGCCCAGGGCGTCCAGCAGCCAGATGAGCAAACAGCAGATGCAGAAGTAGACGGGCCGGCTGTACGCGATCACCCAGTTGTGGCCCTGGGGAGGGGGCCTGTGAGGAGTCGGGCCTCCCCCACTGAACGCCCTGCTTGCACATGCACACACAGGCTCATGCACACTCATGTGCCCCAGGCCTGGCCCTGGGTCCAAGACAGAAAGCTTGGCAGGGTGGGGGCAGAAAGACCAATGATCTGGGGGTGATGGGGGTGGTGAGGGAGGCCTGCCTCTCCACAACCCAAACCCCTCCCCACCTGGTCTCAGCCCGGCCCAGGGCCCAGGCCTGAGTCCCCTGGGGAGAGGTGATGCTCTGCTGGGACTCACATGCATGGGAGATGCGGCATCAGGCTGGACACTCTGGAAGAGACAGGAGCTACATTAGCAACAAGAGCCAGCACCCACGGGAGGGTCAGAGGCCCCAGGACCAGTTCAATTCCATACCTGGGCTGCTATGAGTGACCAGGGAAGGACCCTAAACTATTCTGAGCCTTAATTCTCTCATTTGTAAGATGGCGGTGGTTGCAGGGGATCTAAAGCATCTGATCTGCTTTCTAGCTCAACCCATTCAAGACGGGTCCAGGGAAGAGGGCATCTGGGAAGAGGTAGGAGGGAAGGAGACCCAGGGAGCCACGCCTGACCTTCAGCAGGGAATACTGGCAGGAGGCGATGACCAGGCAGAACTGGAAGACCCAGATGTCGGTGAAGAAGCCCTTGAGCAGCAGCAGGTAGCCCAGGAAGGCGACAAGGCTGCTCAGGCCGACACCGAGGATGTTCTCCACCAGCCCCCGAGTCCTGGAGAGACAGCAGGGTCAGAGCCCACCTCCTTTCTCACCCGCTGACAGGGCCAGGGGTTCAGGGTGGGGACAGGACCCAGCCACAAAGGCCCACATCCGGGCCTGTGCCCATGCCAGCCGTCACCCTGAGGATCCAGACCCGTGACCTCTCGGGGCAGCACCAGGTTGCCACCCTGCATCTCAATCCCAATCTTTGCCACCTCAGAGGACCCCGAGGACTCCAGGTGCCACCGCCCTGGGATTTGCCCATCTCTGGTTCCTACATTCTATGCACGCAGGCAATGCCCAGCCAACATCAGTCACAGGGCAGAGAGGAATCCAAAGCACGGGAAGCCAGGACACAGGTTCCAGGCCCAAATCATCACCCAGACAATAAACATCACCTGACTCCTCTGACTTCCTGGGCCTCAGTGTCCTCTTGGAAAATGGGAAAGCTGAGACAAACGGTTCGCTAGCTTTTTGACTACAAGATTCAATTTAATTGGATCTAACACAGAAGCAAATAAAAAACAACACGCTGAACGGAAATGATGTCTTGAGCAAAGCTCTGGGAGCGAGTGACCACAGCATGACCCACTACACTACTCCTTTGCACCCAGAGGAACATAAATCCCACTGCAGACTCCAGCCCCCTAGGCACCCTCAGTGACCCCAACAGTTAGGTTCTCTAATGCCATGATGACCTCCACACGTTCAGAGCTCAGAAGGCCAGGGATGATCAAGGACTGGGGGCCGAGGTGGGTGAGTACTAACCGGTCCAGCAGGGCCAGCAGAGCGAGTCGCTCATAGCGCACAGAGGTCCAGCGACCAGGAAGAAGCCAGTACTTGTAGCTGTGCTGGGCCCGGGGTGGCGCTTCCTCCATCAGCGTCTGCTCCTGGGATTCGTGCAGGGAGTCCTGGTCCAGCAGGTCAAACTGCGGTCCCCACGGCCGCGGCCATCAGCCCCGCGCCCCCCCATGTGATCCACTGCCACCCCTCCCAACAGCACACACTGGCTGGTCAACACAAAGTCCCCACCATCTAGTGGCCCCATGCCCTGCCTGATCCTCCATCCAAGGGCCTGCTCTTTTCTCCAGGTTCCCAGGACATGGATCAAGGGCTGTAGGGACCTCTGGAGCTGCCAGGAGCCAGAGTTACTAGCTCCTGTGTCTGTCTTCCCCACTTAAGCATCTCACACCTCTTCTTGGGCTCAGTGAAATCCACCTTATCCTTCCAGACCCAGCATCAATATCACCCTCGTCCCAGGGCCATCAGTCACCCAGATAGGACAGGCCTAGCCTGGAGCACACAGAGTGCTGGCCCTGAGGACAGGCCTAGATGCCAATGCCAGTGCTGTGAGACCCTGGGCCAACTACTTAAACTCTTTGGGCTTCCTGCGTCTTTAATTTACAAGTATTTATCAGATACAATTATGGGCCTGTCCCTGTGCTGGGCTCTGGGGACACAATGGAGAGTCAAAGCAGCACGGCCCCTGCCTCTGGAGGTGACCAGCTGTTTAAGGACAACACTGCTATTCCCTATGACAGTTAAGGAGAATAAACACATCTGGAAGGGGCACATGGGGCTTCTGGGTGCTGCCCGTAGTCTCTCTGTGGTCCTGGGTGTTAGATGTGTGGGTGTTACTGTTATGAATGTTCTTTAAACTCTCAGTCTGTGCATTAAACTCTGAGTATTTCTATAATTTTTTTAGCTAATTGCGTAAGCTATTGTCCAAATTGGGACTTTCAGAGCAAAAGGCGGCACTATTAGTAACTGCCGAGACGACTAGCTGGAACAGAGCTCCCCGAGCAATCCCCCACACCAGTTGCCCAGGACAGGGAGCAGCACTGCCATCAGCTGGCCTTTCTGCAGGTGTCACTGCTAACACCCATTGTCCCCGCTAATTGTGGGCCCTACCAGGGTAAAGAAGCTATTCCACATACATTTGTTGAATAAGTAAATAAGCGACTCCTTGAGCCATTCAGGTCCAGGGCCTATGCGCCCCATGCCCAACATCAAAGGTCAGAACAGCTACCTTAGGGCCCCTGGAGCCCTCACTCAGAGCAACCTGTCTGTCCTGGCACCTGGGCAAGTGCTCAGTGGTCTGCCCCCCACCACTGCCCCCTCCTGCAGGTCCTTCCCTGGCCGCTGGCTCCTCACCTCCGGGATCTCCAGGGGCACTCGGCGCACCTGCATGCCCTGCAGGACCACGGGCCGCGGCTGTAGCAGGTTCAGGCCTCCTGCTGCCTCAGGGACATCAGCTGAGTGGAAGCTGGAGGAATGTGAATGGCGGTCCCTGTGGGAACAGCAGCCATGAGGGTCAGCTATTGGCAAGCCATGGAAAGTGGTGGGGTCAAGGCCAAGGCCAAGTCGTGACTGGGGGCCTGAGGGGGCTGCTCAAATACCCAGAAGGAGCACAGGGGTGTTCAAAGGAGGCTCCCTCCCAGGTCGTGGGCTTCCTGGAAGGCCCTGGAAGCCTCCTGCTTGGAGATGCCATGGAGCCAGGGGCCCAAGGGATCCCTGCAGACCAGCCCTTCACCGCTGCCCACCCTTCTCTCCTCCTAGAGGTCCGAGTTGCCCCTGTCCCAGCCCAAAGAAGGGAGAGAGAAAATCCCCCAGAAATGGCAGCCGACTGGCCACTGTGCCAGAAAAGCCCAAGCCTAGAGACTTACCAAGCTCCATTGGCTGCCTGCTCCCCCTGCTGCCCTACAGGGTTCTCATAGCCACCTCCGGCCAGTCCGAAGGTATAGGAACGCCGCACACCTGGGGCAGGGGTGTGGAACACAAGGCAGCCTGTCAGGGACAGGGGCACTGAGGCCCAACCCACAAGGGCACCAGGGCCATCAAGTGGGAAGAACCCCGTGCTGTGTTCCCCTGGACGGCAGCCCAATGCCTGGGTACCAAGAGCTGGAGAGGAAAGGGCCAGCAGGTCAAGAGCTAGTTAAGTGCTCACCATGGGGCCGAGGGGGGCTAGCAAGCATCCAACAGAGCGAGCGCCCCTGCTGGGATGATGACCCTCAGCGGGACGGAAAGAGCGCTTGGTTAGCAGGGATCAGAGGCTCAGCCACTGGACCCAGGGAAGGGCTCACCACTCTCGTCGTAGAAGTAGTGCACAGCACCCTCGGAAGTGTCATCAAAGGTGCAGGCCTCGTGCACATTGGCTCCAGCCCGGGTGAGCAGCAGCGAGGAGGCGAAGTGCAGGGCAGAGGGCAGCGTCAACGCCCGGGAGTGGGAGGCAGCCCGGCCCCGCTGAGCCTCCTGCAGGCTGCTGGGGAGGGGTCAGTTCATGGGTCAGCACCGTCTAGGGCTGGCTGGCCCCCACACCCACTTCTAAGCAGCTAGCAGGTGCTCACCTGGGTGGTGAGCCCATGACAGAGGCTGGGGGGGTGGGGTTGCTGCCAGCATTGTGACGCCTCCGAATCGCCTGGGTCCGCCTTACGTTGCTCGAGCGGTCCCGCTTGCCAGTCTCTTCAGCAACTGCCCAGAGAGAGACCCCAAGTATAAGTGACTGAGGCTTGGACAGAGCCTGGGGAAGGTTTGCAGGATCAGATGCTCTTGATTGGAGCTAAAGGTCCAGCCTAGTCCAACCCCATCCTGGCTCTATGGCCCAGCCAGGTCACCTAAGCTCTCGGGCCTGTTTCCACAGCTGGAGAGAAGGACAACGTCACTCGCCCTGTCCGGCTGCTGGCCCAGAAGGCTTCAGGTGCTAACTGCAGGACCCGGAGCCAGGTGCCTGAGATCCCTCTGCCTTGGTCTCCTCACTGTTGGAGCCCTGATTACCTGAGATGTTTGGCAGACAACTTCACTGAGTCCATGTCTGTCTGCTGCCTGAGACAGAGGCTGACCCGACTCTGACCAGGTCCACTCCAGCTGCCCCCACCCAAAGCCAAGCTCCTATCTAGCTCGCTTCCCTCCCAGCTCTGGAACCAGCACTCACCTCCCCCCACAGCACCTTCCTCTTGCAGCTCCCCCCTCCAGCCAGGCTGGTTGGCAGCAGGTCCCCTACGGGCCTCAGCAGGCAGCACAGCAGGCTCACCAGCAGCCAGCTCCACCCCGGCCTGGGCCTCCAGCTCAGCCTTGGAGCCAGCCAGGGGGCCCCTGAGGACATCACCCCCGGCCCCATCCATGCTCAGCACGCGGGCATGTGTTTTGGCACTGGCCGTACTAGGCGTCCGCTGGGTCCCATAGGGCCGCTTGGGGGGCACAGCAGTCCCCTCCTCAGCCCCATGGGGGGCCCGTCGTTTTCTGGGCCCTCCTGCTGCACCCCGAGAGCTCTCGGGGGAATAGCAGGACGTGGAAGAGGAGCTGTCAGTGCTGTAGCGGCGCTGGGATCGGAGGCTGGAGGCCGGGCTCAGTTCACTGCCCTCGCTGGTGTCATCATCCTCGAAGAAGCCCCCGCCTTCAAGCAATGGCCGCCGAGGGGCACGGCCAGCGGGGGACTGTCTTCGCATGGGCGGCCGCCGTTTGCTAGGCCGCAGCAAGGCCAAGTCCTTGGGCCGCACAACCAGGAGCGGCTCTGCTGGGCCTGGTGGTGTCCCTGCTCCTACGACTGTGTCAAAGGAACGCAGTGTGTCATCTGAGGGGACTCCGGCATCAGGTGAGGCGGGCAGCTCAGCCTCAGAAGGTGGGTCTGTGTCGCTGCCTTCGGGAGCTTGCCCACCAGGGGGGCTGTCCAGGTGGGTCGAGTTGGTCTTCTCGCTCTTGAAGCTGCTCAATGTCTCCCTGTCAGTGCCGCTGAAGCAGGAATCTGAGGAGCCAGCTTTCTGGGGTGTGGGCTCCCCTGAGCCCCGCCGGTCCAGGGGCTGGTAGCCGCTTGCTCCCCGGCGTTGTTCCCGTCGACTGCTAGTCCTCACCAGGGCCCGGTCAGGCCGGGTCAGGGTCAGGAAACTCTTGCTCAGCTCCTGGCTGAGGCTCCCCTTCAGCAGGGGGCTCATGGGAGTGTCAGCTACACTGCTCCCACTCCAGGGGGCTCCATCTCCAGCCAAGGGAGACCGTTCTGATGAGTCTGTGCTGGGGAGAGATGGGTCTGGGGCAGCCCCCGGGGGCGTCTGGGGAAGGTCTCCAACTATCAGAAGACAGAAAGACAGAAAAAGAGAAAAGGAACCGATAACTAAGGGGGGGTCCTATGGCCCCTGCCTTCCGAGAGCCCAAGTGGGGCAGGACATTGAGAAGGCCCCATCTAAGAGAACAAAGAGAGCACCACGGGTACAAAAGTTGGGGTGACTCAAAGACAAGACAGCTAGTCTTCCCCTCAAGCCCCTGCCAATCATGCCCACTCACTCAATTTCTCCTGTGAGCTTAGCTTCAGCATCTCTCGGTCGGCTGAGGTCACAATCACGTTGTTGCTGCCCTGCTCCCGCACCAGCTCCTTGATGTCTGCAACCATGGCCCAGAGGCGTCAGCAGGACCTCGAGGCATCCACATGCCATCCCCTGTTCCACACCACCACCTTCAGCCCTGAGCAGCAGCCACGTACCTCTGAGGGGCCCAGAGTCATCCATTCGGGGCAGCAACTCCTGAGCAGATAAAGAAATGCATAAAGAAGCAAACAAGACAAAAAGTAGGCTCAGGACATACCCATGTTGGGGATGGTCTCCCAGAAGAGGAGTGGGTAAGGCTGAGGGCTGGGACTACTCACCGAGACCTGGTTGAAGCCAAACACAGAATGCTGAGAGCTACAACGTACAGGGGGTGTGGAACTCACTTTCCTAAACACTGTCATCTCCACTCCAGGGTCCCTGGCAGTGGAAAAGAACATCAGCTTTGAAATAATTTTAGCTCTCCATGTAGTACTTCCTCCACCATCCCCACCGCTCCTTCCTCCATAAGGGTCTCCCTTACAAGTCCAGGGCCAACCACAGAACCATTCAACCACTCATGGAGCCAGTGTTCCTTAAGCCCCTTCTCCATCCTCCAGTGCTCAGACCCAGGCACCTCCGTTCCCAGCACAGGCCCTGCCCCCGCCCACCTGGGCAGATTGCTGTCCCCCTGGGCAGGCTCTTCCTCTGGCTCCCCCATGGTAGAGTTGCGCTTCTCCACAATCTCGCCCTGGTCGAACATAGCATGCAGCCGATAGTTCACAGTCTTGATGGTAGCGAAGATGACAGCCACCACAAGGCAGTATACACCAGCCACCATCAAGCTCGGGGGCAGGACCTGGAAGTAGCAGCAAGTCAGGTCCCTCTTCACACAGCCTTGCCCCCTACTACCACAGTCAAGGCTAGGATTCACAAATTCACAAGAAGACTTCATCACCCCTGCATGCACCTGATACAAATACCCTGTCAGGGCATCCTGCCTTCTTTCTAACTAGAGAGAGATTAAGTGAGGGGCTCAAGGTCATCCAAGCCAGGAAAAGAAAAATTTGGCCTCTCCTCCATACACTCCAAACTCTATATTGAGTTCTCTTTCCACATCCCAGTGCCCAAAGCACAGTCCAGAATCTCTGCCAGGTTGCACCCCTCCGTAACATCTGCCCTCCCTTTCCCCGGTGGGAGTTACAGGTGGCGGCAGCGTCTCACCATGTACAGCAAGAAAGGAAAGGTGAGCAGGAAGATCCAGACATAAAGGTGGAAGCAGTTGGAGAAAGTGCTCTGGTGCGGGTCGAAGAACCAACCGCCGGTGAGCGAAGCCCACACCCCCTGGCGCAGGATCTGCAATACCTGCGACCCCATGGCCCCGCCGCTGCTGCGCGCGCCCCACTCCCGGGACCCTCATGGGGGCGGACCCCGGCCCATGCCCCTCCTGGCGCCCGAAGGCCCCGGGGTCGGGGCTTGCGCTCACGCCATGGCCTCCCCCAGCGGGGGAGAGGGGTCTGTGGAGCGAGGGTGCGGGCAGGGGGCGGGGCCGGCTGGGGCAGTCAGCGGTGTGAGACCCAGGCGCGGGGGTGGAGCCGCATCAGGGGCGGGGTCCGGGCCCCCAACCCTGGCCCAGAACTGCTCCCAAGGGTCGGGCCGGCAGGTAGGCGCGGGGCACGGGCCGGGCACCCGTCGGCGGCATCCAGAGGTGGGCGTGGGGTGGGTGCTCCAGAGGTACAGGCGACGGCTCCCTCGGTTCCGGCCCGGGGAGAACCCCGGGACCCTGAGGTCCACTTCCGGGGTCACAGGTCACTCGCTTCTGACTCTGCGCTCGCCCCGCTTTTGCGGGAGCCGGCCCAAGGGGGAGGCCGGAAGAAGGAGCCGCGAGCCGCCAACCTGCAGTAGCGCATGCGCCCGACTAGTCTAGTCAGGACCCGGAAAAGGAAAACCTGGCGGCATGAATGCGCAAGCGCAGGGAGGCGGTAGAGCGATGAGAAGCGGGAGAGCTCTTTGAGCGTGCGCAGAGTCCGGGTCTAAGGGTAGGGACGATCCGAAAGGCAGAAGTGCTTGGGCGCATGCGCACACCTAAGCGATGCCAACCTAGCGGAGTCCACTGGGCGGAACTGAAGGGGTAATTAAGTGGTCATTGAATAATGGCGGAGTTAATTGGCGCAAAGCTCTTCCAGTGAGCTACAAGAGGCGGGGAAAGGATGGAGGCGTGGACTCCCCTGGGTTAAAGCTACAGTTCTGCGCTACGGGAGCACGCCCTCTTTAGTGCGAGACCTCAAACGTCACGACCTGCCTCTACTTCCGGGTCAGAGCTCAGACAAATTGTGGAGAGCGACCCTCCAGAACAGGCAGGACTAGTCGAAATAGGATAGCGTCGTTCTTCTTAAAGTGACGGGCTGAAGGCAATTGTCAATCCAGCGGTTGCAAGGGCGATTTAGCTATTCTGAATCCAATCATTGGCCGAATTTCAAGACGACAATCTCAGGTTTCCGCCCCCTCATGGGGAAGAGGTATGAATAAGTGGATTGTTTCCCAGGTGAGGGGAAGAGGAGAACCTTAGACAATCCGTTCCAAGTGTTAGAGGTGCAGCCAATTCCGTCCTCCAGCAATCTTACCCACCCCCATCCCACTGGCTCTGCGAGGCTGAGCTTCTGACACGTTTCAGATATGAAGAGAATGAGGCACAGGGAGGATGGGTCACACAGCCCTGCAACTTCGGAGCCAAGACAAGTTTGTCCCTCCGGTTTACCCCTCTTCCAAGCCAGATTCTTTGCCCCAATTTGGCTGATGCAGTTGTAGACTGCGGTGATGGCCAGTCCTTAGCAGAAACCAACCTCGATCCCAAACCTGCTGTTATGGGGGTCGGGGCTACCTTTCCCCTCCTTTTGCCTCTCTTTGCCGGCCTACCCAGGAACTCCCTGGTTCAGTCGCCCCGCAGCCTCTGGGAGGGGAGCGGTGCTACCCGCCCGCGTCATCTGATGCTGTTTCCTGCAGGAGGGAGAACAGCGGAAAAAAGTGAAACTCCACCCTCCACCTCTGCCTCCCGCCCCCGGGGCCAAAGTACAAAGGGAGGAGGAAGAAGGGAGTGGGGTTGGAGCCATTGGGTCGAGAGAGCCGAGCCGGGAAGAGGCAGCTCCACCTAACACTCCAGCCACCCCCTGCGCAGAGACCCAACCGAAGTCTAGGCGCTGCCCCTTGCTGGTCCCACCTTACACTTGGTGGGTGGTGGAGCCAGGGTCCCAGGACTGCTCCGGACTGAGGGACGCCCGGGCCCCTCTGTGCTGGCCATGGTGAGACGCCGGAGGCCCCGGGGGCCCTCCCCCCGAGCCTGACCACACTGCCCTAGGTCGCCCTCCTCTGGAAGCCCGAGATGCGGGGGGCCGGGAGGCAACACTCCTGGCTCCCCAGAGGCGTGGGTCTGGGGCTAAGGGCCAGGGCCCGGATGCCCAGGTTCCGGGACTAGGGCCTCGGCAGTCAGGGGCACCTAGGGAAGGTCCCCACACCCCCCAGCACCAGCTCCCAGCCATGGAACCCTTGAAGAACCTCTTCCTCAAGAGCCCGCTGGGGTCATGGAACAGCGGTGGCAGCGGGGGCAGCGGGGGCAGCGGCGGTGGAGGTTGGCCAGAGGGGTCCCCGAAGGCAGCAGCTTATGCCAACCCTGTGTGGACAGCCCTGTTCGACTATGAGCCCAGTGGGCAGGACGAGCTGGCCCTGCGGAAGGGCGACCGTGTGGAGGTGCTGTCCCGGGATGCAGCTATCTCAGGCGATGAGGGCTGGTGGGCGGGCCAGGTGGGTGGCCAGGTGGGCATCTTTCCATCCAACTATGTGTCTCGGGGCGGTGGTCCACCCCCCTGTGAGATGGCCAGCTTCCAGGAGCTGCGGCTGGAGGAGGTAATTGGCATTGGTGGCTTTGGCAAGGTCTACCGAGGTAGCTGGCGAGGTGAGCTGGTGGCTGTGAAGGCAGCTCGCCAGGACCCCGATGAGGACATCAGTGTGACAGCTGAGAGCGTGCGACAGGAGGCCCGGCTTTTTGCCATGCTGGCACACCCCAACATCATTGCCCTCAAGGCCGTGTGCCTGGAGGAGCCCAACTTGTGCCTGGTGATGGAGTACGCTGCTGGTGGACCCCTCAGCCGTGCCCTGGCTGGGCGGCGTGTGCCCCCCCACGTGCTCGTCAACTGGGCTGTGCAAATTGCCCGTGGGATGCACTACCTGCACTGCGAGGCCCTGGTCCCTGTCATCCACCGAGACCTCAAGTCCAACAACAGTGAGTTTTGGGGAGCATGGGGTTGGAAGGTGGCATGGCCCAAGCATACACCTACTGCCAACTCTCGCCTGAGCCTACCTGGGAATTTAATAGAGGCAGGAGCTCCTGCCCTAAGCAAGTCCTAGTTGACCAGGGGTGCCCATGGGCTCACACTAGCCCCAAAGCAGGAGTATCAGGCACCCTACAGAGTTCTTCATGCTGTGACCCCAGAAGGAGTCCTTGACCCCAGCTTGTAGCTACCTACTTAAAAAATTGGAATCTCTCAGGTAGACCATAAGCAATCTGCCTAACCTTGGCCACCATTTCAAGAGTGCTAGATGCTGGCACTCATTGTCAGGGAACTCCCCTGAAGATCACACTTGATCTGTTGGTGCCTCCTCTCCCCTCCGCTTATGCTGGGCGGCTCCTCCAGAACAGAGATCTCAAAGGGGAAAGCCCCCTGTGATGGTCAAGGCTGGGGCCGGGGATGGACTTCTGGCCCCACCCCTCCCCCTGGCTGCATGATCTCTAGTTGGTTATTTCAACTCAACCTCAATCTCAGACTCAGTAAAAAGGGAGTGACTGGGAGGGTAAAGTGGCTTAACTGACTGGGCGTCCTTGATGCCTGGCGCTCAGTGGGTTCTCAGCCGTGGGTGTGGACATGTGAAGGCTGGATCACTAAGAGGGCTTCTAGAATCAGCACTTGGGGTGGGCGTGGCAGGGCTAAGGGAGACTCGAGCAGTGAGGCACTCCATCTCCAGCCATTTCAGGTCCCACACTACCCAGCATGGGTTCACGACAAGCAAGCGACAGGTTCAGAGGGCTTCCTGAAGCAGGCAAGCTTCACACCAGGCGAAAAGCAAAGAATGTTCAGAGAGACACCTAGTTGGATGTCCCAACAGGGCCTGAAAGAGCAAAGGCAAAGAGGCAGACCCAGCACAGTAGTGGGGACATGGGCTGGCCCTGCTGGGGCCCAAGGCGCAGGCTGTAGAGCAAAAGGAATTGCAGGAAGGGCCAGTGGGGTCACTGGAGAGGCATGTGTGGCTCTTGGAGGGGTGAGCATGGCTATTTCGAGCCTCCTGGCCTGGGTTGACCATGGATAAGGGACGTGGGGGAGCAGAACACCAGGCCCAGTGATATCCAAGTCCTTGCCAGGGCCAGAGGGGCCTGGGGAGGCCTGCCAGCCATACCACCTACTCCTCTCATCCATTGTAGGTCACAGTTGCCACCTCAGCCTTATTCCTGGGCCCTGGCCATCTAGGGACCCCCCACTCCCTGCCCCAGCCTGAGGGGGATTCCCCGAAGGCCTGGGGGGAGGGGACTCCCATCTTCTGTTTTTCCTCCAGTTTTCTTTCCAGAAAAAATGGAACAATAGCCCCGGCCCTTGCTCCCCACCCTCCCCACCGCTTCCTGCGTTTCCTGCTGCCCCTGAGCTGGCTTCCTGCCCCTGCTCCAGCCTCTGCTCTCTCTCCAGCCCAGCTGCCTGCAGGGGAGGAAAGAGCTGGGGGGGGGGGGGTTGTGGGAGAGGAAGGAGCCGGGATTGCACCCCCCACTCCCTCCCAGTTCCCTGCTTCCCTCCCAAAGTCTGGGTTGTGGTGAATGGCAGGCAGGGTGCCTTCAGCCTCCCTGAGCCTGGCCTCCCACCTCACAGACCCGAGTCCTAGGCCCGGGGTGCTGTCTGCGGGATTGAGGGGGGAGTCCCTGGGATGGGGGGAGTGTGAGCAGGAAACAATGGCGTGATTTTCCTGGACAATGGGGGCCTTGTGAGGAAGCCTGGCGGGGAGAGGAGGGGGAATTCTCCAGGCCCACGAGTCACAGGACTGACTAGCCAGCCCGGCCTGGGCCTGACCTCCCCCAAGTCTCCCCCAAAGGACCCCCCCAGTTGAAGACCTGGGCCAGGCCTCCCAGAAAGGAGAAGTAGGGACCATGGGAGGAAAGCGGAAGAGGTATGAGCTGCCTAGGCCACTCCCGAGCTCTCCAGAGGCAGCCCAGTGAGGGGGCTGGGGGCTAGGTCCCTTTCAGAGACCAGAGAGCCCTAAGGGGATGCTGGGAGGGGGATCTCTAGCCCCTTCTCCAGGCAACCCCGACCGCCCCATCACATCAGAACCAGAAGAGCAAATAGGGTTGGGACAAATTCCAGGCACTTGGAGGAAAGCAGGGGATGTGGAGGTGAGGAGGAGGCTTCACTGGTGTCAGGTCAAGCTGAGGGCTGAAAGTGGCAGAAAGGCCACCAGTACAAAGAAAGCCTGAGACTTTGAGTGGGTTGCTGCCCTTCTCTGGGCTTCAGATTACCTGACTGAAAAAGGGAGGCTGGCCTCTCAGCTTGAGATACTGGTGCAGAAAGCGCTTCACCAGTACCACAAGCGGCTAGAGACCCAGCCAGGAAGCAGCAGAGGTTGGTCTTCAAGAGGATGGTTGGGTCCTGGCACCAGCGGAGGCAGGAGTCCCTCCCCAACCGCAGCACACAGACCCCTTTGCCTGGTCCCTCTCCAGCCACCGGTCCCACCCAGCTGCAGTTCTTTGGAATGAACTTTCACAGGGTTTACTAAATGGTCTGGTTCTGAGTCTCCAGCAGCCAGGTCAGAGGCTGTCCTGAAGCTGGGAGTAAGTTGTGATAGAGGATGGAAAGGAGAGAGTCGACGTGAGAGACATTAGCCACAGAATCTTGAGGACAGCCAGCATTTAGTATACTCATGTTGGATGTGAGTCTGTGTAAGGCTTTAAAAAGCCAGATCTTGTTTAATACTCATGACAACCCTCTGAGGTGGGTTTTGTCGTCATCCTTGGCTTTACTGACTGTTCAGGACTCCCCCGTCTGGCTCAGAGGAGAGGATAGATTGCAGGACCATTCTTTGAATTTGGAGAAATTGCAGGAAGATTTGCTGGGCATGGTGGGAGGATGAAGGTGGTTGTTGAGGGCGTGTAGACATCAGGGAGGGCAGCTGCTGGGTAGCTGGATCGACTTCTGGCCTAGAGCTCCAAATGTGGGAGATGCCAGCAAGGAGGGGGCAGCTGGCACCTGGGAGAGGCCAAGACAGCCTGGGGACAGTGGCACGAGGTTGAGGGGAGGCTAGGCTCTGAGGAACACCAGCATTGAAAAGGCTAAGGGTGGGGAGGCCTGAACAGCACAAGCAGCCAGAGGCCCTGGGAGCCTAGGACTGCAGGGAGGGGTTGCGCAGGAGTGCCTGATGCCCCCATGAGGCCCTGAGAGTCTGGCCAGCAGCAGGATCAGGAGTTGTGGCTTTAGGCCTAGAAAAGCAAGTACCCTGGTTCTGCCACCTCCTCTGAGAAGTCTTCCCTGACTCACCAGGCTATGTTAGGTGCCAGTCTCCTCTGCCCCACCCCCACTACTCTGTGCTGCCCCCATTATGGTGCTGTCACCCTGGGCAGGATTCCTGAGAGGTGTGCCTTGAAATGACACATGTTCAAAAATGTAGTTGGCTTGGATGTCACTTCTCTACAATGCAGTTGGCTAGAACCAGAAAAGTAGAGAGGCTCCTTCAGACCCTTGAAGATTCTGTGACTTTGCCCTCTTTCTATTCCTCTAAAACTTCTCATTTGAGCCATGCTTGTCCTTGTGAGAGATCTGCAAGTTGCTGCTTCTCTTCTCTGTACAGGGTATGGTGGCCCATTTGGGACAAAGTCGTGTGCCCTTGCCAAGCCCATCCACTCCTACATTTGTCCCGAAGTCCTTTCTGGCCAAGAACCACCATCTTAGACCTCTCCCTTTCTCTTCTTGTGCAGCTGCATCAGTAGTGTCTTTCAGCCTTCCTCTCCCCTAGGAGTGGCTGTGCTGGCCACAGTGGGACATGGGCATCAGGGGCCTATAGTGCCTGCTGGGCTTCCTTCTCACCAAGGGATTCCCTCCTGCTACATACCCCGAGGGAAGTTCTGATTCACACTTCTGCCTCAGGAAAATGATAAGACACAAGTTTCTCTTGGAATCAAAGCCACAAATGCTGAGAGGCTGCCAGATTGCCCATTTCTATTCAATGCAGTACGAGGGGAAAGTTAGAGCACTGGCTTTGGAACCACACAGATCAGGTTGTGGTATCTGCTTTATTTGCATATGACCTTGCTTAAGTCATCCTTGCTCAGTTTCCTCTTCTGCAAAATGAGAACAATGATGTCTGCCTCATAGATGTGTGTGCGCGCGCACTAGCGCTGAGTGTAAAATACCTGGCTTCTAGTAGCCCCTTGGTAAGTTTTTCCCATTATTGTTATTATTGTCTGATTCTACCCAATCCCCAGCTCTGAGCCCTCCAGGGCAAGACCTAAGACAGTTCACCTTAGTGCCCCTGGTACCCAGCCAGGATGTCTGTCAGAAGATAGTTCGCTCCCAACTCCTCCCTTGACCCTACCACCTGAGCCTGGAGCACCACAGTCCTGTCTCTTCTCTTCCCCAGTTCTGCTGCTGCAGCCCATTGAAGGTGATGACATGGAGCACAAGACCCTGAAGATTACTGACTTCGGCCTAGCCCGCGAGTGGCACAAAACCACGCAAATGAGTGCTGCAGGCACCTATGCCTGGATGGCTCCCGAGGTTATCAAGGCCTCCACCTTCTCTAAGGGCAGCGATGTCTGGAGGTGCGGCCTGGGTAGAGGCTGCACAGATATGGGGCTGCAGAGGGCAGAGGCGGCTGTCAAAATCTAGGGCTGGGCAGGCAAGCAGAGCCTGGGGGAGGGCACAAATTACTTAGCTGTTGGTTGCTTTGGGGTGAAATGGCAATGAATAAGTAGAGGAGGGGACACAGACCCTTTGTCTCACCCACAGCTTTGGGGTGCTGCTGTGGGAATTGCTGACTGGGGAAGTGCCCTACCGGGGCATCGACTGCCTTGCTGTAGCCTATGGAGTGGCCGTTAACAAGCTCACACTGCCCATCCCATCCACCTGCCCAGAGCCCTTCGCACAGCTCATGGCCGGTAAGGGGCTAAGGCAAGAGGGTGAGGGGCAGAGTTCCTTGGCCCAGGACACATCCAGTCACAGATCCCCTACTTATTCTGCTCCCCCTCTCCACTCCGTATCCCCAGACTGCTGGGCGCAGGACCCCCACCGCAGGCCCGACTTCGCCTCCATTCTTCAGCAGTTGGAGGCGCTAGAGGCGCAAGTTCTGCGGGAAATGCCGCGGGACTCCTTCCATTCCATGCAGGAAGGCTGGAAGCGCGAGATCCAAGGCCTCTTCGACGAGCTGCGGGCCAAGGAAAAGGTGGGAGGAATCGGGGTCGCAGGGTTGGAAAGAGACGCCGGGAAGGAATTTCTCCCTGGTTTCTAGGGGGCAGAGGTTCGGGGTGAGCGACAGGGGCCGTACCAGGCTGACCCTACTGCCTTCTCTCTTCCGGGCACAGGAACTACTGAGCCGCGAGGAGGAGCTGACCCGCGCGGCGCGTGAGCAGCGGTCACAGGCGGAGCAGCTGCGGCGGCGCGAGCACCTGCTGGCTCAGTGGGAGCTGGAGGTGTTCGAGCGCGAGTTGACTCTGCTGTTGCAGCAGGTTGACCGCGAGCGGCCGCACGTTCGCCGCCGCCGCGGCACCTTCAAACGCAGCAAACTCCGCGCGCGCGACGGGGGCGAGCGTATCAGCATGCCGCTGGGTAAGAGGCGGGCCCCCAGCACGCCGTCCCGCCATTGGCTTAGTGGGCGGAGGGGTGGGGTCAGGCGTGCGTGTGTGTGTTGGCCACACGGCGATTGGTCTAGAGTGTTGATGGGTGTGAGCTGAGGCTGGAAGGGGCGGGACCAGGAGTATATTTTTTGCCGGTGGGTGGGTTCTGGCTGGAATATTTGCATATCGGCCTGGGAGTGGCTGCGGCCGGTAAGGGGCGGGGCTCGTGAAAGTTCTGGGAAGGCCGAGGGGGCGGGGTGGGCCGCTTCCCGGGAATCTCCGACTTGGCAGCTCTTCTCCGAGTGGAAGTCTGCTTTCCTCACCGAGAGTCGGGTCCGGAAGGCAGTGAGGCCGGCCCCAGTCACCCAACTACCTTGCCAGCCCGGTCCCTCCTCTGCCTGTGTGGCCTGGGAGCCAGCCGAGGGCCCCTGCGTGTTGGGATCCTGTCTTTCCTTCACCACAAATCTGCACCCTACTTCCCCTCCTAACCCCAGACTTCAAACACCGCATCACCGTGCAGGCCTCGCCCGGCCTGGACAGGAGGAGAAACGTCTTCGAGGTCGGGGCTGGGGACTCGCCCACCTTCCCCCGGTTCCGGGCCATCCAGTGTAAGACACTTTGCCTTTCCTTGCCTATGCCCTTCCCCCAGCACTTATCCTTTTTTTCCAACCTTATCTTTGGAGGGGGCTACTATTCTCTGTCTCCTCCTCTTCCTCCCCACTCCTGGGATTCCCTCTCTGTCCATCTAAACTGGTACCTCTGAATTCCCCAAGCAGCATTCATTTTATAATTTTTTTCAATCTAACAGTTGTATGACACTATGTATCACTCATTTTCCTAAATGCTTTGCTAATATTAACTTAATTCCGCCCCATAATCCTGTGAGGTAGATATCCTTGTTATTATCTAAGTTTTACTGATGAGAAAAGTGAAAAAAGTAACTGCCTAACACTGCACAACTGGTAAGTGGCAGAGTCAGAATTCAAGCCCAGGCAGTTTGCTGCAGTACTAAGTAGCAAATGCCAGCAGAAGGACTAGGTGAGATGCCCCACCCACTGCCAGTCACAGGACCCACACCCTCCTACCCTTCCCCAGTTCTGTTCAGATTCTCTGTGGCCCAAAGATCACTCTGGGAATGGTATGGGGCCTGGTCTGACCCCCTCCATTGTCTAAGAAGTTGCCCCTGGAGTCTGACTCTCATGATGGGAGGACAAAAGTCAGGGTTTTTGACCTCAGCTCAGACTCCATCGGTTCTCCCTGCCACAGTGGAGCCTGCAGAACCAGGCCAGGCATGGGGCCGACAGTCCCCACGACGTCTGGAGGACTCTAGCAATGGAGAGCGGCGAGCATGCTGGGCCTGGGGTCCCAGTTCCCCGAAGCCTGGGGAAGCCCAGAATGGGAGGTGAGTGCCACCCACCCAGATCGTCTGCCTCCCAACTGTCCTCAGATTCACGAAGCACAACTCCCCTCCCATCTCTTTACCAGGAGAAGGTCCCGCATGGATGAAGCCACGTGGTACCTGGATTCAGATGACTCATCCCCCTTAGGATCTCCTTCCACACCCCCAATGCTCAATGGTGAGTGGCCTTGTCTCCCGCCCACCAGACAGTTGATGCACTCCTGTGGGTACTATGGGGAAGCTACCAGAAGCCAGCAGGCAAGGCAGGCTATTTCTATAAGCCTACAACTGAGCTGGATACAGCCGAAGCCTCAGGGGGCCCAGAGTCTGGTCTCCTTGTTCAGGGCTGGCCAGCAGGAGAGCTCTTTCCTGGCCCTGTGGCAGCTGTCGTGCCCTCCGCAAGCTCTGGGGAGGAAAGGAAGATGAGAATCAGTACCCCCCATTTGGGATCCAAGGAGGCTGGGCCCAGAGAGGGGAAGGAAACTGCCTGTGTAGGGTGGAGCCAGACAAGTGTCTGCCACACTGTGCTTCTGAGTCCCTTCTGGAGACCCTGGAGATGGAGAAGAGGATAAGAAAGCTGAACAGGTAGGGGATCCAGGGCCCACTCTCACTGCACCTGGGGCAGTTCTGGGCTTTTCTGTTCTCCGTGATGGTAACAGCACTTACTGTGTGCCAGGCATGCCATCCAAGCAACAACCCTGTAAGAGATTATTATCCCTATTTGAGAGATGGGAAAACTGAGGCTCTGAGAGGCAAAGTAATCTACCTAAAGCCCCCAGCTAAGGATTTGAACCCTGAGAGACTTTGACTCCCAGGCTGATAGTGAGCTTCTCCAGAAGCTTTCACCTGAAGAAAGGGCTTCTCACACACAAACTACTTGGGAAGCAACGGGGTCGGCAGAAAGTGGGGCTCCCGTGTCAGAGGGAGCATGGCTCAGCTCAGCACTGCCCAGCACTGGCAGGGGCTAGAAAGTTGCAGCCTCCCTTGCTTGTGGGTTCCTTTAGAGCCCCCAGCTACACCTGCTTCTCACAGCTGGAATGTAGGACCTGGCTCAGCTGTTAGCAAACCAGAGTCCTATTCAGCAAACAAGTTAGACTCACTTGTCTCACCCCACCCAGCACATCACCTCCACCATTACCTGTGCTGCATTTCATAGTAATAACAACAGCAACCATTTATTGGGTCTCTCCTATCTGCCATTTTATAGAGGAGGAAACCGAGGCACAGAGAGGTTGAGTGGTTTGAGTAGGGCACACAACAGAACAGGGATTTGAACCCAGGTCTGACTCTAGAGGCAGGGCCCTGGACCCCCATCTGCCACACCATTTCCTCTCCAGCAGTTGCATTGCCCCAAGCTGGCTATGCTTCAGAGACTGAACTAAGAGTTGGAAGGCCAGGGGGGCTGCTTAGATTCACCTGCCAGAAGGGTTCGTGGAGAACTTGAGGTCCTGTCAACCTGGGTATGTAGATTGAAGCATTCCCTGACCATGTTCTGCAGGTCCCTTTGCCCTCCCTGAGCTCCCAGGGGCAGGGAACAAGCGCCTGGACCCCATCCTTCTCCAGCTTGCCCCCTTACCTGTCCCAGCCCAGCTGCTGGCTGAGCACTGTTTCCCTCTTGCAAGCCCACACTCCATCACCACCTTGTGCCCACTAGAGTGCATGACCTTGACCTCCCAACCACCCACAGAATCAGAAGCCTTGCTAATAATCAAAGAAGACCCTGTGAGATTATCCCAGGCATTAGCCCCAACCTTGTGGAGCCCCATCTCCCACCCCCTGTCCCAGCCTAAATGTTCTGGCCCCTGGAGAACTGGTTGCAGTGAGTTGCATATTGGTGAGTGCAGTCGGCCTGCAGTGACAGCAACTGCTGCATGAAGTCACTGCCCTGACTTGCCCTGGAGTCACTAAATACCAGGTGGCTGTATCCTCTTCATTAGGGCCCACAGAAGCGATTTCACCTTCACTTCTGGGTCAAGAATGGTTATGCTGCTTTCTCCTTAACAACAGAGTTGCCAACTCCTACTGCCAGGAAGCTTAGAGGCAAATTAAAATCCTTGCTGAGTTACCTTGGACAAGTCACATACTTCTAGGAACCTTAGTTTCCCAGGGTATTAACCTCAGGAACTTCTTTCCATTCTTAGTTTGTGTGCTGATCTCTATCTTTACTTAACTTTGTCCCATTTTTCTTCCTTGTTTTCAACATGTTTTTCCACTATTCTGTTGAACCTTAGTTTCTTCACCAGTAAAATGGGGAAAGGGCGATCACCGTATGTGGTTGTTGCAAGGATTGTAAGAATTGATTCTTCCATCAAATATGTATTGACCGTTTTGTGAGCCAGGCATCACAGCGTCTTACAGATCAACACTGCCCTGACCTCAGGGAGGGCCTAGTCTGGTGGAGGAGGCAGATTCATAAATAAACAAGTACAGCAGAGTAGTAAGCGCTGGGATGAGGTCTGGACAAGGCATAACACGAACAAGAACTGCCCAGGTTACAGGGGATTCTGGCAAAGCTTCTGAAAAAGGAAAAAGCTCTTGTTTTCCTCTACATTCTACTCACTTTACATCTGACACCAAATATGTGAGGGTTTTCCCCACACCAGTCAATTCTGGGTCACCAGCTGATGTCCTAAAATTCAATCCAATTCTGACCCTGTCTACCTGAAATTAGTGTCAGACCCCACAGGTTAAGGGTTCAGGCCCACAGGACTGCTCCTCCCACTTCAGACCCCTGTTGGAAGTCCAGGTTGTCACCTGCGCTCCTCACCAACCAGCTGTAAATCGGAGGTTCCCATGACCTCCTCCTCAGGTTTGATAGTTTGCTAGAACAGCACACAGAATGCAGGAGCCCGTTTACTTACTAGATTACTGGTTTATTATAAACAGTACAGATCAAGAACAACCAGGTGGAAGAGATAGGTAGCCAAGGTATGTGGGAGGGACAGGGCTTCCATACCCCCTCCAGGCATGACACATTCCCAGCACCTCTACAGGTTCACCAACCCAAAAGTTCTCTGAACCCTTTGACTGGGGGCTTTATGGAGGCTTCATTACATGGACTTGATTAATTGATTATATCCCTGGCCATTGGTGATAGGACTCAATCTCCAGCGCCCCCCCCCCAATGTAGGTATAGGCTGAAAATTCTAACCCTCTAATCACATAGTTCATTCTCCTGACAACCAGACCCCATCCTTAGTAGCTTTCCGAAAGTGACCTCATTAATATGAACTCAGATGTGGTTAAAAAAGGCTTATTATGAACAGCAAAAGTCACTCCTTTCACTTTTATCTGTCTATCACTTAGGAAATTCCAAAGGTTTGGGGAGTTCTGTGCTCGGAATGAGATGAAGACCGAATACATATATATATATATACACACACACACACACCGAATACATACATATATATATATATATATATACACACACTTTTTTTTTTTTAACAAACTACAACATCACAGCTTCACAGGGGACGTGGCATCTCAGCTGGGTCCTGAATGGTAAATAAGGGATCACTGAGAGCCAAGGTGGGAGAGGCGTGCTGGGTGTGCTAGGCGTGCTGGGCAGAGGGACTAGGGTTTATGCACCTAAGGAAGAGGAAACCTGGTTGGAACTCAGACGAGGGGGAATTGAGAGCCAGGGAGTCACAGGCCTGAAGCAGCAGGTGAGGGCCAGGCCTGCCTCCTCCCCTGGGTCTGCGAAGCCCAGTGCAGCCCCAGACATGGGCCAGCAGATGTGTGTTGAATGAATGAGTGAAGCAGGAAAGGCAGGCAGGAACCAGTTCATGAAGGGCCTGGAAATTGATGGGGGGGGGCCAGTGGGGAGAGTTTAAGCAGAGACTTGTGGTTAGCAGATTTGCATTTTAGAAGGTAGTGCGGGGAGGTGGGGCAGGGCGGAGGGTTGTGGATGAGAACAGGGACCCCTAGGAAAGTCCTGGTTCACAGCAGAAGCTCACATTTCCCAGCTTTGCATTTCTTCCTCTGGACACCCAGCCCAATGCCCCACTCCAGGTAGGCCCAAGGAAGATACGGAGGCTTTGAAAGCCCAGACAAGGAACCTGGACATTCTTCTAGTGGTGGCTGAGAGCCATGGCAGATTCTAGAGCTAAGGATAACCTGATAATATTGGAGTTTATGGGAGACCATCACAGACTGCTCTACCTCCTCAATGATGGGATCCCCAAACCCACCCCAGGTGGTCTAGAATGGAGTCAGACCAGCCCTAGGCCCACAGGTTAGGACAGAGATGTCCTGAAATCCAGGGCAGAGTCTGGTTGGGAAGTGGTGGAGACCAAAGGCTCTATCTCCCCTACCTGGAGCCATCTCCACCCCTTATTGGCTGTGTAGATTTAGCTAAGCCCTTAACCTCTCTGAGCTTGGAACCCCTGGGGCATGAGGGTCAGACCATAATGCCCCCTAAATCCTTCAGCTCAGGCCTGACACAAACAACTGACCTACCCAAGCCTCAGTTTCATCATTTCTGAAATGAGGACAGTGATGCTTGCCTCTCAGGGCTGTTGTGTACATTGGAATTGACCTGGAGGAGAGGCAGGTGAGCAGAAGGACCAGGGCTGCCCAACTAGGAAGGAGGTAGACACAGGGCACAGGTCCCAGCCCTGACCCTGGGCCCCTGCGGATATCCCTGGCTGGCCACTGAGGCCACTCACTGAAGCCAGCTGTGATCAGGCCTCAGCTTGCTTCCTGGTGGACCCCCCCCCCCTTCCCTCCAGTACCCTCTCCGTCTCCCGGCTCCAGGGCGCCTGGCTGCAAACCAGGCTTTGCTCCTACTAGTTCCTCAGACTGCACTCCCCTCTCCCCACCCACCACTTCTGAAAGGTCAGAATTGGGGAGTGGGGTGGGAGGCTGGGAGGAGTTAGGCTGTGGAAGCAGTGGAGTCAGGGAAGACGCTGGTGGGGAGCTGAAGGCAGTCCTTATTCCAAGCCACCGAGGGGTCCGCCCGAACTCGGCCTAACTTGTGTACCTGTCACCAGGTAACCCCCCGCGGCCGAGCCCAGAGCCCGAGGAGCCTCGGCGGCCTGGCCCGGCAGAGCGCGGCAGCGGCTCCGGAACGCCCAAGCTGATCCAGCGCGCACTGCTGCGTGGCACCGCTCTGCTCGCCTCGTTGGGCCTGGGCCGCGACCTGCAGCCCCCTGGGAGCTCGGGCCGCGAGCGCGGGGAGCCCCTGCCAACGCCCCGCACGCCGCTGCCCACGCCGTCCCTCTCAGAGCCGCCCCCTTCTCCGCTCATCCGCTTCTCCCCCAAGATGCCCGACGCCCCGGCCTCCCCGCTGAGCCCCGACACCCCCGACCGGCCCACTCCAGCACCCCTGCTGCTGGAGCTGGGTGTCCCCTCCGGCCAGCCGTCAGCCAAGAGCCCGCGGCGCGAAGAGGAGAGGCGCGGTGAGTGGCCCACTGCGTGGTGACACGGAGAGGAGGGGCTGGTGGGGACCTGTAAGGCAGTAAGGCTGGGGCCACAGCTGCGGCTGGACCCCAAACCACACCCTCAGGACGCTGAGGATGCGTGTTGGGAACTCAGTTCTCAGTTCAGGCATCTAGTGGTCGGGGTGGGGTGGGGGCTGGGAGGGCCAGGCCAGCTGTGAAATAATCGTAGTAATGATGATGATGACAGTGATGATAGCAAACTCTGATTGCTTATTTGTGCCAGGCCCTGTTTCTAGTGCTTCACGGAGATGGCCTCATTTAATTATCATCACAACCCTGTGAGCTAGGTGCTCTGCTACTCTGGTTATACCCATTTTTTTAGATGAAATGTAAGGCACAGAGAGCTCAAGGGCCTTGAGGCTCCCACTCAAGTGGCAGAGCTGGGATCCAGGCCCAGGCCCATCGGCTCCAGAGGCCTGCTTACTGTGAACTGCTACCCAATAAACAGAAGCACCATGGAGCACAAAGAGCTGTGGAAATTGTGAGCCAAGTAGCTCATTGTGCAGATGAGGAAACTGAAGCCCAGAGCAGGGCAGGGCCTCTGGGGGACACCCAGGAGATGGTGACAGCCTGACCCTGGGTCCCCTCCCCCACCCTTCACAGGAAACACTATCTCACCCCCACCAGGGATATCGCGCTCCGCTCCTGGCACCCCGGGAACCCCACGCTCACCACCTCTGGGCCTCATCAGCCGACCTCGGCCCTCACCCCTTCGCAGCCGAATTGACCCCTGGAGCTTCGTGTCAGCTGGGCCACGGCCTTCACCCCTGCCCTCACCACAGCCTGCACCCCGCCGGGCACCCTGGACCTTATTCCCAGACTCAGACCCCTTCTGGGACTCTCCACCTGCCAACCCCTTCCCCGGGGGCCCTCAGGACTGCAGGGCGCAGACCAAAGACGTGGGTGCCCAGGCCCCATGGGCTCCAGAGGCAGGGCCCTGAGTGGGTCAGGCTGCTCCCCACGCTCCAGCTGCTCTTGAGGAGCCACTGCTACACTGGAATCAAAGCCGGACAAGCCTCTCTAGCTGTCTTGGTTTCGCCCAGGGACCCCGCCCCCTTTGGGGGTCAGGAACACTACACTGCACAGGAAGCCTTCACACTGGATGGGGGGCCTGCCCCACACACACCTGCAATGTGTGGGTCCCCCGACTTACCCGCCCCATTGGGGCCTGACACTGTACCCAGCTGGTTAGGAGGACCAGAGCCTGTCTCAGGGAATTGCCCCGAGGGGTGGTGCAGGGAGGAGGGGAGGTGCCGGGGAGAGGGGCCGGCCTTAGCTGTCACCAGCACTTTTGACCAAGTCCTACCCCTGCCCCAGGGCTTAGTGTCTGGACCCCCCTGCCCTGGGGGTCATCTGGGGCCGGGGCTCTCTGGGTGCCTTCCTGCTGCCCCGGCCAGGGTTGGGGCCTTGGCCTTGGGATCCAATGAAGCCAAATAAACTCCCCAAGCTGTCTCCCCAAGCATAGCCTGTCACCTTTTGAAGAGGTAACTGGGGGATCCAGATTGTCACATGTCCCTGGTGACCTCATACCCCCAGCACAATGGGAGTTGGCCTGGGCCTAGGCTGGGATGCTTTGCGCCGCACTCCTCTCCTGGGACCAAGTCCACTTGAGCATCAGGCATTCAAGGCCCTTCTCAGCCCCACTGGCACCCACGTGCTCAGACCTCTCTCACCTTCTCCCACCCTTGCCAGACTCTTCCCACCATTTCAAGCAACTGTACTTGCCCTTATTCTTCCTGTTGCTGGTGGTCCCTGCTTATCCTCAGGGCCCAGCTGCAACATCACCTCCCCTGGGACACCTTCCCAGTGCCACTTCTGCCCCCAACAGCTCACTGAACTCAGGACCCCACAGCCCTCTGGGCGGCATCTAGAGGGTGTGTCCTGGGTTTGTTTCTATCCCATGGTCTGGACACAGGAGTCACCCACCCTGACATCTGGCTCCACTCACGCGTCTCTTACTGCCACGGGGTTCTGCAGACTACCCCTCCCACACCATGCCCTAGGGCAGAGGCCCTGGGACTCAGCCCCTCCATGGTTTTATGGGAGTCATGGTCCAGTCTCCCTCTCCTCCTCCCCTGCACACTCCAATGGCAGCCAGACCTTCTGTGTCTCCAGTGTTCAGCAGGGTGGGGACTCGGGAGGGCCGGGCACCAAAGGTTCTCAGGGAGGACTCAGAATGGAGGGAGCATCATCTGTGCAGGGCACTCAGGGCGTCCTCCACTCCCTACCTTACCACCCAGCCCCCACCTGGCCCATCCCAAGTCCCACCATTCCTCTCCCACTCTGCTGTCCAGGCTGCCACCCTTCCATTACAGATGCCTGCAGTAGACCCTTCCCCACAACCGGTCACCTGAGCCACACTTGTCCTCAAGGCCCTATATCCTAACCCACTTTACCTCCTGTTTCTCTCGCCACTCAGGGTCTTTCCCACCTGGACTGGCCTCTTCTCCCCAGCTGGAATGTCACCCTGCATCTGCTCTCTTTCCTGGTGTCCTCAGGATCTAGGCACCTGCTGAGTGGGCGAATGGGTCTGTGTGACTGAGTGAGGTCGTCCTTGAATGAACCACTACAGTGTGATTGGAGCCTAAGTTACTTCTCTGGGCCTTGCCTTCCTCCAGCCTGCCTCTGCTGACCACCCAGCTTTGAGAAGTTGGGCAAAACAAATGTCTTGCCCCCAGAAACTGGAAGGAGTGAGTCAGCTCATCTCCAAGCGTGAACTGCCTCCCTGCCCTTCCAGTCCCACTCACCCCAGCTCGTGTCGCAGGCTTCCCTCCCTCCCCAGCCACCCACACCTCCTCCCAGCCCCAGGCATCTCCTCCCTAGGCACCTCCTCCCTGCCCCACCCTGCCTGGCCCCTCCCAGGTGCCTGTGGTGGAGCAGTCGGCACCTGTGACAGACAGATGCTGAGAGGGCGGCATACCATGGGGGCTCTAAGGCCCTGGGCCCGATATGGGCTACTGGTTGTGGCCCACCTGCTTGCTCTGGGGCTTGGGGCTGCAGTGTTCCAGGCCCTGGAGGGACCTCCAGCACTCCAGCTCCAGGCCAAACTCAGGGCCGAGCTGGCCAGTTTCCAGGCGGAGTATGGGGCCTGCCTGCCCATGGGGGCACTGGACGAGCTGCTGGACACCGCCCTGGCAGCCCAGGCCTACAGGGTTTCCAGCCTGGGCAATGGCTCCGAGGCCAGGAACTGGGATCTGCCCTCGGCCCTGCTCTTCACTGCTAGCATCCTCACTACCACGGGTAAGGCCGCCATGCGGCCGGGCAGGAAGGGACTCTTGAGGCCATTGCTACCTGGGGTCCCTGGGGTTGCAGCCCTTCCCCTAGCCCCATAGTGCTAGACAGAACCTTATTAGGCTTGATATCATGGCTGGGGCTCCCCACACCAACACACCCCAACTGGTGCCTCAACTTAAGCTGCCAGGAAGGGTGGGGCTGAGAGGCTACCCTTTGAGTCCCAGGAGAGGTACCCAGGCCCCATGGGCCTGTGACAAGACTGAGAACACGTATTGTGGGATTGATTCTTGGACAGAGAGAAATGGAGTGAACCCAGGGAGTACAGATTAGGACCACCAACTTGGGAGGAGTGTGTGGGAAGGCTTCTGGGGAAAGGCATGATGAGATCTTAGCCAAGGCAGGGGGGAACAGGGATGAGACATGAAGGGATTCCTGGCAGAGGAAACAGCATGTGTGAAGGCCCAGAGAAATAAAGCAATGGGACCCACAGCCCCGGGGTTTTCTGTCCTGCAAAGTGTCTAAACATTTTAAAAATTAAAGTCCATTTTCCATCTTTTGGAAAAACTGGGAAACTTATTTGCACTGAGCCAGAATCCCTGCAAGCCAACATACCGGTTAGAGTCAAACAGGGCTTGCCCATTTGGAGCCGAGTACATGCTCTCCAGCCCACCCCGGTCCCCACCACTCCCTTTTGTCTCACATCTTGCCCCTCTAGGCATTTGAGTTTACAACTCTAGCCTAGCCAGTCCTGTTCCCCAGCATGCCGGTCCCTGCCACCTGTGAGACTCAGCCTCCCCCAATGGCTTGTGGGAGTTGTAGTCCAGGCTCCTCTTCCTGCCTTTGCATATGCTTTTCCAGGCTCGAATGCCCTCTCTCAAGCACACTGCCTCTTTGGCAGTCTTTCATGCTGGTGTCTTGACTGATTTTCCTGCCTGCCTCCCCACCGGAGCCTGGGCGGACTTAGATTCCAGCACAAGATCTGGCACACAGGATGAACCGATACACTTTCGGGAATGAAAGAGTGGGTAACATCTCATCTGGTGGATTTGGAAGTATCAGTCGAGGGCAGAGCTGAGGAATCTCTCAGAAAGCCAGGCTGTCTCAGGGGCAGGACAGCAGCTCTCAGAATTGTCCCAGTACAAAAGGCCTGGGGGGACTGTCACTTTTAATCTTTTCGTTTTCCAGGAAAATAAAAGAGTGGCCCAGAGAGGTTAAGGGACTTGCCCAAGATCCCTAGAGAAGGAAGAGCAGAGCCAGAGACCATGGGCCTCAGCAGTTCCGGCAATCTCAGCCACCAGAGGGCAGCCTTCTGCCAGAGCTAGGCTGTGGGAAGTGGGCACCTGGCAGGGCAGGCATCCCACTCAAGGACTCAGTGCTCACCAACTCTCTCCTCTCCAGGTTATGGCCACATGGCCTCACTATCAGCAGGTGGAAAAGCCTTCTGCATGGTCTACGCGGCCCTGGGGCTGCCAGCCTCCCTAGCACTTGTGGCTGCACTGCGCCACTACCTGCTGCCTCTGCTCAGCCGCCCTAGTGCCTGGGTAGCCACCCGCTGGCAGCTGACGCCGAGCAGGGCTGCGTTGCTGCAGGCCACTGGACTGGGCCTGCTAGTGGCTGGTACCTTTGTGCTGCTGCCAGCACTGGTGCTGTGGGGTCTACGGGGTAACTGCAACCTGCTGGAGGCCATCTACTTCTGCTTCGGCTCGCTCAGCACCATCGGCCTAGGGGAACTGCTTCCTGGTCATGGCCATGGCCTGCATCCAGTGCTTTACCATCTTGGCCAGTTCGCACTTCTGGGTGAGTCCAGCTGCCAAGGAGAGTGTGGGGGAGGAGAGGCAGGAAGAGGAGTCTGGACTACAACTCCCACAAGCCACTGGGGAGGCTGAGTCTCACAGGTGGAAGGACCCTGCCCTAGGGCATGGTGTGGGAGCTGCAGTCCTCACGTTAAGAAAACTGAGGGTGGGTAGAGTGCTGGGAGATTGGTGGGTTGCATTACCAGAGCCCTGAGAGCTGCCCTAGTAACCACTCCCCCGCCAGGTTACTTGCTCCTGGGGCTCCTGGCCATGCTGCTGGCCGTGAAGACATTTTCGGAGCTGCCCCAGGTCCACGCCATGGTGAAGTTCTTCGGATCCAGTGGCCCTTTGAACGCTGAGGACCAAGATGGCATCTTAGGCCAGGATGAACTGGCTCTGAGCACCCTGCCACCTTCAGCCGCAGCCCCAGAACAGGCCCTAGCTTGCTGACAGGTGTCAGATGATATAGCTCCTTTCAGGTGGAGCAGCCTGAGGAGGAAGCCATGGGGGAGGGGCTGGGGAAGCCTCTGGAGGTGGGAGGGGAGAGGGTGGATGTGAGGACCTCAGAGAATAATGTATTAATAAAAAATAAAATTGGCAACACTGCAGACTGTTTTCAGCTCTTCTTTGGAAATGAGACCTCCCTACAGCGATCAACAACCCAAACCACATCATCCTCTGAAGGCCAAGGTCAGGCCTCTGGTCCGGTCTCCGCCGGCAGCTGAGAAACCTCAAAGCCGCACAGCCCCACTTAGGATCGCAGACGACCTTATCGGCCAAGGCCCCACCCCTTTCCGCCTATTGAAAGTGCCGGTAGTCCTGAGAAAGCCCGGGCGCAATGGTTTGGCCTTTCTAACTTTATTGCTCGCGAGTAACAGGAAGGCGGGTAGGGCGGGGGCGCGGCAGTTCACGAGCCATCCCTCTCCCCTGGGGCTGGCCGGCCGGGCCCTGCCCTCGAGAAAGAGCTCTGGGGGTGCGCCTGGGACCCTCCGCCCGCCGCGAACACACGCACACACACTCACACGGACTAATAAATACGGCCCGGACGGCGCGGCCGCCCAGCCGCTCCTGTCCTTCGGGGCCCGAAGGGCCGCGCTTCCCCTCCACCTGAAGGGTAACGGCGGCCCCTACCGGCCGTGCGCGGCATCCGTGAGGGTCCGGTCCTCCCGAGCGCAGGGCCGAAGCGGCGACCCGGCGCGGCGGCGAGAAAAGCTGCAGTCCGGTTGGACCAGGAGGGGCGAAGACGTCTGGGCCCGCGCGGCCTCAGCTCAGCACGCAGCGTTCGCGCCGGCTCAGCTGCCGGCTCAGCTTGCGGCGCCGCTGCTCCAGGCCGCGTTCCAGGCGCTCGTCCTCCTCCAGCGCGCTGGGAGGGATCGGGTTAAAGTCAGCCCCAGCGTCGGGCCCCACACGCAGGCTGCCCCCCGGGGTCACGACCGAGCACCCCTCAGAGTACACCCCTGGAGCCTTCCCGGCTCCCAGAGCATCCTGGTCCCACTTACGTCCGCTCCTTCTGGTCCAGGTCCCGGACCAGCTCGTCGCGCTGGTTCACCAGCGACACCAACTCTTCCAGCAGCAGCTGCTCTCGGTGCTGCTGCGCGGCCGTTTTCAGCCAGTCTGAGGGCAGAGGAGTCTGGGGGTCAGGGGGTGCTCGCCCCTGCCGTGTCCTACCCCCCAGCCCCTGTGCCCCATCTCCCACCTTCAATGGCCAGCATGGCCCGCAGCTCCCGGCTAAGCAGCTCGAACCTCCGCTCCAAGTCCTGCTCTTCGATGCTGGGGGGTGGGGTGCCAGGTTAGGGAAAAGGGAATGGGAGGGAGTGCCCAGGGTTTTGACCACTCCCTGTCCCCCATCCCACCTGACCGCCAGTTTCCATTGAGGGCTGGGCCAAGGGCAGAGTTATACCCCAGTCCCCTCAGGGAATCATCTCTTGTTTCAACTGTTCCCCACTTGCTGGATATTTATATTGTCTCCTCCCCCAACCCAACCCTCTTTTTTAAAAATAAGAAACAACCTGGAAGGATTATTTGGATGAATATTACTCATAAACAGCAAGTATTAGACTAAAATTGTTTTGAAAAATGATCCAAAATGCAAGAGGGAGGCAGAACCACCTCTACCATGCAGGGCTATAATGGCAATGTTGGCAGAGAATTGCTTCTGCCCTCACTTGAGAAACCAGCTCAGCTGTCTCTAAGCCTCAGCGTTCCTTACTGTAAAGGAACAGGGACAAACTGGGGTGCTCAGCACTGATCTACCACATTTTCCTTTGGGCCTCAATTCTCTCATTCACAAAAATATTGCCAATTCAAGAGATATACACTATATTCAGAAAATTAGGGGGGAAATTAAGATGGTTGAGCAATTTCTGAAAAAAAAATCGTTGAAAGAAGCAAGCAGTAAACAGTTCTGATCAAAGTAGTTAAGATTCCATCTGTTCTGCTGGCCCTGGGTGGGCAGGGGTGGGGCCTAGACAGGGAAGGACCAGCACTCACAGCAGCTGCAGCTGGTCCTGCCTCCGGATGAGAGCGTTCTTCTTGTTGACCAGTGTGAACCACTCCTGGATCAGCACCTCCTCCTGCAGCCTGTTGGCACCTGAAATGGGCCAAGCCAGTCACCAGGCCTGCCACCAACCCCTGTGTCAGGAGTGGGGAGGGGGAGAGGGGTCTTGTTCCCTTGTGGCATCCCAGAAGCCAGAGCTGTGTGCCTCAGCGTGCCTCCTCCAGCCTTGGCTCCGCCCAACTCTTCCCAGGGTCAGAAAGAGCTGCAGGGAGGGGCAGATCTGGCAGCATGTGTGAGGGAGTGGACTCCAGATGCCTGCCCCACCTGACTCCATGAGGCTCCTCAGCTGCGTCTCCACCTCGGCTGCCCGCCCATCTATCTGCCTCTGCTCCTGCTCCAGAGCCTGTAGCTCTGCGCACACGTACTGACTTGTGTCCTGGAACCGTTGCTGGGTTGGAAAGAGGGGGCAGAGGACAGGGTGGGCTCAGCCCAGGCCCCACCTAGGAAGCCCAGCTATCAGCCCCTCCCACCTCAGCCCTCCTTACCAGCCCAGCCTCCTCCCCTGGGCTTGGGGGCGGTTCCTCTGATGTCCCACCTGCAGAAAGAGACAAGGCTAAGGGACCCCCAACTGACACCTGCCCCCAGAAGGTCCCCGGCTCAGCAACTGCGTGCAGCCTGAGTTGAGATGAGTCACCATCCCTTCAAAACTACTCACCTGGGGACTGCTGTGGGGCTGTGGCTGTGGGTGGGCCGGGGGCAGGGCTGGGGTCAGGGCTCATGCCTTCCTGTAGAGGAAAAGGCCAGTAAGGGCTTGGAGGGGCTCCCCGAGAGCCCACCAGAGCCTCGCACACACAGGGCAGAGGGTCCTCAATTCCAGGCCCTGCCCACCTCAGCAGCTTCTCCAGTCCTGCAAACACAGAACTCCACCACCACACGCTCTGGGGAAAGCGCCTCCTCCAGCAAAGGCCACAGACTTCACCATCCCAGGCCCTGTGGTCCTGGGCCAGTCCACTCCCATTCCCTGGGGAGTTCCGGGGGCCTCACAGGGCATTTGTGAGATGTAGGGGTGAAACTCTGTGGAGGGCCCACTGGGGCCTCTCTTCCCTCACGCCCCCTCCTCCATGTTGCTCCCTCAGGCCACCTCAGACTCCATCACCTACTGCTGGCATCTCCATCAGGGCCAGGGCCCCACACAGCAACACTGAGCTGACCTGGTGTGGTCATCGTGAGCCAGTACCTCTACCTCCTGACCAAAATGGAGCACCCTTCTGCCTGACCAATTCCCATACCTAGAGAATGCTGTGCTCTTCACAAAACACTCAGAACAGGACACGTGGCTGGATCTACCAACTGTCGCCTAGAAGGGCAGGGCTGGCCTCTCATGTGTTCTGCCCCTGGCAACTTGCTGAGACTGTCAGCCCTGCGGGCCCCCAACTTTCAGCTCAGCTGATAACCTGGCCCCCTTGATAGCTCCTGCTCTGGCCACCTCTCAGTGTCACCAGGTGGGGAGAAGGGGTTAAGCCACCTCACTGTCCACTCTACTCTGCACCTCCCTGAGTGGCAGTCCACTCAGATGCCATCCTCTCTGGCCTGGGTCAGTGGCGGCCTCTCCACCAGCCAACACCCACGCCCTGCCTGTTGACTTCATCCTCAAGCCACAACTGAGGGATCTCCCTAAAACCTTCACCCCTCAATGGTGTCACTCTCTCCCCACCCCACCTCAGCCCTCAGCCTCCTTGCCAAGGCCTGTTGGCAGCTCCAGCCCCAACTCCTACTGCCCTGAGCCCTACCCAGATGCCACCCTCTGGCCACAGTGATGGACTTTCGCTTCCCCAAATCATTTCCTCAGCCTGGAGCCAGCCTCTGTCTTGGGCAACTGGACACCCACTCAACCTTCATGACCCAGCTCAGCCCCACCTCCTCCAGAGGCCCCTTCACACAGTTTTTTTCCTTCCTTCCTGACTTTCATGCCTCCTGAAGCCTCCCTGACCCCCAGGTTGGGCAGATACTCCCACACCACGGTGCCCGAGGCTTCTCCCATCACAGATGTGACCCCACGGCTGCTGGGTACCCAGGTCTACCCAACCAGAGGCAGCCCCTGTGAACAGGATGGGGTCCAAAGGATGCACTCAGGGTACACCGGATAACAATTATGGCTGATGCCCAGTAAACATTTATTTGTGTGGGGGGCAGTGTGTATGCACTGACTTATTGAGTTCTCCCAACAACACTGTGAGGCAGGGATGAGTACCACCCCCACTTTACAGATGAGGAAACAGAGAGTCAGAGGTGACACTCATACAGGGCCTGGCTTATGCCCAGGGCTGTCTGATCCAAAGGTTTATTCCCTAGCTTATCCACTGATTTGCTGTTTCCTCGGGCCAGTCACACACACTGGGCCTGTTTGTGTCCTTGTACATAAAATGGGGAGAAATTCCAGCCCCATGTAAGATGGGGGTTGCTGGGCTCCAGAAAGGCATGTGGGGGAAAACATAGCTCCCCTTTTTTTGACAGCACCCTACAGTGGTGCCTCAATGACACTTTGCAGAGAACTTTTATGCCTTTGCTTCTCTCAGGAAAAGAAAACAGAGATTAAGTGGCTGGTCCAGGGTCACACAGCCAGTTAAGAGTGCTCAGCCCAGTAGAGGGCGCCATGTAAGAGCTGAGCCTCAAAACCCAGGTTCACATGTGTATCAACTCCCTTTGTCTCTTTCTTCGTCTCCCTGAGCCTCATCATTTCCACTTACAAAATGGGGTAACTGTTCCTCCCCAAAAAGGGCATTGTAGGAGTTGGTGAGGAGTTGATGAGGGGCTATGGGGCCAGGCACACAGCAAGTGCTCAACCGACAGGGCAGGCAGGGGCAGGAGAATGGAGAAACCCCAATCTCAGCAGCAACTAAGCTTACTCATGCCAACCCTGATGGGAACTCCAATGCTTCCTCACATCTGACCCAAATTCCCCTTTCTACACCCTCATGTGTGGCCCCTCCTCCAGGAAGCCTTGCTGGGCTGCACCAGAGGCAGGCACCCTGCCCTCCTCATGGCATTGCTTCACCCCCTCCTCAGTTTCAAGGTGCCTGACTTCATTGCATTCAGAACTTTGGGAGCTCCCAAGGCCGGGGAAGGTCCTACCTCCTCCC
This sequence comes from Camelus bactrianus, assembly GCF_048773025.1. Taxonomy (NCBI): domain Eukaryota; kingdom Metazoa; phylum Chordata; class Mammalia; order Artiodactyla; family Camelidae; genus Camelus; species Camelus bactrianus. The sequence continues at coordinate 6,534,677 of NC_133548.1, forward strand.
ATTGCACACAGGAGGAGGGGATGTGAGTGGCCAATGGGGAGGAGTCCCCTCCAGTCCCAAGGGTTAAATATCTCCTGTGGGACAAGGGCTGGAGGAGGGCCTGGCTTGGAAGGGCCAGGTGCTGGGACTTAGGCCCAGAAGGATGAAGCCTCCCCTTTTGAGATATAAAAAGCCATTGATACACGTTAAGGGGGCTTTGGTCAAAGACCAACAGACAGGCTGAGGATAGCTGTCTAACACACCTGCTATGGGTGCCTCCAGTGCCCTCCCTGTTTCTCATTCATAGTCTCAGTGCTGCACTTCAGACCCTGCACTCAAGGCTCCTGCTCTCCTGGCCAGCCACATCACTGCCTGCGGACCTTACAGGATGTGACTGGCACTTTCCTAAACAAGACCTGAGCTTTCATGCTGCCACATTTTTGCTTGGGAGGTCCTGCCTCTTGAGAACCCCCCCCACTCCGATTCTTCACCTGGGAAAAGCTGCCCATCTTATCAGCCTGGCTCAAATGGCTGCTTCTTCCAAAAAGACTTTCCTTAGAACTCACGGGTCATCCCTGCACAGCTGAAGGCTTGGAGTGGCCCAACAGAGCTGCTGCCCCTGCTGTCCAAGATGGTGCAGCTGGAAAGCACACATGGCCTGGACTTCAGTGACTGTGAGTCCTTAAGCAAATCCCTGCCCTCTCTGGGACCACCTCCCCTTCAGTGCAGTACAAGACACCCTGGGAGACTGACCTGAGACCTGCAAGGGATCGGGAGAAATGGGTACCCAGCAGGGTCTCCCATCTCCAACCTTCCATTATCAGAGAAGAGAGAAAACTAGCCTCTAGCATCTGGAGTTAAAGATTCAAATCAGAGACTCTTGGGGTTGGGAGGCCCCAGAGAGCTCCCCTGAGTATAGAAACCCTGCTCCCAGTTTACAGGGAAGCTGGCTGACCCCCCGCCACCTGCGGAGCAAGAAATGCCCCCAACCCATTTTGTAGTTCATAAAGAGCTCTGCGCTGGGTGCCAGCTACACAGAGCCTTGTGGGAACTTTTCACTAACTGGGTACCAAGCCTTTAAAAGCACTAGCATATGCCCCAAGGTTGGCAACAAAGTCGGGCCCCCGCCCCAGGAGCGGCTCTGAGCCAGGGAGGTCTGTGTGCCCCGAGATGAGGAGCTCACTAGCTACCTCGTCCTCGCGGGGGGTCTCGTCTGCCACACGGGTCCCTCCAATCAAAAAGCACCTCCCCGCGTCCAGCGGAGGCCTCCCCCCACCCCGGCCCCCCCGGCCCCCCTCCCCCGCGCACTAGCTCAGCCCGCGGCTCCCCGACCCCCACGCCGCAGGAGGGCACTCACCGCTGCAGCTCCGCCAGCTCCCGGGGCTCCCGAGTCCGGATCGTCCACAGAGAAGGAGTTGCTGTTCCGCAGCCTCGAGCGCCTCTTCTTCAGCAGGTCTGCGTCGCGCACGTGGGAGAAGGAGCCATGCGCGCGGGGAGGGGGCACGGGCCCAGCCTCCGCGTTGACCGTCGGCCGCCGCAGCTTCACGCCGCCCGCGGCGCCCGGCGCCCCCACCCCGTTCACCAGACCCTCTCCCGGAGGCGCGGACGCCTGCCCATTGGCCGGGGCGTCGGCGGAGCGCGCCTCCTGGGCAGCCACGGCCCCGCGGTCCTTGGAGGCCACCTCAGGGGCCACTCCGTCTGCGGGGGTGACGGCCTCCTGGGGTTCCTGGGTCGCCTCGGCCCGGTGCTCGCGCAGCCGCTGCGCCAGGCCGCTGGCGTCCAGGTCGTCGGGCGGACTCTGCTGGGCGCTAGCCACGCGGTACGTGCCGGCGCCGCCGCCGCCCTCCAGCTGCACCAACTGCAGCTCCTGCCCTGTGCAGAAGGCGCGGATCTGGCACAGGTACGTCATGACGATGAGTTTGTCGGGCACAGTCAGCAGCACCATGTCCGCCGGCTCCAGCAGCCGCGATACGCCCAGGGCCGCGAAGCCATCGAAGGCCTAGGAGCAGTGCGTTAGGGTCAGCGGTGGCGGGCGTTACCCAGTGACACTGCGGTCCCCGGCTGGTACCACCCAGGGGGTCCCTGCAACGGGCATGCCAGGGTTTGCCAACAACGCCTGCACCCTCCTATTGGAAGAAATCTAGCAACAGGGCCCGCCCCCGCGTTACCCAGCAACTGCACACCAAAGGGTGGTTTCCAAAACACCATCTGGTGGAAATATGCTTTAAAAAAACAAAGCTAAACTAAGAAAAATGAACACTTTAAAGACCAAAAGGGTAATAAGTGGCAGAACTTCCAAAAGCCACAGCTGGGGCCCTGAGGCCCAGACTCCTCTTCTCCACACAGATAGACAAATCTTACACACCTAGGCCTGGTTTTACACCCTCTTTCCCTCCAGGCATCACTCCCTCCCCATCTCACCTGCTTGTTGTTCTGTTTGATGTTGAGTGGGTCAAGGGAGGCAAAGTCGCTGCAGAGAGAGCAAGGATCAGAGGCTGGATTCACACCACCCTCCCAGCAGGCTCCCCCATTCATTCGCATCCCCTCTGGCAGCTCACATCTTGTCTGGGTAGAATCGATGCAGAATGGCACAGAAGGCCAAGCCGTTGCGCCATGATGTGGTAAAGTTGGTGATGCGGACACCACGGTAGCCAGCGGTGACTTCCTGGCACCACTCCAGCAGGGACTGGCTAAAGCTCACCAGGGCAGGCGGTGCCTGGGGACACAGGGAAGGGCTTAGGAAATGTGAACATGGGACTTGTACTCTCTGCCCCTTGGGCACAAAAGAGCTTCAGCTCTGGGTTTGCAGGAGTCACCGCAGACTGCTGGACCTAGCTTTATGGTCAGGCAAAAAGGTTTCCAGCTCTGCAGTTAGCTACTAAAGTCACCTACAAGGTCAGTGACCCCCAGGGAAGATCAGAAGTCACCAGCAGCCACACCTCCAGGTCAGCCCAGAAAATTAGCTCTAGGAGTGTCCCACTCCATGCAGCCCAGAGAAGACAGGGTAGGGGAGCCAGGGCATCTTGAGAGAGGAGCGGGTGAGGGGCTCCTTAAAGCTGAGCCCCTGTCCCACCCCACCCCAGTCGACCAGGTGGGTCCATGCAGAGCCGCCGTTCGCTCAGCCTGGGTTAGTGGAAAGCAGCAGACTGGGCCCTCAGCAGCCCCCATCCCTACCTGGCTGCCCGGCAGCCTCCTGTCCTCTTCAGGCTCCTCTGGGGAAGAGGCCCCCAAGGGCCTGGGCACCCCAGCCCCTGCCCCACTGGCTACCTGCGCCTCAATCAGGCTGGCCTCTGGGAGGTTTCCCTCAGCTTCTTTTCCCTTCTCGGTTCCTGAGACCCCAGCCTCTGCTTCCTGGGCCTCAAAAATACCAGATTGGTTCTCTGAAGCCCCTGGAACCTCCATCTCTGGTTCATTGGCTTCCCAAACCCCAGACCTGGCCTCTGAAACCCCCCAAACCCCAGCCTCTGCCTCCTGTTCCCTCAAAATTGTAGTCTCCGCCTCTGCTCCCTGGGACTCTAAAATTCCATGCTTTATGACTGGGACCCTTAAAGCCTCATATTTGAGGGTCCTCCAGAGTCCAGTCTCTGCCTCCTGGACCCCAGAAGTTTTGGCCTTTGCTTTCTCAGCCTCTAAAACGGTACTTTCTGTCTGTTGAGTCTCCAGTCCCTCAGCCTCTACCATTCTAGCCACTGGCCTTGAAAACCCTGAATCACCCACTTCTGTCTCCTCAGGCCCCACTATCTTAGTCTCTGTTCCTGGGACCCCTGAACCCCCAAATGCCATCTCCTGGGTCCCCAATATCCCTGCTTCTGCCGTCTTAGTCTCTGTCTCTGGGACCCCTGAACCCACTACCTCTGTCTCCTGCGTCCCCAATATCTCAGCTTCTGCTGTCTCAGTCTCTATCTCTGGGACCCCTGAACCCCCTACCTCTGTCTTCTGGGTCCCCAGGACCTCAGCTTCTGCTGTCTCAGTCTCTATCTCAGGGACCCCTAAACCCACTACCTCTGTCTCCTGGGTCCCCGGGATCTCAGCTTCTGCTGTCTCAGTCTCTATCTCTGGGACCCCTGAACCCACTACCTCTGTCTCCTGGGTCCCCAGGACCTCAGCTTCTGCTGTCTCAGTCTCTATCTCAGGGACCCCTAAACCCACTACCTCTGTCTCCTGGGTCCCCGGGATCTCAGCTTCTGCTGTCTCAGTCTCAAACCCTGTGACCTCAGAACCTTCTAACTCTGTTTCCTGGGTCCTTGTTATCTCTGATTTTATCTCTGAGACCCCTGAAAACCTCATCTCTGTCTCCTGGGCCCCCAATATTTCAGATTCTGCTCTCTCAGCTTCTATCTTCAGCACTCTTGAACCCCCAGATATCTCCTGGGTCCCTAATATCTCCGTCTCTGACACCCTAGTCTTTATCCCCAGAACTCCTGAACCCCCAGCCTCTGTTTCCTGCGTCCCCAGTACCTTATACTCTGCCATCCCAGCCTCTGTCCCGGGGACCCCTAAAATCCTTACCCCTGTTTTCTGGGTCCCTAGTTCCTTAGACTCTGTCATCTCAGCAGCCTCTGACTCCAGGACCCCTGATCTCACTCTTTTTGTCTCCTGGGTCCCCAATATCTCTGCTTCTGCTGTCTCGGTCTCTATCTGTGGAAACACTGAGCCCCCCACTTCCATCTCCTGGGTCCCCAATGACTCTGATTCTACCACCCTAGTCTCTGGTCCCGGGACCCTTGAATCCCCAGTTTCTACCTCCCAGACCCTCAGATCCCTAGACACTGCCCCCTGGTCAGCTGCTAGTGGGGCCCCTTGGTACCTGCTCACCTGGGGACTGGCACTTGCTGCTCCAACAGAGGTGCCCTGCTCCAGGCCTGTCCCCCCAATACCCAGGGCTCTGTTCTTCACCTCTGCACCCTCTTTCTCCTGGCCTGCAGCAGCCCTGATCCCCTTGAGGTCACCAAGATGCCTGGAATGCCCTGCAGGCTCTGCTGGAGGTGGGCTCAGGATTGTGTGAGCCTCATCCCTGGTCCTGACGCCTGTCTTCCCCTGAGAGCCCCTTGGAGGAGCCTCAGGAGTCCCCTTGAATCTTGCCTCAGATGTCACCCCTGTAGACTCTGGTCCCTTAGTGTCCACATGTCTCACATTTGACCTCCGCTGAGCATCCACTTGACCTATTCCTAAACTCTCTTCAGCCTCCCAAGCTCTGACATCTGACCTCTTCTTATTCACCTCTCTGACTCCTAACCCATGCTCAGTGGCCAACCCACTAGCCTCTGGCCTGTCCCCAATGCCCCCTTCCTCAGCCATGGGTTTCTGCCCTTCCAAAACTTTGCTGGAGTGTCTGTCCTCAGTGCTTGGGCCCAGCCCTGCTCCCTGGGCTTCTGTCCCTTCCTGAGGGCTTTCCAGGGCCTGGGTCTCCACAGCAGAATCCACTCCTGCTGGGGGAGCCCCTGAGTCTTTGGGGGCCTCATCATCCTCTTGGTGGACTGGGGGCCAGGGGGCATCAGAGCCTTTCCGGAGCCGAGGGGCCGGGGTGGGGGCCACATCTTGGCCTGGCTGTCTTGAGGACCTGAAGAGAGAGCAGGAGGGTGCATTGCAGGTGGGGCATTTGGCCCCCCTCTCAGCTCCTCTTCCAGCCTTTCAGATTGCTGGGGCCCTGGAAAGGTGGTTAGGTGAGGGGAGTGCAACTTCTTGAGAATAGACAGGGGATGGGGCTGTGGGGCTGGTTCCATAGCTCACCTTGTCTCGGGTGGGGTTCTGGGGGGCCTGGGGGCCTTGGGCCCCACCTGGCCCCCAGCTATGGTAGCTGGTTCTGACTCCTGGCCCCGGGAGGCCCTGGCTGGGGGCGCAGGGGCACTCACAGGTGCTGGGCTGGTATCCTCAGCACTAGAAGGGCTGGCAGCTGCGGGGAAGAAAGAGAGGTAGTGTTGAGGCCTGGGCTCTGTGACTGGATGTCCAGTGCCCCCCACAACCCCCTGCAACCCCAGCCTGGGCCTCACCTGCCTGCTGGAGCCGGCCCTCTTCCTCCTCCTCACAAAGTGTCTTCAGCTCCCGAGAGGCATCTGGGGGCAGGGATTGGAGGGCAGGGTCAGCCGAGGGAAGAGCCCTGCAGGCCTGACCCCCTCCCCACAACTAGAATGCTGGGCCTACCTGGGAGACGCCCCAGCCTCAGGGCACTGCCCCAGCCTACGAGAAGAGACAGGCCCATGGATGCAGAGAAGAGAGAAAGACAGGGCAGACAAGGACAGACAGAAAAAAAGCCTTAACAAGCAAAAGGGAGGGATGAGGGTGAGTGGTGAGGGGTGGTGAGCCTGGACTGCAGCCCCTCTCTGCACTTTTGGCCCAGCTGCCTCAGGGCAGGTACAGACCTGGGCAGGCATCCACCTAGGGGTGAGGAGAGGGCCAGGGACACTGGGAGGTGCTGGGAACCCATCTGGAAGGACTCAGCTAAGGACCAAGGTCACTATGGGACCAGGGGTCAAGTCTGGATATTTAGGGCCACTGAGCAGATTGGGACCTTCTGGCCATAGAGAGCTCCCACCATGGAGTGTGCTCAAGCTGGCCCTGCCCCGACACAGCAAGTGGATTACGGCCCGGGTTATCCTCAGCCTCCCTAGGTCCTGGTGATCTCAATCCACGGGTGGTGAGCCTACCTGGCTGGGGGACACGAGCCCGCACCTCCAGGGTCCCTGGACCATTAGCCTCCTCCTCGTCACTCTCAGCAAAGTCCTCCAAGTTGCCCACATCACTAGGCTTCATGCTCATGAGGCTCGCAAGACTCTGCATGTCATCATCCCTGGGGGTCAGAGGTCAGAGGTGAGGGCTGGTCAGAGGTTTCAGATTAGGGCCCAGGAGGGCAGTGGGGCACTCACGTGGCTCGGCCCTCCCGCAGCAGCACCCCCGAGAGAGTGAGGCTCAGCTCGGCCTGCACCACCTTCACCGACTTGGGCTTCAGCCGCAACCGCAGCGGAACTTGGGCAGGCACAGGCCCTGCATGGCGGGCCAGGTCTACCTCAGCCGTGGCCAGCACCTTCCGCTGCCCCTTGGACTCCTGTGGGCCAGGGGAAGGAGGATCAGTGCTGCTCCAGAGTGCCCAAGACCCCAGGCTCCAGCCCACCCTGGCCACTCACATTCTCAATAATAAACGTCCACTCTTTGGCCTCATACTGGTCCACGTGGGGGTCCTGGGAAAGAGGGACACTGGTGAGTACAGGGACTGCTGGGGTGGGGCAGGGCAGGGAAGAGCCTGTGCTGGCTCAGGTGTTTGTTCAGGGCCTTCACACATGTTGGTCCCTCCTGGCAGGTATGCTCCCCAGCTTCTCCTGATCCCAGCTCTCTCTCATACTATATGTGGAGGGTATGACCTGCTGGGTCCCTCAGGCTGTGGAGACCCCTTGCCATGATTCTTGGTTTCACCCCCCTGTCCTTTCTTGTTTGGATGCATAACCCACCCAGGGACTCCTGTGGCTGCCCACAGCACTGGCAATCATCGGCTCATCCCCATCTGTGCAGGAGGGCTGGAGACTCACCCGGTACAGGGTCACAGAGATGTCCACATTCTCAGGTACCATCCACACCACGGTGCCCCGGTATGGGTTCTGGATGCCCGGTTGCCAGCTGTGGGCCTACAATAAGCAGTCTGAGTCCTCCACCAGTCTTAACTCTCCCCCGAAACCCCTTGTCCTTATCTCCAGTCTTGACCCTATCTTTCTCTCCCTATGATCTGAACCTGATTCCACTCCCCCATCACCCTTACCCACTTAACCCACCCACCCAATTAGCCCCAACCCCAATCTGGACCCTACCTTGGAGCAGATGCGCCGGTTCCGCCGGGTCCACACAACCACCAGCTTATCAGGTTGCCTGGGAGGCAGGGGAGAGGGGCTACTCAGTCAGGCCCACCCAGCCTCTCCATCTCCTCCAGAGTCTTCCTTCTGCCTCGACCCCCTACCCACTGAACAGGGCCTGGACAGCCCCTTATCTGGGGCCCCAGGGAGCAGGGTGGGGCTGCTGAGGCAGGGTGTGGCCTGGGTCAGAAGGGCAAAGGGCCATGGGTTGACAGGGATTATGAAGACAGTGATATAGAGAGACAGGCATACACAGAGACAGAGAGATACACAAAAACACAACAAGGGCCCTGCAAGAAACACAGACACAGGAAGAGACAGACTCAGAGTAACAGAAGTCCATTCATTCACAAATATTTGCAGAGTGCATACTGTCACCCCAGCCCAATATGAGGACAGAGCAGAGCAAAGGAAAGCCTTCTGGGGTTGAGGACTATGGCAGTGAGGGAAGAGTCCCAATTAAGAAGGAAAATAAATTAACAAACTGACTTCAGAGAGATGGGAGATTGCCGCTGGGGTCTCCTTAAGGTTGGATGTCTCAGCAGAGGTATGAGTCGGGGAGGGATGGGCTGTGTAAGGGTCTGGAGAAGGGAGACTCCAGGCAGAGGGAATGGCAAGTGCCAGGGTCCAAGGATTCTGGTAGGTGTAGGGTTGGGTCGGGGCAGAACGTGGGAAGTCGTCAGAGACCCATAGGGTCAGCTTGTCATGAGATACCCTCCCAGGGCCTTCCATGCCCAGCCCTTTGCTTTGCAGGGCCCCTGACTCCCACAGAGGACACTAGGGAAAAAATTTCAGAAGGTGACATCTAAGCTGAACAGCATATGCCAGGGCAAAGAGATGTGGGGAGACAGATAAAGCGAGAGAAGAGTCGCCTGTGCAGGGCCAAGTCCCAGACATGTGGCTGGGCCTGGAAGGGAGAGGCTCCTTTGGGTTAGATGTTCCAACTGCTGCCCAGGAGGGTGGAAATGGTTAGGGAGCATCAGGCCAAGGGCAGCACAAGAGCCCTCCTTGCCTGTACCCCCTCCCATGCCAGGATGCTCAGGTTCACCCAGCTCACTGCCCCGCTGGAGGCCAAGCCAGGACAAATGGCTCTCCTGTCAATCCCTGAGGATGCTGAGACCCAGAGAGGTTAGGGGCCAGGCAAGGTTACACAGCTAAGCCTAGAGCCCTCCAGCCTGGAGCCAAGTACCCCTCCTTGACTCCAAACTTCAGGTGATGGCTGACTAAGGGTAGCCATGGGGCCTTCCCAGAAAGGGGAAGCAGACAGTGGGAGCCTAGAGAGGGCGGGGCCTGGCTAGGCAGCCTGACTCAGGCTGGGCACGCCCTCCTGGGGAGCTAAGACCTGGGCAGGGGCAGCTTCCTAGCCTGGGCTCCCAGCGAAAAAGCAAAGGAGGCCCTGCCCACCCTCTGTGACTCAGACAAGTTGACACTGCCCGCACACTCAGCCAGGATGCTGGGGCAGAAGGTAGAAGCCAGAAGCCAGAGGCCAGAGTTCAAGTCCCAGCCCTGTGCTGTGTTACCCCAGCCAGCTCCTGTCCTTTCTGGGCCTCGCTGAATGGTGTGAACGACCCTCTGGCTGGCCCAGTCAAGTCTGGGGACATGGCAGCTGCCCAAGGGACCCCAGTCTCCTGCTCACTCCCCTCCCCTTGGACCCTCTGGTCCTTTCCTGTCCTTCCTCTTGGGAGCCTAAATTTAGCCCCGCCTGGCGGGTGAGGCCCCCACAGCTGTGCCCTAATCCAGCCAAGGGAAGCTGACACCAGTAAGCACATATATTTAGGGTGTGACGCAGGAACCTGGGCAGCTGCGGGTGGGGGCATGTGAAGGAGATGCCCCTGGTTCCTTTGGCAGTCCGGCCCAGGTCCTGCACCCTTCACACATTTCCCCCCCACACCACCACCTTGCCTTCCCCAGGCTCAGGCCCCTTTAAGCTGCTCCCTGCCTCCCTCCTCATCCCTCCCAGTGCTCAGTTTCCCCTTTTAAGGATATTGCGGAGATGCATCCAGCCTCCCAGCGCCTACTCTGGCTGAAGGGGTGGGTGGTTCCTCTGCATCAACAAATGGGCAGGGGAGGAGGGGGCAACATCCTTGTTCTGAGTTGGACTAAGGTCCATGGAGTTTTCCGTCCCAGCTCCACCACCTGCAGATTTCAAAACTTGCTTCCTTTTCTGATACTACCCTGTACCATCCCTCTGGCCAAAAACATGAGGCCTCCTTTCTCCCAGTCCTGAGAGCAGCTGAGGAAAGTGTGGGCACAGATTCTCAGGCCAGGAAGTCCTGACCTCCATTCCCCAAACGCTGCCCCCCCCCAACTCTGGGGATCCCACAAGCTGCAAGGGCACTTTTGAGTTTCTGTGCCTAGGTCACCAGGGCCCAAACTAGGGTAGGGGGCCTCTTTGGCCACTGCGCTGGGGGCAGGGCTGTCAGGCTTCAAAGGCCAGATGGGGTCTCAGCCAGCCTGGGGGACTCCCACTGGCCTCCCTCCCACTCACCATTTCTTGGTGCACTCCACCACCAGCTCGTGGTAACAGGCCACAAACTGGAACTTGGCGGCCCGCTTGCCCACGCGCTGCAGGCGCTTCCACACCGAGATCATGGCCCTCGCTGCCCCGCCGCCCACTCCTCAGACCTGGGGCTCCCGCTGGCCCGCGACCGCTGGCCCGACCCAGGTCCCCATGGCCTCCCGGGCTCCTATTGGCGCCGCCCGCCCCGTCCGTGCGGAGGGGTCCGAGGAGCGGAGCCGGGGCGGATCTCCCCGCCGCCGCCGCTGGGGCCCGCCGGGTGGTCTGGCTGAGTCGGCGGGGTCGTCTGGGGCGCGTCGGGTCGCTGGAGCGCGGAGCAGCGAGCGCGCCGTTTCCTGGAGCCGCACCCCCGTCGGAAGGCGGGCGGGGCTCGGGCGGGAGCGCGGGGGCGGGGCGGCCCGGCTTCCGGGACCTCGCGCGGCGAGCGCGGGGCGTGGGGGACGCCTGGACCTAGGCGCGGGCTCTCTGTGCGCCCAGACGGCGTGGAGGCGCGGGCCGGGCAAGGGACCACCAGCAATTGGTGCCGCCCTCGCGAGCGCTGCCCCGGCCGCCTCCCTTCCTGCCCGCAGCCCTGGGAGGTACGTACTGGTGGCCCCATTTCACAGGCTGGGGAAAGAGACCCAGAAAGGAGAAGAGACTTGAAGGGCCACAGTGCGCTGGGCCAGAGCCAACTGTCCTCGACAATGAGGCGGCCGACTCCGACTACCACCCACGTGTTAACAAGAGCAGGAAGAAGCAGAGTCAGGGGCCAACCTAGGTGGCCCTATCTGTGGACAACACCCACTCACAGTCTCAGAACCTGACTTCAGCTGTCAAGTGGGAAGGTGGTCCCACCATCCCTCAAGCAGCTGACTTCCAGCGAGTGTGTTACCTTGGGCAAAGCACAATGAGCCTCAGTTTTTACCTCTGCTAAACAGGGATAGTTATAGTTTCACCTTTTACATCATTTTGAGTGAAACTTTGGAAAGCATTTGGTGTGGAGCCTGGCTGATTTTTTGCCAGGTATTATTAAACGAAATCCGTTATCAGGGACGTCAGTGTGTGTGTCTGTGTGTTTACTCTTCCTCCCCTGGGAAGCCTGCCCTGGGGCGTTAGCCACTCTGTTCACACGTCGATTAGAGCCCTTATCGCCAATGCGTCTGCCTGCACCAATGAGATCGCCCAGGTGTCCCGCCCCGAGTTATGCCTGTTCCCTCTGCCAGTGCGAACGCTCAGCTAGGTTTGCCAACAGACAGAAGCCTGGTCCTTGATACAGTTCAGGATGTCTGATCTGCCAGGAGTGCTAGCTGGTTGTCTCCAGGAGGCAAGGACTGTATAGCAGGTGTGGGGATGAGCAGCCGGTAAGCCTAAATGTGCAACTTCGAGGTCCTCTCCTCTTCGTGTCAGGAAGTTGTGGGGTGGTGTGTGTGTGGAGGCCTTAGCACCCAACATCCACAAATGTGCAGGTCTCTTCCAGGGAGGACCTGACATTCGGGTTTGGTTCCCACACCCCACGTCGCAGCTGTTTCTTCTGGAAGAGAAAGCCTTTTACATACTACCCTAAAGGTCCTAAGTGCTATGGAGGGGTAAGCAGACGTAGAATGGGGGCGTCTGGGTTCCTAGGAGTCTCATGTTCCAAAGCGCAGAGGACTGCCCCCATCTCCCCTCCAGGGCTCACTCTTCTGGCCTCTGGGGCATTGAGACTTCACCCTCTTCTGCCTCTGCAGCTCTTTCCTCCCACCCATAGGTCACTCGTTTCCAGGCCTTTCCAAGAGGAGCTTTCCCCTTTCCCCTTTCCCGCCTAGGGCCCCTCGGGCCGCCTGCCCCGGCCCACTCATTTCCTGTGCCGCCCCAACTCCGCCCCAACTCGGGGTGGAAAGTTTCTCTCTTCAAGAAGGGCGGTTCCTTCTCCTTCCTTCCCAGCTGGCCAAGAAAGCCCAAAGCAAGTGGGGAGGGGGTTGGGCTCCCAGGCCTCCGGCCAGAGAGGGGAAGTGACTCGCCTGCAGTCACAAAACCGCGGGACCAGGCTGGGCCAGCTTGGACTGCTCCGCAGCTCTACCCGGGGAGCAAGGATTCGCACCCTACCACCGCCAAGCCTCTTCCACTCCGGGTCTTGAACGCCACCTGCTGGCGAGCGCCGGGCGGCACTTGCCAGAAACACCGCTATCTTCCCTCCCCAGAGCCAGGCAGTCAGAACACACCAATGGTGAGAGAGTATTTATTTCTCTATGTGCCCAGGAGGCTGGCCCCTAAACTTAAATATCGAGCAAGGAGCCTTGGCCCTCCTGGCCATGGGTGCAGGAATGGGTCCCAAAGCCCTTGTCTAGGGCAGTGGAACCCAGGGACCAGAGGTGGGATGCCCCTGAGCCAGCAGCTGCCAACAGCAGCAAAAGATGAAGAGATAGGAGCCAGGCACTCATCCCAATCCCAGAGATGCCAAGGGGAGGGCAAGATGCTTTGGACCCCACTGCCAGACTGAAGGTTGGCCAAGCTGAGGTGCACACATGTGGGAGAAGTGGAGGTCCAGTGCCATGGGCAGAGGCTGTAGTCCAGGTACCGGCCCCAGTGCCAGCTAACCCAAGACAGGAGAGGGAGGATAGGCAGTTTAACCTCCGAAGGGCCCAAGCCTTGCCCTCCCGTGAGGTGAAGTGGTATGGGGGAAAGCAGGCACTATAGTCTGAGTACTTGCTGAGGGGTGAGTTTCTGAGCCTTTTGCATGGGTGCATGCTCCCCACCCCTCTAGCTCTTCAGAGGCTGATGTGGAAGGCATCCTGCAGCCACTGGTCTCGGGCGTTGTGCGTTTGAGGCACAGTGAGGGGTGGCGGGTCCGGGGGCAGACTGGCATCAGGAGGCTCGTCGTCATCAGATAGGCCAGCGTCAGGTGGGTAGGAACTGTCTGAGTGCAGGGAGGATGACAGGTCCTGGCATAGGCTCAAGTCTTGACACAGGTGCTTGTAGTCCTGGATCGACTCATACAGGCCCCATAGCTGGCACAGCAGTGACATGTCCAGCTGCCGCAGGCCCACCTACAAAAGACTGAGAGTGGGCTGGGGTTGGGGTCCAAGCCACCCTCAGCCTACGCCACAGCACTAGCCAATCTTCCCGCACCCTTCTAAGCGGAGGTTTTTGTGGACATCGGGTGCCACCTGCAAGCTTTGGATCTTTAGGCAAATCACTAACCCTAATCGGCAAAATTGAGACAACATTCACCTAGTAGAGTAGAATGAAATAACACAAGTAAAGCATTTAAAAATACGTGGTAACTATTGCCATAAACGGTAACTGATTATTGTTATAATTTCCTCTGACCTAACCAGCTTCTACAGATCCTCTAGACCCAGACCACGCTTTGCCTCTGCTGTCTGTCACGCCTCGGGACCCTCAAGCTCGGCAGCAGCCACCCCCTCCCCTGTCCCCCAACGCCTAGCTGACTCGGGTCCTGCCACTCACCATCTCCTTGCGCAGTGCCGCTAGAGCCGAGTCGAGGTTGACAGGGCGACGCAGGCCAGGGGGACCTGCGGCAGTTCCCGAGTTGGCGGCGCCGGCGGCATAGCGGGGCCCGTCCGGAACGCGGGCGGCGCGGCTCAGCTCATCGTGGATGCGGCTGCGCTGGCTGTAGACGCGCTCCAGCTCCCGCCACGAGCCTCCGCTCGCATTGAGAAGACCGCTGAGGCCGCGCGGTAGCGGCGGGAGACCAGCCAGGGCGCAGCCCGCGCCGCCCGGCGCCTCGGTCGAGGGCAGCCCATTCATGGCTGGGCCGGCACAGAGGATGATGCAGCCTCCTTCCCTCCGATGTTCTAACGGGGCCGCCGCCCGCAGGCCCCGCACCCCGAGGCCCCGCCAGCAGAGCCCAGCCGCCGCCCGCAGGCCGCGCTTTGTTCCTAACCGGACTTCTCCGACTCCGCCCCCTGCCCCACCCCCTCCATGTAGGCGGGGCCTCTCTTAAAAGGGCAAGGGCTGTGGGACCACGCTGCCTAGGTCGCGGAAAGCAGAGAAAACGGACTCTGCCACCAACAGACAGGGGTGGAGGTGGGAGGTGGGGTGGGGGTGGTGGAGGGGGGAATAGGGGCAAGAAGCGGAGGGTGCAGTTCCTTCGCGGTTCTCTCTTCCCCACAACACTCTTGTTTAATTATCCTGCTCAATTATAACTCTCAAGGAAAAGGATTTGAAGACGGAGTGGGGGTGGTCAGGAGACTGGGGTTAAGCCCGTACTTGGTCCCTACTGTGCAACCTGGCACTATCAGTGTCTCAGTACCTGGTCTGGGCCTGAGGTGGGATAGAATGATGGTATCAGGATGTTTATGGAAGGAGAAGCTACCAAGGGGATTGGAACCCCAAATCTCACTCAGGGTAGGGAATGAGCACTGGATGGCTGAGGAGGCTGCAGGGGTGCCACAGAGATTGATGCCTCTTGTTCCTGCTTTTGAGGAGGCTGTGGTCTCCTCAGAAAAAAGTATCACATAGTCCTCTCCCTCCCAGCCTCATCCTCTGAGTGGGGGAACTGAGTGGAAACAAGCCCAACTCATTTCTCCTGGCATCAAGGAGAGCAGACTGTGATAGTATGAGGCCAAAAGTAGGAAAAAGACGAATGGAGTTGGGATTAGCATGCACACTCAGAACCAAGAAAAGAACAAACTACACACAACAAAACAGCTGTTTTTCTAGAGGGTTTTTCTCAGGAGGGGTCTTTTAGTGTTGCAGCTGCTGAAGGCTGCGTAGGGCTTCAGCACAAGCCCGGATAAGGCTGCACAGCTGGATGCTAGTCTCCAGGGAGGTGCTAGAGCCCAGCTCAGCTGAGGCCCAGGTCAGCTTCTGCAGGAGGGCCTCCTGTGTGCAGGCCAGGACATCTGCATTTGGAGGCAGAGCAGGAGGGGGTGGCCCCTGGACTGCCTTGAGCCCTGCTGCAGCTCCCTCACAGTGCTCTGGACGGGGTACTGGGGGCTGAGGAGTAGGCCGAGAGCCCAAGGGGGGCTCCGACGCAGAGGCAAGCTGGTGCTCCCGAGCCTGGGAGAGGGCAGCCTGGGCATTCAGAGCTAAAAAAGGAAAAAGCCAGTGGAATGGTCAGGATACCTGGCCCATCGCCACCTCCCTACTCGTCACTGTTCTGCTCTTTCTATACTTGAAATGTTTTCCCTGCCTCTGTATAAGGTAACTCACACGTTTTCTTCTTTGTATCAGAGTTATTTATGCTCTTGCTTTCTCTCTCTCATCAGGACTACGCCTAATTGAGCTCAGACTCTCCCATGGTGTCTGGCACACAGTAGGTGCTCAGTGCTCTTACTGAATGAATGGTCCTTTCTAGAGCTGAAAGGACAAAGCACCTTACTCCCGCCCCACCCACAAATACCACTGTCACCTCCCAGGCCTACTGTTCCTGAGCCTCTATCACCCCACTTTTTCACCAAGCACACTCAACCCCTCACCCGGATTATCTTTATCCACGTCTGAGTCGAGCTCCTGACAAGCCACGCAGTAGATTTTCCGCTGTTTGTCTTGGAGGAGGATCGTCTAGGGGCCAGAAAGCACACGGGACAGAGGTGAGACGCCGGGTGATGGGGTCCAGAGGGAGAGCTGGGGAAGGGCCGTGCGGCCTGATCCGTGGCCCCACCCTTGATCCCACGTCCCGAGTCTCTCTCCTCACCCCGCAGTCCGCGCACGTTTCGCCCAGCATGCGGTAACCACGCAGCAGGTAGTCGCCCATCAGCCGGGAGATGCGATCCTGCCGCTCTCGCCGCGCTTGCAGCACCTTAGTCTCCGCTTCGGTCGGGGGCTCCCAAGAGAAATCGTCGACTTCTAGGGGAAGAGAGGCACAAGAGGCTGTGGGTCTTGCCGAAGCAGGCTGCCTCCCGTATCCGGCAGCCACAGGCCTCCGCAGCCCAAGTTCTTACCAGCGCCGTTCAGGGCCATGTTGCCGTTGTCGCCGCTAGGCTCACCGGAAGTGACGCACAAGCAGCGCGTCTTCCACTTGACCCTGCCCCCTCCACGTTGAGCCGAGGATGAGGGCGGAAATGACACTCGCTGTGCTCCTCAGACTTCGCGATGCCCAGAGTGGGGCGTGTCGGCCGCAGGCTGGACCCTTTCTCGTTAGCACCTCCCTCGGTCCCTCTATGGGAACCCGTGGACAAAAACTTTCGACTGGCAAAAAAAAAAAAAAAAAAAGATGCCACAACAACAACAACAAAAAAAACCCCACAAACTTTCGACTGACGGGGCCTCGGGAGGAGAGTCTTTGTCATAATGCCGCTCAGGTCGCAGGACCCGGAAGTAGCTGCGCAGGGTCGCCCTTCCTGCTCTCCGCGGTTGGAGGGGACCTCTTGGCTTTAGGAATCTCCGCTGGCCTCTGCCTTCCTTGCGGTTTCTCTTTCCGCACCGGCAGGACCCAGGTAAGGCGGGGCAGTGGCATCATCACAACAACACCTTTGATAATAACCGCCCCTTACATACGCTTGAAGCCTCCTCAGGCCTTCAGTGCTTCTCATTTCAACTAGCTAGTCAGGCCAGGCGGCGATCGTTCTTGCTTTTCACACCTCTCAGCCTATTTCAAGACCCCCTTTCCTTCCGCGTGTTCGGTGTCCTAGCCTGCCCACCCCCTACCCCACCAAGGCCTGGGACTGATGCAAAGTCAGCCTCTAAGCAGACTTTTCTTTTTGTTCTGTATTGTGGAAGTTCGAACCTTCAAAAAGCCAGCTGACTAGGGGGAAGGCGGGGTGGGGGGGTGGGGTGTAAATTGCTGTACTGGGCATGCGCAGTTCCGATTCCAGCCCCTGCTGAATAATACGTTCTGGAGGGTGGAAATGAGAGACTTACTACACATGCCTGTGACCGTTATGCCCTCGTTGGGTGGGTTGCTGTTAAAATAACTAGTGCTCCCTGAATATTGGCCTTGGTGGTATTTATCCCCTCTTTGTTCTTTTTCCATACACAAACTCTCCCTTAATAGGTTTGGAGAAGCCAGGTGGAGTAGGCAGCAGTCCCCAGATGCGCAGCGTGCAGTGCCTCAAGGCTGTACACCAGGACAGTGGAGAAGGAGCTAGGACTTAGACTCCCATATCTCATCCGCAACCCTCTTCTTTGACCGGCAGCACATGCTTTCACAGTCTTATCTGAAAATAGAATGCCCTCCTCCTGGCCCCATCTTCCTCCTATGTAGACTCTTTGGAACTTCCATTTTCTGACCCTTGCTGCCTCCTGCTTACTTGGAGAGTCCTGTGCCCCTCTTCACTCTACCAGCAGACTCTTGGGTAGCAGTGTACCTGACTCAGGGCCTGACCCCAGGTCAGTTCTGCCAAACTGACTAGAGGGACTCTTGGATTCTAGTCTGTATGTACAGACCCTCCAGGTCCTTACTATCTTCAACTCCCAGCCCCATCCTGAAGCCCTCAGTGCACCCTTCTGTGTCATCATAATGGCCAATATCCACTCAACAGCTTATCCTGCCTGACACTAATTAAGATCCTTATATTCATCTTCCTCCTTAATCCCTTTCATTTATTCCTCATGACAACTACTCTTCTCTGGGTGGAAAGGTAGCACCTTGCTGTCCAGGTCTGCCCCATTGTAACAACCAATACTAAGACTCATCCTGGGAGTACAGAAGTTTCCACTTTCTTTCAGACAGCATTTACAGAGATGCACATACACACTAAAAAAGGATGGAGGGAAATTCACTATTGCTATGGACAAAAAACAGATGAATAATTAGAACTTTGCTGGCTCACTTGGGAGGTGAGGGGCAGGGCATGTGATGCTAGGCAAGGAAGAATGGCAACAGCTGGGCCATCTTACAGCTCAGCCCTCCCTGTAGTCTATCATGCCAATCTTATATCTATTCCAAGATGACAGTAAAAGGTCTGTTTTTCCCCCCCAGTGGGTCCTGGCTGCTATAAGGGAGCTTTGTCCCTCTTAGGGAGATTTCCTTGAGACAAACTCCCATAGGAAACCATAGATGAGGTATTGGTTACTCTTTGGGCTCTTATTGTCTTAGTTTGGGTTTATAGCGCTGCTACAGGTGACCCCAAGATGTCTAGATAAATTCTTGTGATCAGTTCCACTGCCCTAGAAAACTCTCCTAGCCCTTCTACTAAAACAAGGCAATGAAAACAACAACGAGGCATCACCTCACATCTGTCAGAATGGCCATCATTAAAAAGTCCACAAATGATAAATGCTGGAGAGTGTATGGAAAAAAAGAGAACCCTCCTACACTGCTGGTAGGAATGTAGTTTGGTGCAGCCATTATGGAAAATAGTATGGAGATTCCTCAAAAAACTAAAAATAGATTTACCATATGATCCAGCAATCCCACTCCTGGGCATATATCCAGAGAGAACTCTAATTTGAAAAGATACATGCACTCCACTGCTTATAGCAGCCTTATATACAATAGCCAAGATATGGAAGCAACCTAAATGTCCATCAATGGATGACTGGATAAAGAAATTGTGGTATATTTATATAACGGAATACTACTCAGCCACAAAAAAGAATAAAATAATGCCATTTGCAGCAAGTGGGTGGACCTAGAGATTGTCATTCTTTTTTTTAACTTCTTTTTATTGAGTTATAGTCATTTTATAATGTTGTGTCAAATTTAGAGACTGTCATTCTAAGTGAAGTAAGCCAGAAAGAGAAAGAAAAATACCATCTGATATCACTCATATGTGGAATCTAAAAAAAAGAGAAAAAGAGGACACTAATGAACTCCTCTACAAAACAGAAACAAAATCACAGACATAGTAAACAATCTTATGGTTGCCGGGGGAAAGGGGATGGGAAGGGATAAATTTGGGAGTTTGAGATTTGCAAATGTTAGCCACTATATAGAAAAATAGATTTAAAAAAGGAGGGGAGGGTATAGTTCAAGTGGTAGAGTGCATGCTTATCATGCATGAGGTCCAGGAGTCAACTCCCAGTAGCTCCTCTAAAAATAAATAAACCTAATTACCTCCCGCAGCAAAATAAAAAAGAGAGACAATGAGAGAGAGAAAATAGATTAAAAAACAAATTTCTTCTGTATAGCACAGGGAACTACATTCAGTATCTTGGCAATAACCATCAATAAAAAATATGAAAACAAATGTATGTATGCATATGCATGACTAGGACATTGTGCTGTACACCAGAAGTTGATACATTGTAACTGGCTATATTGCAATTAAAAAAAAATGAGTTGTTATTATGACAGTGGGACAGAAATACCCTCTATCAAGGTAGTCTCCTTTAAAAGAAAAGTCACAGCTGTTCAAGTCAAGCCCAAGTCCTGACAGACATCTATATAACACTCCACCCAACAACAGCAGAAGTTATATTCTTCTCAAATATGCATGGAGCATTCTCCAGGATAGACCATATATTAGACCATAAAACAGTCTCAATACATTTAAAAGGGTTGAAATCATACAAAGTGTGTTCTCAGGCTGTAGTGGAATGAAATTAGCAATCAATAATAGAAGGAAATTTGGAAAATTCACAAATACATGGAAGTTAAACAACATCATCTTAAATAATTAATGGATCACAGAAGAAGTCACACAGGAAATTAGAAACTACTTTGAGATTAATGAAGATGAAAACACAACATACCAAAATTTGTGAGATGCAGCCAAAGAAGTGCTTAGAGGGAAATTTATAGTTGCATATTCTTATGTTTAAAAGGAAAAAAGTCTCAAATCACCTAATCTTCCACCTTAAGAAACTAGAAAAATAAAAGTAAGCTAAACTCAAAGCAAGTAGAAGGAAGGCTAGAATAAAGATTAGAGAAAATCAACTCACCCACAAGTTAGTTCTTTAAATTGCCAAATCTTTAGTTAGACTGACCAACTCAAACCCAGGTCAGCTGAACAGTACGAATTTGCAGCCCGAGCTGGAAAGCAATGTGGCTGTGGTTGCTGAGTCAAGGAGTCCCCAAATGTGAGACAGATATCAGTACTCTGCCACCCAATAGAGGGCTTTAGATGGCAATGTTCTCAGCTAACTGTGGAAACAAATCATGACTGATCAAACCATCTAGAGCTCTTACACAGATGCCCCTGCTAAGGGCTCATTCTCTGATAAGATTATAGGGATCAAGCTGTTGATAGAGCCTCCACTGCCCAGACTGTCTCCATTTATGTCTGGATCCATCATCATACAGATATGGCAACATGTCTACCATCACAGAATGGGCACAAAGTAAAGGACTCTACACTTCTGATGCAGAGGCCACAACTCCATGCAAGATTTGTGATTTCTGCCAAAAGTTCATCTGTTTGTCCTGCAATGAAGGAGACCACAGTGTATGTGGTGTTGCCCCTGCCTGCTCTTGAGAGATTGACTGCATGGGACCTTTGACTCCTTGGGGCTATGGCTGGTGTCTTACACTTTCTGAGGGTACAATGGTGCTGTTCCAGGCCAACCAGCCAACTTTGATAACACGATTGTGGTTCTTGAGACTAATCTGTGTATTGTTTTTGGCTTTCTGGACCAATGGTCTAACAATAGTGCATCTTTTATCTCAAAAGCCACTCAATATGATAATCTAGGTATTTGGTGGTCCTTCCATGCTCCCTATCATCCATTATCATGGTGATCCTCAAAAATTAACTCAAAGAAATTTCTGACTCTCCCTCCAGGTCCCCACACCTCCATATGGCAGTTCAGTCACTGAATGTGGCTGTCTCCAGGATGGGACCATCTCCCCTAGGCTGTGTCCTTTGTAATGATCAAGATGAGAGGGGTAGGGTTTACATAGACCAGTTTTGAAAATTTAGGGTTCCACACTCACTATTCCTAGACATAATGCTTCTTTCTTTCCCTTAACAGCAACCCCAGGCCAGCCTGGTTGCTGCAATTCCAGGTGGCAGCCCAGTCAGAAAGGGGTTTAGGTGATTCTCACTATATTATTGTTCAGCCACTTGGATTCTCTTGTTGGACAGACACAGTCCTGCATCAGAATAACTGGAGTGCTGGTGTGTACACCTCTCTCTCTGAGTCCCCCAACTGTGGCCCATGTGTAGGATGGGGGACCTAATGGATCCCTGTATGTTTTATAAAAACGTCTTTGTCCCCTGATCCTTGCAGATGAAAGGTGTGAGTAGGGGGAGATTGGAAAAAAGTTGAAGTTCTAACTCCTGGAATGGAACACATCGATTTTGTGGCCGTAGAGGGAGAACAGCAACCTTGGCACCTGGGGAGGGAACACCTCAGACCCCAGGAGATATGGGGGAAAGAAAGAAATGTGTAACCTTTGTCTTGCCGAATCACCTGGAGCCTTCTTCATGGAGGAAAACATCCAGGTCCAATTCTCTCAAACTGTTGCAAGTGACTTAAATTTAACAGACTGCTGGGTCTGCAGTGCTCCTGTAGGCAGTTCTGACCTTGATTTGATTGCCATTCTGCTTATCTTTTCCAAGAGATTGGAAGCAGCAGAGGGTAGCCTCAGCTCCTGTACCTGTCACATAAAATACCTGGTAACACCATCACCCCCAGCTATCGTCCCCATTGCCAGTCCTGGAGCCATTACCACTCTGTCATGCCATGGGGTGCATGAATGCCATCTGGCTGGTGGCCTGGACAAACAGGACAGATTGGACTAACTGCCCTTAGCCAGGCCCTCCAAAAACAAGGACTGGCCTCAGTTGGACTGGGACCCCTAAGGCCTACCAACATGCAGAGAGGCCACACTGGAGGCACTGTCAACCTTGGTACCCCATAACTGATGTAGGTCACACTTGGGGGCACCATGTTTCTTCCCAGAAACACCATGTGCACCCTTGAGACTGTATGACTTATACAGAAGTCACCCATTAACTTGTCTCTCTCCTGAAAACAGAGGGACTTGAAATTTATCCTTGACTTTAGCCTACTTGCAAACTAACATGTGAGCTTGCCACAGGTTCATGCATGCAGAAGACAGGCGATTCCTGGGTCAGAGACAAAGGACTTTATTACTCATGGCTGGAAGCATTAATCCAGGTACAGCAGGATATATTAATTGCACAGACTCTGGCCTGCAAGGAATAAATCCAGGAGAATTCTGTCATACACAGCAATCTTGATCAGTGAATTGAGGCTGTCCTGAATGCCTTCCAGGCCAAGGTTGATACAGAGAACCAAGGAGCAAGCAACCTGGCTTTCTAAGGTAGATCTGATGCAATATGGATTTGTTCAGCTGGGAGGCATGGTTGAGGTCAGTACTGCAAATTGGCTTCATCCTGCTGCTTGGAGTCCCATGGATAGTAGCTTTAATTAAATTCTGTATGTGACATATTGAACAGATTTGGTTCTAGCCTCTTTTGATCATATTTGCCAACAGAGTGGTGAACTCATGGGAAAATTTGCCAAAAGTCAAGACAGTGTAGAAATGAGGGGTGGATCTTATTGTAAGACAATTCTCCAGGGGTCTCTTGAGGTTCTGCACATTTTGCAAGCAAGGCACTGACAGCCTTTGTCCTGGACTCTCTTCTCAAGGATGTTGGTACAGTGAATAGCCATGGAAGATGGGGACAGAATCTCCCTCCAGAGAAAAGGGCAGCCATTAGAAAAGACTTGGGTCTTAATTTTAGAGTCCTCTCCCATACCACAGTCCACTCTGTGCAGGCATCTGTCTAGGCCATTGGTGCCACCCCCATGGGAATTGGGGACAAGAGGACTGATGTCAACATGCTGATAATCATGCTGTTTACTGAGTAATAAGGTCCATTGTCGCTGACCCAGGAATCTCCTATCTTCTGGCAGCATGCATGAAACTGTGGCAGGTTTGCTTGTTGGTTTGCAAGTAGGGTAAAACCCCAGACCCATCACAGTCCTTGACAAGGGGCAAGCACATAGAAGGTCTCAGAGGTGCTGGTGGTAAAGCTTATCCAGAGAATTCTAGCATTCACAGCAACCTTGGTCAGTGAACTAAGGCTGTCCTGAATGCCTTCCAAGCCAAGATTGAAACAGAGAAATAAGTCATGGTGGGCAGACCAGCTGTCTGGGAAGCAGTGGGCTTAGGCTGTTTCAGACCCCTTCCTACCCTCATGTGAGCCGGCCCAACATCTGTCGCTACCTGTGGCACAGTGGACGTGGCAGTAGTTAGGCCTGTTCCTGAGTGACAGCACAGTGGCACATTCACACACAGCTTGGTTACAGCACTCCCCTGCCCCAACTGCCTCGTTTGGTGAGTCAGGTTCATGCAGCAATGAGTGGCTTATGCTGCATAGCCACGGCTCCGAAAATCATGAGTGGTGTTATTGTAGCTTCGCACTAACAGGCATCCAGGAGGGGTTGATTTTTCCTCTTACTTTTCACTGCAAGGTGAATTGACCTGACATTTCTGAGAGACAAGAAAGGACAAGATGATACAATAATAAACATAATAATACTCGCCTTTGGGGTATTTTTCCTTTGGTCCAGGCACTGCTGAGAGCTTGAATTATCTCCTTTAATCCTCAGGTCAACGCTGTGAGTTATATCTTATTATCAGCCCCAGTTTGCAGATGGAGAAGCTGAAGCTTGGACAAATTAAGAGATGTATCCACAGTCACCCTGCTTGGGTGTGGCGGGGCTGGGTCCTCCTCCAGGCAGTGCATGTCTAGAGCCTGATTCTCAATGGTGGACTCTTTCCTGGGTTTGAGAGGTAGAGACAAGTGACGGGGCTAAAGATCCTCTCCAATTGATTGAGCATGAAGATGGGTTTTCATTTCATTTTCCAACCCCATCTCTCAGCGCCCTGCATCACAGTAGGGGCACATCAGAGGGACTCGATGATAGCCACTTTCAGTAAAGTGTCTTTGGAGAGAGACGCTTCGGGGCAGAACTGTCCCCTCCAACCATCCAAAACTTCCAACCATCATCTTTAGAACCCGCCACCCCCTAGAGCCATTTCTTTCTTCAGAGCCTAGAAGCTTCCCAAAGACATTCAGAACTCAGAGAGGCAACGTGCAGCCTGGCGCACAGCCTGTCCTCTCTCAGTGGTACTCTGCCCCGCCCCACAGGCAGCCGGGCTCCCATGCGCGGCTCCTCGTGGACCCCAGACCGAGATATTAATTGAAAGAGCTAATGTATACTGAGTCCTTACTGTGTAGTCAGCATCCACTTAGGGCTTCATGAAAGTCAGCTCCATTGCCTCCCTGTCTAAAAACAAGAAAGGAGACATAGAGAAGATGAAGAATTGTCCCAGTTCACACAGCTGGTACAGGAAAGTCAAATGCAAGGAAACAACCACTGCATCATGCTGCCTCCTCAGTTGTAACTTCTGTTAAGCAGGCTGCCACTGCCCCAGCCAGCCACTTCCCGCAACGAGGCATCAGGAGCCCTGGGTTTGAGTTCTGGCTATGCTGTGGACCAGCTGTCTCACCTTGGCCATGTCCCAGGCCTTCCCCAGACCTCAGGAACCCCTCTGCGTAAGGGAGATCTTCCCTAATATTTAAGCAGTCTGAACATTCCCGGGACTGGGGGTCCCAGGGCTCTTTGTTGTCCTACTCCAGCAAAGCCCTCGGGCCCCACCCTCCTATCTTTAGGACATTTGTGGGGCCCCTCTCATTCCTCCCTCCCAGGAGCACTGTGTAGGTTTAAGTGCAGTCCCCACATCTCACTTACCAGATGACTTGAGTCTAATGGTTTCATCTTTCAGAGCCTTGGCTTCCTCTTTGTAGGGGCACTGGTGGGGTGAATGACATACCAGCGTAAAGTGCATGTACATGAGGGGTGCTCTCGCTCTCTTCAGTCAATCGACAACCTTCAGCACCCTCTGCGTGCCAGCCCCTGTGCCCTTAGGGTCTGGAGACAGGTTGTGCCTTCCTGGAAGGGCGATGAGATGAACAATAAGTAACCAAACACACAAAAAGGAACGTTTCAGGCTGTGAGCAAGGACCAGCAGGAGACAAACAGGTGACGTGACCTGAAGGCCGGAGGTGGCTGTTTTAGAGAAATGCTTCTTGGAGGCAGAAACCTGAGACATGAAGGATCAGCCCCATGCAGAGGCATGAGCTCAGCAGCCCCCAGGCATAGAGGACTTCGCAGGCCCAGGTGACCAGAGGGAAGCCACTGGAGGCTTTTTAAGCTGAGAAGGAGCATGGTTGGGATTAGGTTTTTAAAGGTGACTCTGGCACCAGGTGGAGGAGGGACAGGAGTGGGCAGAAATGTTGCTGAGGAGACCCGTTAGGCGGCAGAAGTGATCTGGACTGACCACAGAGGTCATGGCCTCCTTGGACTTGCAGGAGAACTTAGATCTAGGATGCATGGAAGCCTGCTGGTAGATTCTAGGAAGATGGTGTGACTGAGTGTGGTGACACAGGAGATGCAGAGAGAAAAGGTGGACAGGCCACAGACACCACAAGCACTAGACTGTCGCAGGCTGCCCTGCAGACCCACTCTGCATCCCTGCCCTCTCTGTTTCATGCCACAAGGCTAACCTTGTGTGCTATACCCTCTTTCCAGGTCCCCCTGCCAGCAGGCTTTCATTTGGGTTCGGCACCTGGGAGGCCCACTGGACAGGAGGAGACGAGGGTAATGTGAATTGTGCAGGTGGAAAGCTACTGCAGGTCTCTGCCGAAGGCCCCAGCTCTGGCAGGGCTGCCCGCCCCTCCAGCTCCAGTGCCTGCAGCTCCAGTGCCGGCAGGTCAATGTTCATCACCCACCTGAGGGTGCCCACTGCTTCCTGCCGGGTCCCTCATGAGAGGAAGGATTTGGGTGCTGACAGTAGGGAAGCTCACTGAGCACTCGCTATGTGCCCAGCACTGGGTGGGGTGCCTCCCCTCATTGCTTCCAGTCACTCAGTCCCCTCAGTAGCCTCTGAACCAGGGCTGCCTCATCTGCATCCTACTCTCAACAGCATTAGACACCCTTGGCCATGCCCCGCTCCTGAAAAACTCTCTCCTCTTGGCTCTTCCTGCATTGCACTCCCAGGTTTCCTCTCTGTCTTCTCCTGCCGCTCC
Source organism: Camelus bactrianus (assembly GCF_048773025.1). Lineage (NCBI taxonomy): Eukaryota > Metazoa > Chordata > Mammalia > Artiodactyla > Camelidae > Camelus > Camelus bactrianus. The sequence goes on from NC_133548.1 coordinate 6,560,887, forward strand.
TTCTGAGTCACTTCTGACTCTGCCTCCTCGTTCTGACCTGGGAGTGGTGACCTTCCTGGTTTGCCCTGGGCCCTCTTCTCTCTTGAGCTGCCTGTTCTTTCTTGTGGCCACAAACATCCCTGTATGGTGAGGACCCCAAGTCTACGTCTCCAGGCCAGACATTCTGTCAGAGGTCCAGACCCCTGGATTGAGACGTCTTCATTTGGATGACACAATCATCTCAAACTCCCAGACAGAGCTCCACTCTCTTCCCCGGGCCTCCCTCTCTGCCGCCTTCTTATCCACCCAGGGGTTCAGGCCAGAAATCTGGGAGCCATTCATGCCACCTGTCTCTCTGGGACCCTCTGCTTTCCCTAGTTTCCACATCCCAAACACAAACCCACTGTGTCCAAGGTATATCAACTTTCCTGGGGTGATGGCAACAGCACCCCCTCTTGCTCTGAAACAGCCCCACTGTAATGAAAATAAAACCCAAATTCCTCGCTGTGGCCTCCCACCTGCAGATGCTCTTTCTCCCTCTTCCTTCCCAGTCCGTTGCTCCACTGGCCTTCTCTCAGTTCCTAAAAGAAATGAATCTCTTTCCTAGCCTTCACCCCTGCATGCTCCTGTGTAAACTGTCTCCACAGGCCACTCAGTCCCTCTGGCCTCCTAACAGGCTTCCCCCTGCTGAGCTGACCGCAGACCGGGTTAACTCCTGCTCCTCCTCCAGCTTTTGGCTTAAAAGTCCCTTTGTTAGAGGGGTTTCCTGGACCTCCAGGTCCCACCACGACCACTCTTGTTCCCGGCTCCTTGCTCTTCTCCGTCCCAGCACCGACCTCTGTCACAGCCTCAGTCATGTGTGAATTGATGTCATAGGTCTGTCTCCTCCAATACAGAAGCTCCAGGGGGGGCAGAGATTAGTTCTACTTGCTAGAAAAGCCTGCAGTAGGTTCCCAGTTTGTTGAATGAACAGAGCCCATTTTACAGATGAGAAAACTGAGGCTTGGAGAGATTAGGACTCCAACCTTGGTCTGTTAATGCTGTGTTCCAAGGTGAGTCACAGGCTCCTCTAGGCAGAGGAGGGTCAGGTGCAGATGAATGTGAGGGAAAAATGACTACAGAATGCTCAGCTGTACACCTGGCAGGCAGTAAACATTCAGTACTATTCCCTGCCTCAGTGTGTGACTGGAGACCCGAGTGAGGGTGGGGGCTGCCCTTTACATACCCTCCTAGCTCCCCTGGGGACATGGGGTTGCCCCATCTGCAGCACTTGACTATCTGAACAGGACCTGAGCCCACTGAGCAATTCAGGCAGGGGTCCACTAAAGGGTCTCCCTCAGTTCCCCCAAATAAGCCTACCCTCAAACTAAAAACCATGAGTTCTTTGCACGGGTGTGCCTAAAGGCAAGTTCCTGAACCCCCTTTCCCTCAGTCAGATTGCAACCCCTGTTCCCCTTGGAGACGGTGGCACCCTGACTTGGCTGTGTCCTGCTCTGGATGTTCCCTGGTCACACCCACCCCCTGCTGAGTTCTGTGAGTCAGAGACTGAATCCTGGGGTCTCCTAGCCAGGTCCCCAGTAAATGGCCTGGGCCCCAGGACACTGCAGCCCTCAAGGGCCTCCCTTCCAGACCAGTGGACAGACCTGGCTCCTTTCCAGCCTTGACCAAACTCAAGGTCCCTCCCCAGCCCCTGCCAACCCCTGCCCTGGGGCCCTGCTGTGCCCCTCCCCAGCCCCAGGCCCTCAAGCATCACCCCCCTCCTCCCGGCTGTTAGCCTGGGAAGGGGGCCAGGCCCTGAGCTCAGACCTTGGCGATTCCAGAGTGTCTGAGGCCCAGAGCCAGCCCGGCCAGACAAGGCGAAGGGGCGGGGGCAGGGTGGGCACCAGGAAGCCATTTAGAAGGGGTTGGCAGGGAAGCTGGGTTTCTAGATTTGCCCTATCTGCTCCTCTCCTGGACCCCACAGGCTTCTTCCTAGGACCTCGCTGAGGCCTTGGCTAAGCGGTGCCCCCTCCTTGAGTCCTGTCCTCAGGGAGGAGTGGATCAGTACTAATGAGAAGGGATCTTGGGGTGGTAAGACCCCCACCTGTGCAAGGGAGGAAGAGCAAGGGCTGAGAGGCCTGGGTTCCAGCTCCACCTGGCTTCCGACAGTCCGTGTGACCCCGGGCCAGGCCCGTCTTCCTCTCTCAGCCTCGGTTTCCCACTTTGAAGCGACCGGGCGGAGGTGGGCGCGGGCCTCCCGGCCCCGCCCAGAGGAATCCGGAGGGGCAGCCAGCGGTCCCAGGTGAGGGCCCACTGGAGAGGGCCCAGCGCGGCGGCGGGTTCCGGCGGGGCGGGCATCTGGGGCGGGGACCGCCCCCCCCCCCACCCGCAGCCTCCACCCGCCCGTACACCCTCGCTCCCCCAGGCGGCAGCGACGACGCTTTAAACAGAAAAAAACTGTCTCCCTGGCCCAGGGCCAGCATCCCAGCCCCCCTCGCCGCCGCCGCGCCGCGCTCCAGCCAGGGAAAACAACTGCTCACTTCTCCCTGCGTCCGCCCCGCGCGCTCCCTGCTTCCCGGCGGCCGCGGGAGCCCAGCCCGGCCGGGGGAGGCGCGGACCGGGCCGGCCGCCCGGCCTTCCTCTCCCCTCGCTCCTCCTCTCCGCCTCAACTTGCTCTGGCCTCCTCGCTCCAGCCTCAGTTTGGGGCCTTCGCAGGCCCCCGGCCCCGGCTCGTGGCTGGGCTTCTTCTCGGGGTGGTGGAAGTTTCTGGGCTCCCCGCGGTCCAGCCTCCATCTCTCTGCCTCTCACTGGGCCCGCTCCCGCGCCTGCTGTCCCCTCCCCGCGCGCTCCCTCCGTTCCTCTCCCTCGCTGCCCTCTCTACCCATCTCCCGGGGCTCCCGGCTTGCTATACCCCTCGGGCGCGGGGACCATCACCCCCGCTCGGGCGCTCCCCCCGGGTCCTGCGGCCCCGGATGCCCGGGCCCCGTGGGGCTGCTGGCGGCCTGGCCCCTGAGATGCGCGGGGCGGGGGCGGCGGGGCTGCTGGCTCTGCTGCTGCTGCTGCTGCTGGGCCCGGGCGGCGGGGCCGAGGGGGGACCAGCGGGCGAGAGGGGCGCTGGCGGGGGCGGGGCGCTGGCCCGCGAGCGCTTCAAGGTGGTCTTTGCGCCGGTGATCTGCAAGCGGACCTGTCTCAAGGGCCAGTGTCGGGACAGTTGTCAGCAGGGCTCCAACATGACGCTCATCGGAGAGAACGGCCACAGCACCGATACGCTCACGGGCTCCGGCTTCCGCGTGGGTGAGGGCCGGGGGCACGGGGAGGGGGAGCGGGGAAGGCAGGCATCAGGACAGAAGTGAGAGACACCTCAGGGTAGGCCATGTGACCCTGAGGGCCATGGCTTCCAAGAGCAGAGCGCTTGGGGCCTGGGGCTCCAGGGGCATCCGGGGCTTGGGAGGCTGGAGTCCAGGGGCCAGAGTTGGGGGGGGGGGTGCATGGAAGCCTTGACTTCACAGCTTTGAGTTGGGGTTGAGGCCTAAGGTGTGGGGTAATGCTAAGAGTCCTGGATGACACAGGCCTCTAGGAAAGTGCTGGATTCTGAGCAGGAGTCAGAGTCAGCAGGCAGGGCTTTTGAGAGCTGTGAGCTGGTGGTCTGAGGTCTCAGAGAAGGGATGATATTCCCCCAAGAAACACACTTGCTAGAAGAAACAGGAAAAGTCTTTAAAAAATGCCTAAAGTGGGGCCTGCCAGCAGTAGACACCTGCATTCCCTGGGAGGAGGAGCCAAGGTCAGGGCCAGGAGTGAGGGAATTTGTTACCAGCCAGGTCTTAGAGGGGAGGGGTGTTGAGGCCTAACAAGTGGGAAGCAGGCCTGGAAGTTGGGGCTGGTTTGGGTCCTCAGTCTCTCTTTTTCCTGGTGCCCTATCTATGCTTCCCCCGTAAGCCCTTAACAGCTCTGCCTCAGAGGCCCTGAGTCTCCCCACAACAAGCCCTAATGACTCCACAGTTCCACTTAGAGCCCACCCCTTTCCCACCATCTCTCTGCAAAGGCCCAGGCCTGGGGCTCAGCTGTCCTCTGGCAGGGCCCTGTGGGCCAGGCTGGAGGAGGTGTCCCAGCAGTAATTACCCTCCTGGACAGGGTAATTAGGCCAGGCCCAGGATGGCACCAGCAAAACAGCCCCTCTTTCACGTTCCTGTACTCACATGCCGACTCACAGACCTGAGGAACTCCACAGATGTGGTTCATGGTTCTCATGAGATGTGTGTGCACGCGCGCATGGGCTTTGGAGTGGCACATGGGGATCAAGTCCATGTTTCTTTGTGTTGCCTTGGGTGCATGTCTGCAGTCACTATGGGAGTGTTTGTGTAAGCCTGTGCTGGTGTCAGAATGAGTCTGTGCGCGTGTGTGTGATGAAATGACTATGCGTGTGAGTGAATGTGGGCCTGGCCTCCCAGGCCCCCTGACCATCCTACCCAGGATGCTGTCTCCATCTGTGCTGCCCACATCCCCCAGGCTCGGTGCCCAGGCCACAGTGGGCGGGTGTCACTGGGAGGTCACCCTCACCACTATGAGTGACTCACTGGGAGGCAGGAAGGAGAGGATCCTGCCTCCCCTGACCCAGGACACACCCCTTCTGCCCTGAGAGCCTGGCCCCAAGAGGCTTGGCAGGATGGGCTGGGCTGGGATACTCTTTTCCAGGCCCCCATGGCCATGCATGTGGGCTGTCCCTCTGAGGCCCTTCAGGTGTCCACAAGTAGCACTCCTACCTTCCCATCCTGGGAAGTGAGGGCAGCCATGGGGCAGGCAGGAGATTGGCTGGGGCTGGTGTGTGAGCTCAGGTCCCCGAGGCTGGATTTCAGATGTGAGTGTGTGTCAGAAAGACAGAGATCCCATCCTCTCACTGAGACATTCCTTCACTCATTCCCTCTGCACCTCTTCTGGCACCCAGAGCTGAAGCAGACCTGGCCCTGCCCTCCAAAGCACCCTTTATATTGTGGGAAACAGGGTAGAGCTGGGGCAGAGGGTGGGTGGGATCTGAGGAAGGGCTCCCTTCCTGGGGGAGGGGGCTGGACTGGAGGGATAAGATGTGAGTAGGTAGAGATGGGGGACAAGGCTCGGAGGGGCAGGAATGGCACGATGAAAGCCAGGGAGGTAGAAGATGTGGCCTGTTTGTAGGAGATGGGAGCTGAGTCCTGGAGTGTAGGGTGTAGGTGGAAGGAACAGAGGAGTATGGGCAGAAAGAAGGTTTCTTCTGTTTTGTGGAGAGAAGGCAAGGAAGCAAGCTGTGAGCTGGGGGTGTGACTATGCCAGAGCTTTGCCTGAGGCAAGTTTCTCTGAGGGTACTGGGATGTGGCCAGGAGCAGGAGGAGCAGAGCACATGGAGAGAAGGGGATATGGATTCATGAGATGTGACAGAGGCTGGAACTGGGTGGGGTGGGAGCTGGAGAGATGGAGCCTCAAGGCTCAGTTATGGATGCCTGGGCATGTAGGGATTTCCCTGTGGTGGTCCAAGGCCAAGAGGAGGTGGGGAGGCAAGACGCTGATTTCTGACAGTATCTCCTGGGTGGAGGTGCTTAAGAGAGGTCCTGGAGAGGTATAGTTAAGTTGGTCATGGAGAAGCATGGCCCTGGGATGGCAAGACAGAGGGAGCAAGAGTCTAGAGTAGGCTGAAGCAGGGGAGGAATTTAGTGGGGAGGAGGAGAAAGCACCAGATGGAGACTGGATTTCTGGGGAAGGCCCAAGGGGAGGGAAAGGCTATTCCATCATCTTAATCATCACCATCACCATTATCATCATTTGCTACTACTTATTAAGCACCCTCTGTGTACTGGGCACTGTGCTAAGTGTTTGTACATGCATTGCCTCATTTAATAGACAGGTCACCCCTATAGATGAGTACACTGAGGCACAGGGAAGGGAAGTAAGTTGCTCAGGGCCACACAGCTGGCACATGGCCTCCCAGCTAGGATTTAAGTCCAAGATTTAAGACTCCAGTGGCCCCACACATATAAGGATGTTGGGAGACCTGGAGGGTAGTTTCTCTGTGTGTGTGATGTGTTACAAAAACCAGCTTCCCAAGGAGGACCAGTGGGTGGCAAGGAAGTGGGGAAGTTGCAGGATGTGGGTGAGGGACTAGGCCTAGGGGCTGGGGACAGGGGTCTGCCTGGGCCCTGATCCATCTCTCCTCCCCAGTGGTGTGCCCTCTGCCCTGCATGAACGGCGGCCAGTGCTCCTCCCGAAACCAGTGCCTGTGTCCCCCGGACTTCACGGGTCGCTTCTGCCAGGTGCCCGCTGGAGGAGCTGGTGGAGGCACTGGCGGCTCAGGCCCTGGGCTTGGCAGGGCTGGGGCCCTGTCCACAGGCGCGCTGCCGCCCTTGGCTCCAGAGGGCGAGTCTGTGGCCAGCAAGCACGCCATCTACGCGGTCCAGGTGATCGCCGATCCGCCGGGGCCTGGGGAGGGGCCTCCTGCCCAGCATGCAGCCTTCCTGGTGCCCCTCGGGCCAGGACAGATCTCAGCGGAAGGTACCAGGCGACAGGCAGACCCCCGGAGGCCGAGGTGGGCGGGCACTAGGGTGGCAGGACCCGGGAGGAGGCCGGCCCTGGAGGAGCTCCGCACTCCGCACTCCCACCCAGTGCACGGGGCAACCCTGAAGCCACCGTGCCCCGCCCCCCAGTGCAGGCCCCGCCCCCTGTGGTGAACGTGCGTGTCCACCACCCGCCGGAGGCCTCGGTCCAAGTGCACCGCATCGAGGGGCCCAACGCCGAGGGTCCGGCCCCGTCCCAGCACCTGCTGCCGCACCCCAAGCCCCCGCATCCCCGGCCACCCACCCAGAAGCCCCTGGGCCGCTGCTTCCAGGACACGCTGCCCAAGCAGCCTGTGAGTGAATTCACAGTCGCCGCTGGACTGGCCCTTCAGTCTCTCAGGGCTGCCCTGTTCTAACTCACCGGGATTGCTCAAAACTGGGGGCCCTGCTGGTTGAGTAGGGGAGGAGGAAAACGTTCTCAGGAGGGAGGCCAGGCTGGGACTGGGCACTCTGTGATCCAGGTCCACACTCCTCTCCCTAGTGTGGCAGCAATCCCCTCCCCGGCCTCACCAAGCAGGAAGACTGCTGCGGAAGCATCGGCACTGCCTGGGGCCAGAGCAAGTGCCACAAGTGCCCCCAGCTGCAGTGTGAGTGCCTTGGCTTGTTAGATGCCCCCACCCCTTGCCGCCGCAGGGTGGACCCATGGACACCCCTCCCAGCCCTGCAATGGGAGACCACAGCCTGAGCAGCCTGAGCCACTCACTGTCCACCCAGTTCCTCTCAGCATCACACTCTGCCCACCCCCACAGTGCCCTCCCTTCTCTCTCTGCTGGCCCCGCAGTGTGCTCCCCTGCCATGATCTCCTCTCTCTGCAGACACAGGGGTGCAGAAGCCAGGGCCTGTACGTGGGGAGGTGGGCGCCGACTGCCCCCAGGGCTACAAGAGGCTCAACAGCACACATTGCCAGGGTATGGCCAGCCGGGAGATTCTGTGGGCTGGAGGGGCAGGCTAGTTGTCACTAGGGGAGGTCCCAAGGTGGGCAAGGGAGGAGGTGGGGCTGGAGCAGGACCCTGAGGTTCTTGGAGCAGCTTGCTGTAGCCCTATAGCCCCAGAGTGGAGGGACCAAACTCCCACTTATCACAGATATCAACGAGTGCGCGATGCCAGGCATGTGTCGCCATGGTGACTGCCTCAACAACCCTGGTTCCTATCGCTGTGTCTGCCCACCGGGCCATAGCTTGGGCCCCTCCCGCACGCAGTGCATTGGTGAGACTGGGGGACCTTCAGAGGTCACAAGACATGGGTGGGAGGGTAAGGTTCCAAGCAGTAAGGTCACAGAAGTCAGAGTGGGGTCAGGGGTTGACTGCAGGAAGAACAAGACCCAGAGCAGATAGGATCAGGAATCAAGTGGGTTCAGGAGTCACATAAGATCTGGGCTTAGAGGTCACATGGGGTCAGGGATTACATGGAGTCAGGGTCATATGAGATTATGGGCTTGATGAGTGGGTGGGATAAAGTCTAGAGCAGCTAGGTCAGTAGTCACAGAGTCTACATTGTTGTTACATGATTTCAGAATAACAGGTTCAGGGGTCATAGAAATTCAGAGTCACATGGGGTCAGGGACTACATGAGGATCAAGTGTCCTCTGGGCCAGAGAGGCAAGGTTTGGAGCAGATGGGAAGAGGGATGTGGGCAGTGTTCAGGCCCAGATGCCCATGCCCCTCACTGGACCCTGCAGCAGACAAGCCGGAGGAGAAGAGCCTATGCTTCCGCCTGGTGAGCCCTGAGCACCAGTGCCAACACCCACTGACCACGCGCCTCACCCGCCAACTCTGCTGCTGCAGCGTCGGCAAGGCCTGGGGCGCAAGGTGCCAGCGCTGCCCAGCTGATGGCACTGGTGAGCTAGAGGCATGTGGGGCCAGAGGGCTATCTGTGTGCCTTTCCAGGAAATGCTCACTTCTCTGCCCCTTGCTCTGGCCACAGCTGCCTTCAAGGAGATCTGTCCAGCTGGGAAGGGATACCACATCCTCACCTCCCACCAGACGCTCACCATTCAGGGCGAAAGTGACTTTTCCCTTTTCCTGCACCCTGACGGGCCACCCAAGCCCCAGCAGCTCCCTGAGACCCCCAGCCGGGCACCACCACCTGAGGACACAGAGGAAGAGAGAGGTCTGGCCCGACCCCCTCTGTTTCTGATAGATGATGAACCCCTAGACCTGACACCTTGACCCTTGATCCACAGATATGACCTCAGAGTCTAACCTCTAATTCCTAATCCCAGATCAGCACTGACCCCCAGAGCTGACACTCTGACCCCTAACCAATGTTGTAACCCTAGGATTTAACCCCTGATTGACAGGATTTGACCATTTATTGCCCTCCAGATTCAATCCTTTGACCCCTGACCCAGGGATTTAACCCTGACTGTAACCTCCGAAGCCAAGAACCTTGTGCAACCATTTCCTCATTGACCTGTGACAGGAACACTCCCTGACCCCAGACATGACGCCTGACCCAGAGACATGATTGTTGAACTCTTAGAGATCCTGCCCACAGATAACCAACTGCCAAACCAGACTTGACTCCCTTCTCCCAGCCCAACACTTAATGGCCCCATCTTCTTCCCTTCTAGGGGTGAGCACAGACTCAGTGAGTATGAGAGCCCAGGTGGGAGGGGCGGGAAAGCCAAGGAGACACAGAGGGCTCATGCTGCTGTCACCCGCAGCCAGTGGTGGAAGAGCAGTCAGCGCAGCAGAGCCACCCGACGGTCACCACATCTCCTGCCCGGCCCTACCCTGGTGAGCTGAGCACTGCAGGGACCAGTCTTCAAGGGCTGTCCCTGCTGGGGAAGTTTACAGCCTAGGCACCAGGGGGCGGTGAAGCTGGGTGTGAAGTTCCTAGTTGATGACTAGCGGAGAGAAGGGTGGCTCTCTCAGCCTCCTCACTCACTGACGGGTGTGCGCTGCTGCCTGCAGAGCTGATCTCCCGGCCCTCGCCGCCGTGGTTCCTGCCTGACTTGCCCCCGTCCCGCAGTGCGGTGGAGATCGCCCCTACTCAGGTCACAGGTAAGACCCGCCCGCCTAGGCCATGCCCCAGGCAAGCCACGCCCCTAACTTAGTTTATCTCCTCCCTTACCCACTCCAGTTATTCCAGAGCACTAACACATCCAGGGCTTACTGTGTACCAGGCCCTGGGCTGCGTGCTGGGGAAGCCTTGGTGTGCAGCAGAGGCCCCACTCTGCCCTCAACTGATCTGGGTATTATGGTGGTCAGCCCAGTCTGAAGGCATTTATTCATATGTTCAACAAATATTTTTTGAGCACTACCATGCACAGGCACTGTTTAGGTGCTGGAGATGCAAAACAGACAGAAATTCCCTGTCCTTGGGGAGTAGAGAGATGACAGACAGATCAATGAGTCAAAATCTAGCATATCTCTTATGCTGTGAAAAAATAAATCACAGAAGAAGGAAGGAAGTCTGGGAGTTGTGATAACACGTAGAGTGGTGACGAGAGAAGGCTGAGCAGGGCTTTAAAGATTGTTATAAATTAACGGTGAGAAGTGGGAAAGAAATGGGCATTCGGGTTGGGGAAAAGGACATTCCAGTTTGGGCAAAGGCATGGAAACATGAAACCCTGGTTTCATGGAGAAGAGAGAAACCACACAGAGTCCGTGTTTCTGAACTAGGGGAGGGCCAGTGCAAGGAGCCTTGTTAAGAGGCTTGGATTTGATCCCAATGACTGTGGGAAGTGTCTGCAAGGTTTTGGGCATCATAATAATTGCTAGCTATGGCTGAGCAGTTTCGGGCCAGGCACTGGCTGAAGAGTTTTACATACTAAATAGCATTTAACCTTCTCATACTCTGAAGTGGGCACTGTTAGCTTCATTTTTCAAATGAGAAAACTGAGGCTAACAGAAGTTCAGTAACTTGCCACAAGTCACATAACTGAGCCAAATTCAAGCCCATGTCTGTGTGGACTCCAAAGCCACAAGGGAGCTGCCAGCATGATAGAAAACCTGAGGCTAGATGAGCTCCTGGGGCGAGGGCTTGGGTGGAAGATGGCTGCCCTGGAAGTCTGCACTGTCTTGGAAAATCCTGTGACAGCCCTGGAAGCTGTGAAAATGTGGAGGAACAGGCACCTGGGGAGGCTTCTTAGAGGAGGGGTGTTAAGGACACCTAAGGAGAGGCACCCTATACAAAGAACAGCCTGCAAGAGCCTACTGGCCAGGTGTGTTTAAGATGGGGTAGAGTTCAGAGTCAAGGCCTGGGCTGCATGGGTAGGGCACAAGAGAGGGAGAGGTAGGAGGCAGGGAGTACTGAGAATGGTAACAAAGAGGGTGAGGGGGATTCCTGGATCTGACCACCTATGCATGACCATGAGCAAGCCAGGATTCCCCGGAAACAAGCCTCACCTTGGGAGGGGGAGCAAATCAACTATTCTGGAATGAAGGGTCCAGTTTCCTAAGGCAAGGTGTGTTAGGATCCCTGGTCTAGAGAATGTTGGTGTGATTGAGGCTGCAGTGTTTAAGATACTGAGGTGACTGGAGTCTGGGTATTGTAAGTGGGGATAGGAGTATCAAGGATTCTGGAGTTGAGATAGGGATGTCAGGGACCTGGGGTCATTGTTTGGGGCTACATGGGGCTGTGATGTCGGGGTTATCTGTAATAGAGGTGTAGGGGATCCTAGGGTTGGAGTATGGGTGTACAGAGACCCGAGGTCATGGTACGACCAGGTTCAGGAACCCCAGTCATTAGGGATGCGGTATCCAGGTCCGCCCTGGGGACGTGGCAGAAAGTGAATGCTCCCTGCTCGGCCCCCTAACTTGCCCCCCCCGCCCCCCCCCCCCCGCAGAGACGGACGAGTGCAGACTGAACCAGAACATCTGTGGCCACGGAGAGTGCGTCCCGGGCCCCTCGGACTATTCCTGCCATTGCAACCCGGGCTACCGGTCGCATCCGCAGCACCGCTACTGCGTGGGTGAGCATGGCGAGTGGGTGGCGTGGTGACGGCCTTGGCTCCTGACAGTCCTCTAACGTCTCCCGGCCGGCGCGTACTTCTCAGACGTGAACGAGTGCGAGGCGGAGCCGTGTGGCGCCGGGAGGGGCATCTGCATGAACACCGGCGGCTCCTACAACTGTCACTGCAACCGCGGCTACCGCCTGCACGTCAGCGCGGGGGGGCGTTCGTGCGTGGGTGAGCACGGCCGGGCCCGGGGCGGCGCTGGGGCTAGATGGGCCGGGGGACTCTCCCCTTGACCGCCGTGTAATCCCCTCCGCCGCCCCTTGCCTTCCCCGCGTGCCTCCTTCCTCCCGCGCAGACCTGAACGAGTGCGCCAAGCCTCACCTGTGCGGCGACGGCGGTTTCTGCATCAACTTTCCCGGTCACTACAAGTGCAACTGCTACCCAGGCTACCGGCTCAAAGCCTCCAGACCGCCTGTGTGTGAAGGTGGGGAAGACCCCATCCAGACCGACGGGGGTCCTCAGAGGTCCCTCGGCCTGGGGTTGGGGCGGAGGGCCTCACTCCCGTCTGTGCCCCGCTCTGGGCCTCTCAGAGGTTGTGGTCCCGGAGTCCAGAGGGCTCGCTTCACCTTGTTGATCTGTGACGGAGGGAGGCCCTGCCGAGGACCCTGAGCACCTGGCCGGCCGTGTTGTCCCCAAATGGGTCCTCCTCCTCCCTACCGTGCAGACATCGACGAGTGCCGAGATCCTAGCTCCTGCCCGGATAGCAAATGCGAGAACAAACCTGGGAGCTTCAAGTGCATTGCCTGTCTGCCCGGCTACCGCAGCCAGGGGGGCGGGGCCTGCCGCGGTGAGGGCGGGGCCTGGGTCTGGGATTGGGTAGGGGCGGGGCCTCGAACGCAAATGGGCGGGGCTAGTGGAGGTGGGCGTTGCCTCTACAGTGGAGCTTCTTGGGAGTAGAGGGACCCTCTCATCCTGGACAGAGGGGCCCCCACCCTGGCACAGTGCATCGTCCAGTGGGGCAGAGTCTGAGGGGAGCCTTCTCCGCCGCAGACGTGAACGAATGCGCCGAGGGCAGCCCTTGCTCTCCCGGCTGGTGCGAGAACCTCCCGGGCTCCTTCCGCTGCACGTGCGCGCAGGGCTATGCACCAGCTCCGGACGGCCGCAGTTGCCTGGGTGAGCGCCAGCCCTCCCCACCCTGCCACCTGCCACCCACTCACGCGCTGAAACTGGGGACTAGGTCACCCCGTCTGTCAGACGGGTAGGGAGGAGGTAGCTAATTCACAGACACTGACCCTTCGCTGATCCACTCACTCATTTTCTCAGCGAACCTGGCGGAGGACGGGGCCACCAGAATTTCTACATAGCAAGGGTGTTAGGAGGCAAAGCTTGAAGCTTCGTTTGCAAAGCACGTTACTTAAATTTGAAGGGGCAAAAAGATATAAAAGAAAGGGGGTATCAGTGGTCCCCCCTCTACTAATGCTTCTTACGCATCAAGGGACAGGCTGAGGGCTGGGATTAAGAGAAACTGGAGAGCGCAGGGCTGTCGGCCTGGATGGAATTTGGATGTTTTTGGGAAACATCAGCGGGGCTGGGAGAAGGGAAGGCCTGAGTTGTCTTAGAGGATCAACAGGAATTTGCCAAGTAAAGAAAGGTGAGATGGAACAGCATGCCAGGCTCAGCAATAGCGGATTGAGAGGTGAAAACCAGCAGGGAGCACACAAGGAATGTGATTTATAAGCAGGAATGGGGGCTGAGGCTGGCTGGTGAGGGGCAGGTCCCCACGCCCTGAAGGGCCCCCCAAGCCCTGCATGGGAGGTTGAGCTTCACCCTGAGGGTATTAGGAGGCACCTGAAGCATTTTAAGAGGAAGACTGGTAAGATTCACGGTTTGTTTTAGAAAGTTCCCTGAATCCCACTGTGGAGAGTGGCTGGAGGACTGGTGGAGACTTAGGACAGAGACAGTGATGGATGTCATGAGAACAGTGGCCTCAGGATGGTCATGAGATTATGTGATGTTAGAGAAATATTAGGGCAAATTGCCTGGGCTTGTTAACTAGATGTCAAGGTGAAGGAGAGGGGAGTAAGCACCAGCTATTCTGAGGATCTGGCTGGGCTGGAGGCCAGAGGGAGTAGAGGCACCCAGTGTGCTCAGCCTGGTGGCTGGCTCCAGCTTCATTCAGCACCCAGGATCCTGAGAAGCAGGCCAGGGCTCTGACTCTGCCAGACCACTGAGGAGGAAGGAGAGGTGTTCCTGGGCCCTTGCGAGAGGAGGTGGAGTAGGGGCCTTGAGAACAGCAGAGGCAGTGGGAAAGAAGCAGCATTTAAGATGTCCAAGGTGGGACAGATCCCAGCCCCTTGTCCCGAGAGTGAGTGACTGGCATTGAGATGGTCACAGAACTGAGGGATTAGGGACTGTAAGGTCAGAAGCTGGTCCTGGCTGGCCAAATGGATGTTGAAAACTCCTAGGATGGGGAGGAATACAGAGGCAGAAGGACCAAGAAGGTGGGTGCTGACAGCAATAGAGAGGTTGGAAGCCAGAGTGAGTGCCAAGTGCACCTCAGGGGAAGAGCATTGGAAGGGGTCTGGGGTGTGGGCAATGACCAGCTTCCACTATAAAGGACTGCAGAGAACCATGCTCTCAGAGCCAAGTCCCTTTACTACACAAACAGAAGAAATTAATCTGTAGGAACAAAGACATAGGGAAGGTTACTTATGTGGGAAGAAAGGGAGCCATGGCAGGTAGGGGAAGAGTGAGAGTTGTTAGGGCAAGGAAGCCCAGAGCAGTATGGGACGAATGGATGGGGGCAGATGCCTCTTGTTTAGTGAGAATGGTCGAAGGATAGGGACGCTTGAGCTTTTGGAATCAGACACAGCCCAGGGTTCCTGGCAGAACCTGGCCTGGTCCTTAGGGTGTGGTGTGCCACACAGGAGTGGGGTCAGGGTCTCGTCCTTCTCTCAAGCTCCACTGGCCTCAGCTCTAGTTCTCCAGACCATGGGTGGGAGTGGGAAAAGGGTAGCAGAGATCCAAGACCACCCCCATCCTGGCCTTCTGACAGCCCCTGTGCCTCACAGATGTGGACGAGTGTGAGGCTGGGGACGTGTGTGACAATGGCATCTGCACCAACACGCCAGGCTCGTTCCAGTGTCAGTGCCTCTCTGGCTACCATCTGTCAAGAGACCGAAGCCGCTGTGAGGGTGAGGGGGGCCTAGAGCTGAGGGGCTGACCTGTTCCTCCCTCTCCCAAGACTTCCACTGTCCAGGCCCCAAGCCCAGGGGCTACCTGTAAGCAAGCCAGACACTCCCATGTACAGCCCCCATCTAGATCCAAGACGGGGCATGGAGTGTGGGCCCTACCCAAGGTCCTCTGGGAAGACTTGGCAGCCTCAGGCTGTGTGAGTGGGGTTAACCCCTGAAATTCTCCACCTCTTTGATCCCCTACAGACATTGATGAGTGTGACTTCCCTGCAGCCTGCATTGGGGGTGACTGCATCAACACCAATGGCTCCTACCGATGTCTCTGTCCCCAGGGACATCGGCTGGTAGGCGGCAGGAAGTGCCAAGGTATGAGGGGATTGGCTAAGAGTACTGGAGGAGGAATGGCGGGGAGCAGTAATCTCCTAGACACATTGTTGATCTGTCTGTCTTTCCATCCATTGATCCGTTCACTCATCCTTCTATTCTTCCACATAACAGTAACAATAATGACAGTAATTATATGGTGCTTACTATGTGCCAAATCTCCCCTACATGCATTCATCCAACAAGAATTTATTGAGTATCCAATATGTGCCAGGTTCTATGCTACATATTAGGTATTGAACAATGACCCAGCTAGGGGAGACTGACATGTAAATTGATTCTTACAGTTCAGGGTGCTGAGTGCCAAAGGAGGTCTGGACTAGTGATTAATTGCAACAGAGAGGTGAGAGTTGAATTGGAACTTGAAGCATAAATAGGCTTTCCTAAAGCACAAATAGATTCCCTAAGCAGAGAAAAGCAGGGGATGGTATTCTAGACCCAAATAACAATATTTGCAAAGCACAGAGATCTGGAAGGAGCTAGTTGTGTTTTTAGGGAGAATTGACACCTATGCCCTAAACAGAGTTGAGGGTGTTGGTGGTTCAGAGTAAGGGTGATGAGACTTAAAGCTATTTGGAGACCAAACTGAAAGTCCCCAAATGCTGAGCAGAGGTTAGGACTTCATTCTGTTGTCAGTGGGAGCCATTGTAGGTTTTATGATGAATAATGCATTGACTGTGCACACATCTACCCATGTGTGGATTTTTTGACAGACACAAGTGGATTTTTTGTTGTGTGTACTTTGAAGTCAGAGTGGAAATTCAGGTTCTGAACTTGTGTGAGATCCTTGAGGCACACTCCCTGGGAAAGAGGGGCTGGTTTCCCTCTAAGCAACTCTTTCTGCTCCCCAAAGATATAGATGAGTGCAGCCAGGACCCCGGCCTGTGCCTTCCCCACGGGGCCTGCGAGAACCTGCAGGGTTCCTACATTTGTGTCTGCGATGAGGGCTTCACACCCACCCAGGACCAGCACGGCTGTGAGGGTGAGTGCCCTCTCAGCTCCCTCCTCAATCTAGACAGCTCCCCTGAGCTGCAGCTGAGGTTCAGAGTTGTATCCTGGTCCCACCCTCTGGAATGTGGGGAACAGGAAGAAATCTCTTTGGCCTGGGAAAGCCCGGTAGGGCCAGACCTCGCAGGAGGGCCCTGAATGCCACATCGAGGATGGAGGTTGGCTTTCACAGGGCAGCTGAAGGGAGCCAGGGAATGTGGGGGAGCACAGCGATGAGGCTGGCAGGTGGTGTGGACAGGCAGACATTCCGCAGGACTCTGAGCTGCTTTCCCTCCCCTCAGAGGTGGAGCAGCCCCACCACAAGAAGGAGTGCTACCTTAACTTTGATGACACCGTGTTCTGCGACAGTGTACTGGCCACCAATGTCACCCAGCAGGAGTGCTGCTGCTCGCTGGGGGCTGGCTGGGGAGACCACTGCGAGATCTATCCCTGCCCAGTCTACAGCTCAGGTCAGAAGCCTGGCAGGCCCTTTCCCTTTCCAGGGCCTCAGTTCTCAGTTTATTTGGAAACGATTGGGGGAGAGGACACCTCCCTGGGTAGGTGGGAAATGAGGCGGGACCCGGCGCCCGACTGCCAGCACGCACTCTTAATCCTGACTCCTTCCTTCCCCGCGGCCGCTGTCTCCCGGTAGCTGAGTTCCACAGCCTCTGCCCAGACGGGAAGGGCTACACCCAGGACAACAACATTGTCAACTATGGCATTCCAGCCCACCGTGGTAAGCCCTAACACGGCTCAGCCCACCTGGCAAGCCCCGCCCCGCCCGCCGAGGTTTGTACCTGCGGGATCCCACCAGTGCTTGCTCATCAATTGCGGGCACTAGGGGAAGCCCCGCCCACATCACTCCTACGTCAGCGTCCGGAAAAGCCCCTCGCACTGTTTCTTCCCCTCCCATGGTAAGCCCCACCCACACTTCCTCGGCTGCCGGGCCTCAGTGGCCCGGTAGGTAGATGTTGTGGGCGCCAACGGCTTGTCACTCTGCAGACATTGACGAATGCATATTGTTCGGGGCGGAGATCTGCAAGGAGGGCAAGTGCGTGAATACGCAGCCCGGCTACGAGTGCTATTGCAAGCAAGGCTTCTACTACGATGGGAACCTGCTGGAATGCGTGGGTGAGTGCAGCCGGCCCCCGTGGCTGTGGGAAAGCAGCCGGGAGACATGCACAACCAGTCGACTCCGTGCCGATTCCTACCACTCGCGCTTTTGCTCCCCGCAGACGTGGATGAGTGCTTGGACGAGTCCAACTGCCGAAACGGAGTGTGTGAGAACACGCGCGGCGGCTACCGCTGCGCCTGCACACCCCCGGCCGAGTACAGCCCTGCGCAGCGCCAGTGCCTGAGCCCAGAGGAGATGGGTGAGGCCGGGGTCTGCGGGCTGGGAATACAGGAGGGAGGCGGGCGGAACCAAGCTGTGACTACCACTCTCACCCATCCCCTCGCTGCCCGTAGACGTGGACGAGTGCCAGGACCCCGCAGCCTGCCGCCCTGGCCGCTGCGTCAACCTGCCTGGCTCCTACCGCTGCGAGTGCCGCCTGCCCTGGATACCCGGGCCCTCTGGGCGCGACTGCCAGCTCCCTGAGAGCCCGGCCGGTGAGGGCGAGGGTGGTCTTGAGCTCTCCAGGACCCTGTCCACCGCGTGGAGACCTCAGGCTGAGGTTCCCGCTAGGGTGGGTTGGATTGGGAACAGGTGGTCCATGCTTTAGGCTCCTCCCTGACTCCGGGTTCACCTCCGCAGAGCGTGCCCCGGAGCGGCGGGACGTGTGCTGGGGCCAGCGCGGAGAGGATGGCATGTGTGCGGGTCCCCTGGCAGGGCCCGCCCTCACCTTCGACGACTGCTGCTGTCGCCAGGGCCGAGGTTGGGGAGCCCAGTGCCGCCCGTGCCCGCCGCGTGGCGCCGGTAAGCAGGCGGTGAAGGGGTTGGCCCGGAGGGAGTTTGAGGACGGGAGCCAGAGAGAATCGACGCTGCAGACTGCTCACCGTCCACTGCTCCTCTCAGGGTCCCAGTGCCCGACGTCGCAGAGTGAGAGCAATTCCTTCTGGGACGCGAGCCCGTTGCTGCTGGGGAAGCCCCCACGAGGTGAGTGTAGCGGGAGGGGCAGAGGCGGGGTCCGCGGCCATGGCTAGGGGCGGTGCTGACGCCTGCATTCTTTTGGCCGGCGCAGAAGAGGACAGCTCCGAGGAGGATTCGGACGAGTGCCGCTGCGTGAGTGGCCGCTGCGTGCCGCGGCCGGGAGGCGCAGTGTGCGAGTGTCCCGGCGGCTTCCAGCTGGACGCCTCCCGTGCGCGCTGCGTCGGTGAGCCGGACCTAGGGGGCAGGGCCACGGGGGCAGGACCAGAGGCTGGCCGCGGGCCGGCGGGGCGGGTCCGGGTCCTGCAGAACCCTGAGGTTCCCAGAAGCAGAGGGCCGCGCGGCTGTGGCGCCCTCGCGAAGTCCGCACCTGTCACCCCCACCTCCAGACATCGACGAGTGCCGAGAGCTGAACCAGCGCGGGCTACTGTGCAAGAGCGAGCGCTGCGTGAACACTAGCGGTTCCTTCCGCTGCGTCTGCAAAGCTGGCTTCGCGCGCAGCCGCCCGCATGGGGCCTGCGTGCCCCAGCGCCGCCGCTGACACCATCCTCTGCCTGGATCTAGGCGATCAGAGGGGTTTCCGCCCAACACTCGGGGCGAGCTCGGCCTCCCGCTTGTGCCTCGGACCCAGGGACCCTTTGGGGCCCGCAGACCCCTTCCCCGCGACCCATGTTCCCAGCGCGCCCATACGGGCTCCGTCCGGTTCACAGGCGGATGGATGTTGGGTCTCTCGAGCGCTGCGGGTCTTCCTTCCAGAGGGCGTTTCCTAGAAACTGATAAATCAGATCGTGCCTCTTTACTTCTTGGTTTCTGAAGCAAATTGATGTTCATTTCCGTGGTGGGCGAGGACTCCGCCCACCCCAGCCTCCTTGTAGGCGCTAGACTGAGCCCAGCACAGGGGGTGTGAAATAGAATTTATTATGGCTCTGATTATGTACATGTGAGATACGCCTGGCCAGGTTGGCCGGGCTCGCATGGTTTGTACAATAAATACATCTGCGGGGCCTGCTCTCCGCGGCTGGGAGGCGCCCACACCAGCGGTTCAGTCCAGCTTCCGAGTTCCCAGTTTCATGGGGCCCTTGGCCGCCTTTTTCTCAGCGCGTTTAGCCTCCATCTCCCGCCGACGCTCCTCGCGCTTCTTTCTGGCTAGCTCAGTCTTGGCCTGTCCTGGCAGCAGGAAGGGGAGGAGGTCTGATAGTATCAGGACAACCTAGGTCTTAGCTTCCCAGCCCATGTCTGTCCCAGTGGAAGGTAGCCCATCAGCCCTCCCAGGGGAAGCACTTACGGCTCTCGGTCTCCAGGCCCTCCCAGTTGTCATCACCCCACGAATCCAGTTTTGGCTGAAAAAGGGAAGTGTGGACTGGAGTGGAGGCCTACTCCCAGTTGAGGTCCACCCCATGTCTGCACCCTCCCACTGGACAGGTGCCATGTACCTGGGCACCAGCCTCCCGACGCGCTGACAGGGCAGCAAAGGGATCGCCTTTGTCACTAGGCTCTGGTCCACCCCAGTTGTACTCGCTGGCCAGCCGTGTGCCTTCAGGGGGAGGCTCTGGGGGGCTTGGCTCCTGCCAGCCCTGCTCCCACGAGCCCTCAGCTTCCCAGCTGCTCCAGTCTGACTCTGGGGATTTGTGGCCAGGGTTGCTGGTCTGCAGAACAGAAGGAGATAGTACCAAGGAGTAGGGGGGGAGGTTGGGGGAAGGCCCTATCTCCCCACATACATACACCTTGTCCCACTCAGCTTACCTGCCCAGCCCAGCTGGCTTGGCCCCCAGTACTCCAGTCGTTCTGCTGGGCCAACACAGATTCAGCCTCCTGCTGCAGTGTGTGAAGGAGAGCATGACCATAGAGACCCCTATGCCCCACCCAAGAGGGCAAGGAAGCCCCCCAGCCCTTGCCCAGTCATGGGCTCCACCCTTCCATCTCATTTGCTCTTCCCTTTCATCTCATTTGCTCCTCAGACCCCGTTTCCCATCTATAAAATAAACACACTGAACCTGGCCTGTCATCACTCCTCTATGAGGCTGGGGAATGAGTCTAGAGTCCCACCCCCTGCCTGTGACCTCAGGGGCCAAAGACTGCTGTCAGCCAGATGGGGTAACTGCCCCCATTTCCTTCAGGACAGCCCTACCAATCCTGAGCCCACCCCCAGGAGGACTGGTCTGGTTGTAAGTCTCGGGGGTTACCTCTCCTTGTTGATCGCCAGGCAGGCACTAGAACAGGTGCAGGAGGGAGGGGAGCAGAGGAGGGGGGAAGGTCAGTGGGCTAATCCAACCACCTCTAGCCTAGCCTCTCATTTCTGGAGTTGAGTCAGGGCTCAGCTGTTGGCTCTGGCCCACAAAGGCCACTCCATGACACCTGCTTGCCAGGGATACTGTGCACATGAGGACAGGTCTGACACCAGCCAAGCCCACATGACCTTCTTGAATGGCAGCCTGTAACCTTTAAGCTGGGGTCCCCCTAGGAGGCCTCCTCAGTCCCAATCACCTCCAAGCTGCCCCAGTCTTCGTCATCCCATCTGTCAGTAGCACTGCTGTCCTCTTCTGTGTCCTTGTCCTCCTCTTGTATCTCCCAGTGGCCTGAAGTCGTGGGTGTGGCAGGGACAGGGGTGGGGGCTGGGGCAGGAAGTCCTGGGGAGGAGAGGCTCACTGAGTTCCCACACACAGGGCCCCAGAAAGGTCTCAGAACAGGGCAGAGGTTGCTGGGGGTGGGGGTATGGAGGGGAAGCTCTCAAGGAGACTATACCATACCCTGTCCCCTATGTCCCCATCACCATCCCCAGGAAGTTAACAGCTCCTGGGTGCCAGCACACCCAAGCCCTCTCAGTCACTGATACAGCCAGTCTGGGACACTCACCCTCAGGCATGGGCCTCTGGGGGACGTTGGTCTCTGCTGGAGCAGCCGTGGGGTGTGCACGTATCAGCTTAGAGGTGAGTGAGGAGACCCCTGTAACGGCCCAGCCTGCCCAGCTGGCTGCAGCTCCTCCCATTCCAGGGCTGGAGGCTGCATGGACATCCTTCTCTGGGCAGTGACAGGAGAGACAAGTACAGACACCTCAGGCTTCCATGGAGAGGGTGATAGGAGGGCAATAACTGAAACAGAGCAGCCTGTAGTGGGCTCTCCTCCAGGCCTGTGTTCTCCCAACTGTGAGATGGGGGGAGGGGCACTGGTGTCAAGTCTGTCCTCCAGGGTTCTTCCACCTCTCACGTACTCCAGTGAGGTAGGAGGGAGCCATGACAGGTGACGGTCAAGAATATGGCAAGAGGAAGAGGGAACACGAGTGTGGGCCACTCACCCACTTCAGCCAGCTGGGTGGGGTCCTCTGACACAGACTCCAGTTTGGACAGGAAGCTTCGAATGGCCTTGAAGGCCTGTGGGGTAGCAAGGGGCAGAGCTGGGGCCTCCAAGGTTCCTGTGAGCCTGCCAGGCCAGCTAGGGCTCAGGTATCCCCCAAAGCCCCAGCTCCAGGGCTCAGCCCCAGTGGTGCCTCACCTGGTCCCGCACAGATTTCTCAGGATCCACAGTGAGGCTGCAGAGCACAGGCAGGATCTTGTGGGCGCAATCACTCATCGAGTAGAGGTTGTGGGTGGCAGCGAAGCCCAAAACACCCGCAACCCGGGATGGTGCAAACGGGTCCTTAGTGGCCCGGCTAAAGGCGGAAGTGAGGACCCTGTGTCTGGTCTGGGGTAGGGTGGGGAGAGGACTCCTGAGTATAGGGTCAGTACTGGAGCCCAGAACTGCCAGGCCTGACTTCCCAGAACAGAGACCATCAAAGTCTAAAAAATGTGAGTTAAGCACTAACAATGGGGAGAGTTTACTTAAAACTCTGGACCTTGACTTCTCCCAGATCACTGGGCTCATGCTGCCTCAGAGAGACAGGGGCTGGAGTAGCAGCTGCCTTAGGGCTGGGGCCAGTGCCTCCTTTCCCACCTGCCCTGATGACCTGATTCATTCATTCCTGTTAAGTGTCTGGGTGCTGCAGCTGTCTGCATTTACAGATCCTGACTGAGGGGAAGGGATGCAAGGCCTTGGGGGCAAGCAGCCTGGGCTGTGTGACTTGGGGCAACTCACTCCACTCAGACACTGGGGATGGAGCACCCAGGGCCTAGCCTCTGGGAGGATAACAGCTCCCACACAAGGAGACCTGGCCCTGGAGGACTTGGCTGTGGTCCCATGATGGTGACAGAACTCCTGGCACTTGTGCAGGACACTCACGCTGGCACTGAGGTAGGAGCCAATTTTGCCCAGGCAGACGGTGGTGTTGCAGCGGATGGGGCCCTGTTCGTCCTTGGCCTGCAGCCGCGCGAAGTGCTTCATCAGCTCCACATTGAGGTTGGCCTCGTTTAGCTTCGGGGCCAGGAGCAGCATGGACTGCAGGGCAGGAGCCGGTGGAAAGTGTGGGCCGGAGCAGGCAAAGGGCACACATAAGAGCGGCCTCCCAGGAGGGTACGGAGGCCACCAGTGTACTGGGTGCTGAGGACACCCGCCAAGGCCCTCCCAAACCTACCTCCCAATCTGGCCCTGGCCTCTACGCAAAATGCTGAGGAAAGGGCACCCCATTTCTCTGTCTCCATTACAGTCTGCAGTCCTGTCTCCCAGCCCTCTCCTTCAGCTCCCTTGGTGCACTCTACTCAACCCTTCACAAAAACACCTCCACAGACCCTCTACCAGGTGGCTTGGGATGAGGTCACCAGTGACCTCCATGTTGCTAAATCCAATGGCCAGTTCTCCATCTTCACCAAACCTGACCCCTCGGCAGCTTTGACACCCCCAGATTCTCTCTCCTTGAAATGTTAGTATCTGTTCTTCAAGGACACACCCTCTCCTGGTTCTCCTCTGACCTCGCCGGCTGCCCCTTCTCAGTCTCCTTTTGCTGAGATCTTACTGTTCAGACCCCAGAGCTACTCCGCAAGCCTCTTCTTTTTTACACCTCAGCCTAGGCAAGCTCACCCATCTCATGGCTATAAAGGCCCTTGTTAGCTGACAGGGCCCAGATGGGTACCTCCAGCCCAGACTTCTTCCCTAAATTTCACACGCGCATAACCGCTGGCCGACTAGACACCTCCACCTGGCTAACAGACATGGCCAAGACTGGGCTCAATTTCCTCCCACAAAACTGTGCCTCCCAGTCTTCTCAGTAAACGGCAACTTAACCTTCCAGTCTCTCAGGCCAGAAACCTCGGAGCCATCCTTGATTCCAAATCCATCCATCGGCAAATACTGTCAGCTCCACCTTTAGAATGTGGCCTGTTCTCTCCACCTGCTGCTACCACATGGATCTGAGCCACTGTCATCGCTCACCTGGGCCACTGTAATAACCCCTAACAGTGTCCCAGCTTCCACCCTTGCTCTGAGAGTCAATTCTCCACACAGCAACACAGTGTGATCCTTTTAAAACAAGTCAGATCTGGTCAGTGCTCTGCTCAGTCCGCCAATGGCTCCTGTCTCACTCCCATTGAATGCATCAGGTCCTTGCCATGCCCTACGAGGCCCTGGCCCCCAACCCCACCACACCTCTCAGACTCCACTTTCCACAACCATGCCCCTTCAGCCACACTGAATCTCCTGCTGCTACTCCTACACTCCAGGTACACGCCAGCCTCAGCACTTTTGCACATGCTGTCCCTTCTGCAGGGAACACATTTCCTCCAGATCTCCATGTAGCTCAATCCTTCACCTCTTTTCACCATTTTTCCTTAAATGACCTCTTCAACAATGTCTTCCCTGTTTTTAAAAGTGCAAACCCTACTCTTCACACTCTCCATCACTTTCTAACGTAATGTATTTTTTTCTAATTCTATTTATTGTCTGCCAAGCCCACTTCCCATCTCCTTGAAAAGAAGCTCCATGAAGGCAGGACTGCATCAGAACACGGGATGCAGGGCGGGCCAGGCACAGGGAGGTGCTCAGCGAGTGTCTGTGGAACAGAGGACTGTTGGCCATGCCCACCCTGTTCCCCCTGCCTCGTTGCCTCGCTATACCCACAGCCTGGACTCAAGTGCAGTACAGTGCCTGCAGTACAGTGCCCCTCCCATAATCTGCTTGACCCACAGGCCAAAACCAGGGCCTCTATGTCCTCTGGTGAGCCCCCTCTAAGCCCTGGAAAAAGAGGTGGCCACTCTGGGCCTCGTCGCACTCACCTTGACTGTCTGCTCCCGGATGGCAGGGTTGGTGTCTAAGAAGCCATGTACGACATGGGGAAAGATCTGAGTGTTGACTGTTGGCTCATCAAGGTATTGGATGAACTGCTCCATCTGTGACCCGGGTTGGGGCATGAGAACACGGTCAGCCCTGCCACCCCTCACCACAGCCATGGAGCCACCCTTGGCATGGTTTCTCCACTGGCAGGCACTGGCTAGCCAGGTGAGTCTCCTGAGCCCCTCACCTCACATCTGGCCTCAGGCCCACCTGGAATGATGAGGAAAGGCCAAGAGGGTGCTGAGAAGAGCCAGGGACTGCTCAGCAGCCCAAAGGGTCACACCCTCTCATAGAACCTCCAGTGCCTCTTCTATAAAAAGGGGTAGAGCCACTGCTCAGAGAAGTGCTGCGAGGAGGGCTGGTGTGCTTGGCAGCTGGGGGAGGAATGGGATACCTGCGAGCTACCAGGTACTTCTTGACTCACACGTGAACCCCACCCTCGATCCCATCAATCCTGTCTGATGCTTCCAGCTGCCCTGGGGTTGGCGGGAGAGACTTTATCCCCACTCTAGATGGCTAAAGCGACCAAGCCAGGAGACTGGATGGTGTGTGGGGAAGCATTTGAGCCCTGCAGCCTGGGAAGACTGGGCATTCCCAAAGCTGCCAATGAGTGCTGTGATTATTTTGACTTCCTGAGAGCACAGCCTTAATGGTCCCTCACCCTGGCCGCACAGGGAGGGGTTTCTGGGTTCCCTGTGCAGCCAGGGCAGGGGCATGAGCTACCTGCCTGGGGCTGGAGGTGAAGCAGCAGCCTCCCCTGCAGCCAGGGTGGGGTCTGGGTGGGGTGGCAGGGGGCGGGGTCTGGCCACATTCCCTACCTGCTGTAGAAGGCGGATGCGCATGGCCCGGTCTGTTGATGAGAACATCTTGACAACAACGGGGATGATCTTCTGCTGATACTCCTCAGTGCTGAGGAACTTACCCACCTGAGAGAAGGAGGGGAGGAGGGGTTCAGTTACATCCAGGAGTGGGATGACTTCAGTGGGCTCAGTTAACTTTCTCAGGCTCCCTGCTACTTTCCCAGGGTGGGAATGGGTGGGGCAGGCATTTCCGCAGCAGCCCCTCTATCCATACTCATCTCAGTTAGCCCTGCCCTTAACCTTTCTGGGTCAACACCTCTCTTAGGAGGCTCACTAAAGCTCAGTACTCCTCCTTATAATCAGGCACCTAGACGCCACATGCGCACAGAACTCTGCCTATAATTTCTAGGGGTTCCCAGCTACATAGGATTTACTTGCTGTCTTCCCCACTTCCCCCATGCCAAGTTCCTTTGGGGAACGGGTTTTCCCAGGGTGGGCCGAGCCGGGTATGGCAGGTGCCCAGGTAATGGCAGGCTGGGTCTGAGAAAAGGGAAGAGGATCCAGCCCCTAAAGCCAAGAGAGCTGAGTGCCACTCAGGAGGCAGAAAGGAAAGTGGGTCACTCCTGGGCCCTGGGGGCCAGAGTGCCCAAGTCAGACCAGGAAGGCTGTATTGAGGAAATACAGGAAGGGCTGTAGGCTGTGAAGCAAGAATTTTGGAGGCACAGGGTTCCCCTTCCCAAGGTCAAGAATTCCCCACTGCTTCCCTGAAAGTGGGTCAGGTGGCCCTGGCTTGCTGAAGGGCTGGATGTCAAAGCTCTTCCTCACGTGGGCTTGGGTCTGCCTAACAAGGCTGCCCTTCCCAGGATGCCCCGGAGGGCTGGCCCCACCCATGGCCTTCTCTTCTGCCCTTCAGACCTACCCAGCCAGTCTCTGGGCCCTACAGTTTCTGTGGCTCCAGGACCCACTTACCTTGAAGAGGGGCGTGAGGACAACAGCCCCCGCGTTGCCAAACTCGAAGGCAGTCAGTAGCTGGGGCAGCACCTTGTGCCGGCAGAAATCCTCAGGGAATGAGTCTAGGCTCTTGCTCAGCTCTTGGAAGAACTTTTGCTTCTCAGCTGGCTCTTTGATCTGGGGGAGAGAGCACAGGATGCAGGGAGGAAATCAGCCTGGTCACGGTCCCTACAGCCACAGGCAAGGACAGGGGCTCACCTCCAGCCCAAAGGAAAACTGAAGTTTGTGGGCTCTGGAGTCATACTGGCTGGGTTCAAATCCCAACTCTCCCATTTACTAGCCATGTGACCTTCAGCAAGTTCCTCCACCTGTAAAATGAGGACTAACTATACTGCCTCATAGAACCATTCTGGGGATTCAACCAGAAAATGCACACGAAAGCTGCCTGGCACAGTGCCTGGCACACTGCAGGTGCTCATTTCGTTAGTGACTGTACTTCCCATCACTGCCACCTGAACTGTTGCTATGACAGCAGCCACTAGGGGGATCAAACCCTTTATCAGCGGGGCCTCTACTCCTCTGGAAAACATGCATGTGAGTGCCATTAACCCCATCACACAGATGAGGAAACAGGCTTAGAGGGGTGAAGGGCTTACTCTGTCACCCTGACCCTGGCTGGGTTGTGCACACTTGTGACTCCACGCTGGGTGGGGTTCCTGGCAGGCTATGGGAAGGCAGGAATGAAGTACAATTCACCCCTAGACCTCATCCTTGCACTGTGTCCAAATGGCCAGGCTGTTGGCTCAGTGGTCTCCTTCAGTCCTCCTAACCTCCCTGAGGCTATAATACCCACAACTGCCCATTTCCTGAGTACAGACTTGTGTCAGGCAGGATTACACAGGCAAAATAATCCTCCCTACAACTGTATGAGGTAAGTGCCAGCAAAATCCATTTAATCCAACAAGGAAGCTGAAGCACAGAGAGGGCAAGGAACTTGTCCAAAGTCACACAGCTAAGCAGCAGTCAAGGAAGGGTGTGACACAGTGGTGTGGCACCTCAGCTGTGCTGCACCCTGTGAAGAAGTACTGTCATTTCCCCATTTACAGATGAGGAAGCTGAGGCTCAAGGTTACCAGCCAAGAGTGGCCAGGCAGGATTATAACCCCGTCCTGTATGCTTCCAAAGTTCCTGGTGCACTCCGTTTGCCCTCAGAGTCGTAGCTGCTGCCTGGCCAGAAGCGGTGACCTCTAACTGGGGTTGTGGAGGACCTGGCTGGCCCTCCAGCAGCTCAGTCTAGCATGGGAGGCAGGCCTGGTGCTCTGATGACAGGGTTCAGGGGGAAAAAGGCCCAGAGAGAGGCCAAATCATGTCCAAGGTCACACACTGAGACAGTCACAGTGAGGCTCTCTCCATCGCTCCGCTAGATCCAATGATGGGAAGAGGGGCCTCTGGGCACTGCCCTCCCATATTCTCCTCAGGACTGGCCAGAAACAGCCTATTGCCTATGGGGCACATTTTAAGGAGAAGGGAAGCCAGGCAGAGCCAGCCATGTGAGAACTCCATGTAACAGAGTTCATGCTGCCCCTACACTGCCCAGGAGGCAGCAGGGCTCAGTGTTTCCAGCACTTTCTCCTTCAAGATGCAGCTCAGGCTCCCCATCCTCTGAAGGACCCCCCAGCCCCTATCTGAGTCAAGACTCCACAAACCATTGAGGTCTCTGGAAGTGTCTGTCACACTCCCCCATTCCAGATTCTCAGTCACCTGTGTGCCCCACACAAAGCTAGGTCAGAGCAGGTGTCCAGGGCACAGCCCCCCACCTTCACTCCCTGCAAAAACCCTATGGGTCAGCAGATACTATAGTTATCCCATTAAGCAGATATGGAAACGGAGGTTCAAAGAGATCAAGCCGAGGGCTCCCTCCTCACCATCCACCATCTTTCCATACGCTGTTCCCTCTGCCTGGAATCTTCTTCCCCACTTACAATCCCCATGACTCCCACCTTCGCACCCTTCAGGTCTCAGCTCAAACATCACCCTTGAGACAGCCCTTCTCTAAGTTCTCTAGTCTCTATATTTTCCTTCCTGGCACTTATCCCCATCTCAGGGAGCACACATTTCCTCATTTATGTGTTTTCTGGCCCTTTTGCCCCAACGAGAGTCCCTGAGGGGAACTGGTGCATTTCCCCCTGCTGGATCCTTGAGGGCAGGGATCTGGGTCTGACTCTCCCTTCTCACCTCGCTACCCACACCACAGCCCAATCTCAGGGACGCGGCCAGAATGCATGTGTGCAGTTGACAGAGTGCCAGGAGCAGTCACTGAGCACCTACTACGTGCCAGACACTATACTATGCACTTCAAACTCACTGAATCCTCACTGTGCTCCTTTGAAGTAGGTACTATTATTAGGACTGAGCTTCAGCCAAGGGAAGTCACACATAAATAACAGTTGGAGCCTGGGTCTGAACCCAGAGAACCTAGCTCCACACGCTTGTCTCCAAGGGTCTAATTATCAGGGAACCTACAAAGTAGGGAGGGGGGAAGGGGTGAGGAATGTAGGGTCAAAGCCCAGGGTGGGGCAGGGGGGTCACCTGAATCTCTTCCAGGAAGAGGTTGGTCTCCACGAAGCGGTTGTTCATGAAACCACCAGGCGCCCGGCAGTTCTGCAGGAAGCGGGCTGGGTTGGGACGCAGCTTGGGGTTGGCTCCAACCAGCTCGCAGTAATGGGGCACCAGTGATTTGGGGATCTGTGGGAGAAGCATAGGGTCAGGGCAACGCTGGCTGGCTGGAGGAGTAGGGGCTAGAGATGGGCTGGACACTTACCTTCCCAGGGTTTCGCAGGGCAGCAGCCCGAGGTAGGGGTCCATTGAAGACTTCCCAGATGAGGCAGCCCAAGCGCCACATGTCAGCTGACCTGAGGCAGTGACCAGAGCTGCTCAAGGCCCTGCCACCTGCCAGCATAGGCCTCTAACCTACCCTGGGCACCAAACATTCACTGCACGGCAAACCCTGGGCTGTGTCCCTCAGCTGATCCTCCCACCAGCCCCAAGAAGCGTGTTTCATCAGCTCCATTTGACAGATAAGGAAACTGAGGCTCAGGGAAGCAAGGACATCCACCCCCAGGTCACACAACTTTCCAATTCAGAACCACTTAACCCCAGAGTCCTGCCCCTACCTCCCTGAGGATCCTGGGAGCAAGAAGTGGGCACCACCCTGAGGACCCTGGTTCCCTCCCCAGCTGGGCAGCAGAAGACAGGGGAGTGCAAGCTAATCTAGGGGTCCTGGAACTGCAGGGGCTTCCAGAATAGGGCAGGTTGGGGCATCTTGTCACCCACCACTTCTCTCTGACCGCTCTGCCACTGCCATCAGCCAACTCCGGGGGATCGTACTGCTCAAGCTCAGGGACCCCCTTGCGGGGAGGTCCCCCACCATTGCCCTGGGCTGAATACATGTAGTCCAGGCCCCCAAGCTTCCACTCGCCAGCACGGTCCACGAACACAGCAGCCATGCAGACATTGTTGTGGATGAGGCTGCAGTCGTTGACCAGGAAGCTGAGGGCTTTCTGGGGGCAGAAGGAGCCATCACAACCCAGTACCTGCAGCCCCCCACCTCTGCTCTCATCACCACTGCCCCCCACCTCACCACAATTTGGTGCAGCCCCCAGGAGAGCTCCAGCTCCTTCAGGCCACCAGCCTCCGCTCTCGCTTTGAGGTATATTCCCAGCGGGGTCACAGCCTCTGTCACTACATGGAGGCATTTGTCTGTCTGAAGAAAGGGACACGGGGTATCAGGGTAGGATGGAGAGAGAGGAATGGGAGATGAGAGACATGATGGGGAGAGAAGTGGAGAAGGGGAAATCAAATCTGGGGGTACTGAGGCAGAAGGGCTGGAAACAGGGACAGGAAGACAGAAGACAGGCGTGGGAGGCAGGGAGAAAGTGAGGGGCAGAGATGGGGCTGACTGAGCAGCAGGTAGGTACCTCCAGCCCATCGATGTAGGCCAGAATGTTGGGGTGCCGGAGAGTTTTGAGGCGCTTGAAGGCAGCTTTGGCCACCTGGGTCTGCTCTTCCGCGCCAGGCTTCACGTCATATACGAAGATGGACACCGGGCTGCCTGTGGCCTGAGGAGGGCAGAGGCCTCAGGGATGTGGGCTGGGCCCCAGGCTGACCACTCCACCTCCAAGATGGTCCCCAGAGCTGTTAAGTGCAGAAAGGAAGGGCCGCGCCGGCCAGGGCTCTCCCCAGGTCAGCTCTTGGGGACTGAGTGGGACCACGTAACCCCGGTCGGAAAGGCCTGTCGGTCCCTCGGTCCTTCCGCCCGCCACGTCGGCACTGCCCGTCCCCCTCCCGTGGTCCGTTGCTCTAAAGGCTCCGCAGCCACGTCAGGCCGGGCGCGACGCGGCTGGGCCCGCGGCGCTAACTAGGCGAGACCGAGGTCGGCCGCGGCCTGCAGAGCGGGGCCGCGCTCACCTTCTTGCGGCCGCGGTGCAGGACCCAGGGCCCGGGCGGGCCGCCCTCGGGAGGTTCCGGGCTGAGCTCGAACGGGAAATCTCGGACCGGGTCCCGGGCAAAGAACCACATTGTCCCCGCCGCCGCCGCGGGTTCGGGCGCCTCAGCTCCGGGTCCTCCGGCCGCCCGAGCCGGGGCGGGGCCGGGCCGTGCTGGGGGCGGGGCCTGGGTTGGTGGGCGGAGCAGGGAGCAAGGGGCCGAGGGCGGCGGGCGGCGCGGAGAGCCACACTCGGCTGCTGGGCCTAGCGCGCGCCGGCTGAGCGCAGCCAGTTCCCAGCTGTGCCGCCTTGGCAGGCCACCCAAAATCTCCAAGCCTCTGGGTCTTTATATCTAAAATGTGGGTGGTAATAGAGTCCACCTCCGAGCGTTATGTAAGGATGAGAGCTTGAGAAGGGACAGAGATAGGGAAACCAGGGCAAGGAGGAGGAGAGATGGGGGGACAGATGGAAGAGAAAGTCTACAGACAGACAGACATAAAGGGGTGCAGTGTTCAGTGAGGAGTAAGGAAGAGACTTAGGGAGGGCGATTATCCCCAAGCCAGACTCTCTCACTAGCCAGTGGGCACCTCCATGATCCAGTGAGGCATTTTGTTGGTGGAAGGACAGAGTGACCAGGGGTTAGGCACAAGGAAGCAGAGCCCCCTAGAAGGAGCATGGGTAGGAGGCAGAGAGTGCAGCAAAGGTCCTGGGGAGGTCTAGGAACCCTGGGACGGGGGAGGGGACCTGAGGAGGGAAAAGGCAGTGACCCTAGGAAGGTTATGGACCCTAGGAAAGAAGTCCAAAAGAAGCCAGGGGAACACAAGGAGCCCCTGCTCTCCTGGGCCCAGCTGATTTGGCTCTCTGACCTACAGGGCCAGCATCTCCGCCAGGCCCCCCAGTGCCTGCGCAGATAGGGGCAGTCAGTGGCATAGTGGTGTGAGCAGCTCAAATGTCATTCACACTCGTGGAGACCCAGCCCCTTAGCTGGACAGAGCCCAGTGTCCAGAGCTTTGCCAGAGGGGCTGGGCTGGCAAAGGTTCCTCTGCAGGTAAGCTGTCAGGAGATCCAGGGTTGGGGACAGTCTATCAGCCACACCTGATGGAGCACAGATGAGATTCTGGGACTGATTATGAAATGTCTGATTGGGATGCCTTTGGGAGCAGATTCAAGGGCAGGGATGCCAAAGTCAGCAGAGCTGGGTTTGAATCCTGGCTCAATCCCCCTCTGGCTCAGCCCCCTTCACTGGCTGTGGGAGATCACCTTACTTGGGACCCTCAGTTTTCCTATCTATAAATTGGGGTGAATGACGCCTTGTGCCTCACGTGACTCAGGACAGCTGCTCGGCAGTGATTTGTTCTCCCTTTTCTTGTGCAAGTACCTGTACAGGACATTCAGAGGGAGGCTCAAAGAGAGTGTTGTCTGCTCGAGGCAGAACAAAAATAATAACTAGAGGTCCTCCTGTGTGGCTTCTGTAGGAAGATGACGACAACATTGTGAATATGGAACTGGCAATGTTGCCAAGCGGGGAGCATCTTTTCACTGGAAGGGAGCAAGCAAAGGTGTTGAATGCCAGATTACAGAGTCTGGAACTTTACCCCACTGAAGGGTGAGCCACAGCCTGAGCTGTGTGTGAGTGTGGAATGATGGAGAGGGGCAGGCTGAGGTGGGGTGATGCTTTGGGGTGAAGGTCACGGTTGGCAGGGAGGGTCTAAGAACACAGGGTTCATGTGGTGGTGTTTAGGTAGTGGCACATTCTGTTAGCACCTACTAAATGTTAGGCTTGTGCAGTGAATGGGGCCTTGCCTGGAGAGGAAACGTGCAGGAAGGGCAGGGCCACAGGGCTGGGGAGAGACCTGGGAGTCCCAGTGCACAGAAGAACAGCGAGGAGGTAGAACAGACTGGGCAGAGGACACCAGAAAACACAGTTACGAAGAAAAGGGATCTGCCTCCCAGATTCTCTAACCAATCCTGCTTCTCCAGGGGAACTCAGTGCAGAGAGGCTAGCATCCTAGGAAAGGAACAGCATCCTTTTCCCAAGTTCTCACCTTGCTCCTGTCCTGTCCTCACGTTGTGGGCCTCCATTTCATCAACTACAAAATGGAGATAATACCAGTTCCTCATCACTGCCCTATGAGGGGGCCAAGTTTGTTCCCATCTTACAGATAAGGAAACCGAGGCTCTGAAGGCTCACACAGTAAGAAGTGGCAGGGCCTGAGCACTGTGCTGCTGGCTGCTTCCCTCACCAGCCAGGACGAGTGCAAGCAGCCCTGTTAGCCCCGCCATGACCCTGGGGCAGGCAGCACATCAGGAGGTCCGCCGGTGCATCAGGAGGACAGTTGTTCCTGAGGAGATACAATAGGATTTCAAGCAGGAGAACCTGGAGGCAGATGTCTCAGTTTGAACCCCATTTCTGAGGGATCTTGGGCGAGTCACTTCACCCCTTTTCCTCATCTGTAAAACAAATACTATGAAAGTAACTATATAAGTGTTTGCCATCATGGTTAGTGGAAGTATTTGGCCCCATATAAATAGCACACTGGGAAGGGAAATGGAAAGCCTTAAAAAAGAAGTTGTGAACGACACTTGTGGCATGGATGCAAAATAAAGAGGAGGTGATTGGAAAGGCTCGATGATGGAAGTGATTTACTAACCAGAGATCTTCAAAAGATGACACGGGAGATGGAAACAATCCACCGAGGTGGAAAGCAAACCCCTCAGACCTAGTGCCTCTGACAAGGGAGAGGGT
The DNA here is from genome assembly GCF_048773025.1 of Camelus bactrianus. Lineage (NCBI taxonomy): Eukaryota > Metazoa > Chordata > Mammalia > Artiodactyla > Camelidae > Camelus > Camelus bactrianus. Next base: position 6,594,152 of record NC_133548.1, read on the forward strand.
TCATGTCTCAGTGACACCGTCTTTGTGCTTCAGTTTTCTCACCTGTAAAGTGAGTGGAATAATAGAATCTATTTCATAGTTGTGGTTGGCTGAATATCATCTGCTCAAAGATACCCACATCCTTATCCCTAGAACCTGTGAATATATTCCCTTACACAGTTAAAGGAACTTTACTCTTGTGATAAGTTAAGAATTTTGAGATGGGGAGATTATCCTGGATTATCCGGGAGGGGCTGATATAGTTACAAAGGTCTTTATAAGAGGGAGGCAGGAGGATCACAGTAAACTGCAGGAGATGTGACAATGGGAGCAAAAGGTAGAGTAATGTGAAGAAGAGGTCATGAGCCAAGGAATGCAGGAGGCTTCTAGAAGCTGAAAAAGATGAGGAAACAGATTCTCCCCTGGAGCCTTCAGAAGGACACAGCCCTGCTGACACCTTCATTTTAGACTTTTGACATCCAGAACTGTAAGATAATACGTGTGTGTGGTTTTAAGCCACTAAGCTTGTGGTAATTTGTTACAGCAGCCAAAGGAAGCTAATATGATAGGCATGTTGTGAGGACTGGTGAGTTGATATATGTAACTGCTTCAGTGCATATCACACAGCAGGTGCTCAATAAATGACAGCTCTCCTCAAAACAAAAACAAAAACAAAAACAAGCAACCTAATCAAAAAATGGGCAGAAGACCTAAATAGACATCTCTCCAAAGAAGACAGACAGATGTCCAACAAGAACATGAAAAGATGCTCAACATCACTAATTGTTAGAGAAATGTAAATCAAAACTGCAGTCAGGTATCACCTCACACCAGTCAGAATGGTCATCACTAAAAAGTCTACAAACAATAAATGCTGGAGAGGGTGTGGAGAAAAAGGAACCCTCCTACACTGTTGGTGGGAATGTAAATTGGTGCAGCCACTATGGAGGACAGTATGGAGGTTCCTTAAAAAACTAAAAATAGACTTACCGTATGATCCAGCAATCCCACTCCTGGGCATATACCCAGAGAAAAATAATAGTTCAGAAAGACACATGCACCCCAATGTTCATAGCACCACTATTTACAATAGCCAAGACATGGAAACAACCCAAATGTCCTTCAACTGATGACTGGATAAAGAAGATGTGGTCTATATGCACAATGGAATACTACTCAGCCATAAAAAAGAATAAAATCATGCCATTTGCAGCAACATGGATGGAACGGGAGATTGTCATTCTAAGTGAAGTAAGCCAGAAAGAGGAAGAAAAATGCCATATGATATCACTCATATGTGGAAACTTAAAAAAAAAAAGACACAAATGAACTTATCTATAAAACAGAAACAGACTCACAGACGTAGAGAACCAACTTATGGTTACCGGGGGGGAAAGGTGATGGGAAGGGATAAATTGGGAATTCAAAATCTGCACCTCTTGGAGGGTGATGAAAATGCTAGCTATCTTGATTGTGGCAGTTGTTTCATTGGTGTATACATCTGTCAAAATTCATCAAATTGTACATTTGAAATGTGTGTAGTCTTACAGGAACCATACCACAATAAAGATGTTTAAAAAATAAAGACAGTTCTGTATCATAGGAGAGCTAAGCACCCTCCCTGCAGGAGCTCATCTTCATAGCAATATGGGAGATCTGTGTCAGTCCGAGAGAAACCAGAGTGACTTCAACAGAGAGAGTCTAATATAAAGAATTATTAACTATAACAGAGGGTTGGAGTAACAAACAATTGATTAGTAAGAAGTAAAGGAACTCTAAAGCATACTGGAATAGCAACTGTAAGGAGCAGCCCCCAGCCCTAGGGCTGAGCTGGAGCAGGCCTGCTGCCACAGGTCTGAGATGCAGACCTGACTGGAGAGGGCGCGGCTGGGGCTTATTAGATAGCAGAGAAGTTGCTGAAGTGTAGCAAGCCCCACAGAACTTGCTGGAAAGCCACCCCCTAGAGTGCTGGGGAAAGCCATTCATGGGGAAGCGTCTCGCTAAGGCGTTCCTCTCCCCCCACGGTGGAGGTGAGGGCTGCTGCCCACCTGCACTGCAGGAACCTGAGGCTGGAAGCACTGCCTCCAGGGTGCTGAGCTGGAGAAGCCGATCCCTGATGCGGAAGCCAGCGAAAAGGAGCGCATCCACACCCGGAAGCAAAACCTCATCCTCAAGAAATGTCTGTCAGCGCCCTCTACTGGCAAGGCCTGACATTGTGTCATCTGGCAAAGGAAAGACATTTAAAGCGCCTAGATCCGTATTCACAGAGGAGGCAAACGTGATGAATTTGGAGCTGAGGGTCAATAAATTAATAACTGGCCTGGAAACAATAGTTTCACTTTTACAAGTGAGGACTCAGAAAGTGGAGGCAGCACAACTAGTGCTAGGATTTTCTTTGCTCTAAAAAGCGTTTAGAAACAAGTTGCAAAATTATCCATCTTACATCATTGTGGTAATAACTCCACTAACTATAAATATCCACAGAAATACTCTCCAGCATGAAGGAATAGGTACGGAATGCCAGTGGTTTCCTCCAGGACAGGGGGATTACAGGGAGTCCTCCTTGTCATATTAGTAGGTTGAACAGTATGAAATTTCTGTGTTTATAGGTGAAAAATAATGAAATATTGGCAAATTCATACAGTTCAACATAATATTTATTTCTGTGACATAATGTCTGAAGTTTTCATTCACAATAAGTGTGAATTCCTTTTGTAAGCAGGAAACTCTATATATAGGTGTATGTATAAACTTACACATGTGCATATAACTTCATTATATTTTTATTACAATAATACATATAATATAAATGTATTATGTATATTATGTATTTTTTCATTATAAGAACATACGTATATATATATATATATAATACAAATACATTATGTATGTATGGATGGATGTTTTGGAAATTTCCTCCCTCCAACTGTCTTTTGCCAGTGGTGGTATCTTTCCCTCCAATAAAATAGAAACTTTAAGTTTAGCAAACAGGGATCCAAAGACTTTGGGGGAAAGTATTTCTTGTTCAACGCACTGAAGGGTCCCAGGAGCTACTTGCTTATGGTCCATGTTTTGTCTCTTGATGATTTACCACAGGATAAAACCTGTCAGTTGTGTTCTTTCTACTTATTTTATGAGATTTAAATCATAAAACAGAAAAGCTAATACTAAACAATGGTGGGTATCACAACCTTGTAAACTGACTGTACTTCAATAAAAATATATTTAAAAAAAAATGGTGGATCTTATGTGGCAGTTATACAAATTCAATATTAGAAAGTATTTGAATTGTGTTTTGTCCTAATCTAAACATTGATAGTCAAAGAAAACATTTAAATGTCTGCAAATGTTTGCCTTCATTACTATTATCTTTCAAAAAAATGGTTCTGTGGATTTTGTATTGTTTTTATGCCCATTTGTTTAGCAAATATAATGCCTAAAAAAGAAGCTATTGATGGTTCTGGCCTGTTGTGGCAGGCAAAATAATGACCTCCTAAAAATGTTCATATCCTAATTCCCAAAACCTGTGAGTATATTACTTAATCAAGGGGGAATTAAAGTTGTAGATGGAATTAAGTTTCCTAATCAGCTGACCTTAAATTGGATTATCCTAAATTTTCCTGGTGGGCCCAAATAAGATCAGAAGAGTCCTTGAAATTAAAGAGACACAATACATACCAAAAGAGAAAGGGCCAGGGAGGGATAAATTAGGAATCTGAGATTAACTGATACACAGTACTATACATAAAATAGGTAAACAACAAGGACCTACTTATAGCACAAGGAAATATATTCAATACCATGTAATAACCTATATTTGAAAAGAATATATATACACACATAACTGAATCACTTTGCTGTACACAAGTATTGAAAATCAACTGTACTTCAATAAATAAATAATTTTAGAATAAAAAATAATAAAGAGACACAATACAACAGAATATACATTTTTCTTAAATATACATGGAATAGTGTTCAGGGTAAACCATACACTAGGCCAAAAAATAAGCCTCAGTAAATTTTAAAGTATGTAAATAATACAAAGTCTGTTCTCTGAACACAACTGAGTGAAATTAGAAATCAATTACAGAAAGAAATTTGGGAAACTTTAATATATGGAAATTAAAAACAACAAACTCCTAAATAACCAATTTCAAGGTCAAAGAAGAATCAAAAGGGAAACTAGAAAATATTTGGGGATGAATGAAAATTAAGACACAACATACCAAATTTATGGGATGCAGCCAAAGCAGTGCCGAGAGTGAAATTTATTGTTATAAATGCCTATATTAAAAAAGAAGAAGACAGGAGAGTATAGCTCAGTGGTATAGTGCATGTCTGGCGTGCATGAGGTCCTGGGTTTGATCCCCAGAACCTCCATTATAAATAAATAAATAAACCTAATTACATCCCCAACAAATAAATAAATAAATAAAATAAAAAGAAGAAACATCTCAAATCATTAACCTAAACTTCTACCTTAAAACATTAGAAAAAGAAGAGAAAATTAAGCCCACAGCAAGTGGAAGGAAGGGAATAATAAAGATAACAATGGATATTAGGTGGTGGGCAAAATGGTTAAAAGGGGGTCAAAAGGTGCAAATTTCCAGTTATAAAATGAATAAGTCATGGGGAGGTAATGAATAGCATGGTGACTATAGTTTATAATGCTGTATTGCATATTCAAGAGTAGCTAAGAGAGTGGATCGTGAAAGTTCTCATCGCAAGAAAAACATTTTTTGATTGGTGATGGGTGTTAACTGGACTATCATGGTGATCATTTTGCTATATATACAAATATTGAATCGTTATGTTGTATACCTGAAACTAAAAAAATTGTCTACTTCTCAATAAAACAAGAAAAAAGTCAATTATTTGTTTTAAAAAAAAGGAGTGGAAATTAATTAAATAAAAAAGAAAAACAATGGTGAAAAATCAATGAAACCAAAATCTGATTCTTTGAAAATACCAGTAAATTTGACAAAACTTTAGCTAGGTTGATCAGGGGAAAAAAAGAGAGGACTCAAATTACTAGAATCAGAAGTGAAAGAAGGAACTTTCCTAATGACCTTACAGAGATAAAAAGGATTATAAAGGAATACTATAAGTAATTGTATGCTACTAAACTAGATAACCTAGACGAAATGGACAAATTCCTAAAAAGATACAAATTCCCAAAATTGACTCAAGAAGAAATAGACAATGTGAATAGAGATGTAACAAGTAAAGAGACTGAATTGTAATTTAAAAAAAAAATACTACACATAAGGAAAAGTTCAGGCCCAGATGACTTCACTTGGTGACTTCTACCAAGAATTTAAAAAAAGAATTAATATCAATTCTTCTCAAGCACTTTTGAAAAATAGAAGAGAAAACACTTTCCTACTCATTCTAACAAGCCACTATTACCTTATACCCAAACAAGACAAAGACATCACAAGAAAACTACAGACCAATACCTCTTATGAATATGGACACAAAAATCCCCAAACCAGTAAACTGAATCAAGAACATATAAAAAGAATTATATACCATGATCAAGTGGGATTTATCCTAAGACTGCAAGGTTGATTTAACACCTGATAATCAATTACTGTAATCCACCATATTAATGGAGTAAAAAACAAAAAAATACGATCATCTCAACAGATGTAGAAAAAGCATTTGACGAAATCCAACACTATTTCATGATTAAAAACATTCGACAAAGTAGGAATAAAATGGAACTTCCTTAACATGATAAGACATCTATGAAAAACTCACAGCTAACATCGTATGTAATGGTGAAAGACTGGATTCTTTTCTCCTAAGGTCAGGAACAAGACAAGGATATCCACCTCACCACCTCCATTCAACATTGTACTGGATTCTAGGTTCTAGCTAGGGCAATTAGACAAGAAGAAATAAGAAGCCTATGGACTGGGAAGGAAGAATTAAAACTATATTTGCAGATGACATGATCCTTTATATAGAAAATCCAAGGAACTCATGAGAAAGCTATTAAAATTAATAAAGGAGTTCAGCAAGGTTGCAGGATACAAGATCAGTATAAAAAAAAGTCCTATACATTAGCAGTCGACAATCTGAAAATGAAATTAAGAAAACAATTCCATTTACAATAGCATCAAAATAATACAATATTTAGGAATAAATTTGACTAAAGAAGTGCAAATTTTATACTCTGAAAACTATAAAAAAAAACATTATTGAAAGACATTAAAATAGATCTAAGTCAATGGGAAAACATCCTACATTCATGGATCAAAAACTTAATATTATCAAGATGGTAATACTTCCCCAAACTGATCTACAGATTCATCACAATCCCCATCATAATTCCACCTGGCTTCTTCGTGGAAATTAGCAAGTTGATTTTAAAATTCATATGGAGTTGCAAGGAAATCAGAGTAGCTAAAATGATCTTGAAAAAGAACAAAGTTGGAGGACTCACTTCCCAATTACCAAAGCAATAGTAATCAGGCAGCATGGTACTAGCATAAGAATGACAGAGACACAGAATAGAATTGAGTTCTGAAATATCTTGACTGTGGTGATGGTTACACATTCATCAGAGTTCATCAACCTGTACTCTTAAAAGATACGAATTATATGCAAACATACAGTGGAGATGAATTAAAAAACAAAAATAAGCCAAAAAAACCCATGCCTCCCAGTTTAGGGAAGAAATCCAAAATACAATGGAATCTCCTCAAAGCACACATTATTCACATTTCACCCAGCCCAAAGGAGTCACGTTTATCCACAGCAATGTGTGGTGTGTGACAATGCCAATTTATCTGCTGTTGGCTTACCTGATGACATTTGTTTATAGATAAAATTCTTTCCCAGTTGATTCCTGTGGTGAAACTTGGAAGGAGCCCTTGGTTAGAGATGGGGAAGACGGAGCCGGGAAGTAGGCACAGGAAGATTATGGACAGCTTCAGTCAGGTCATGGAGGGTGACCATTTGGAAGAAAATGGACCAGCAAGGTGGTGTGGCGGGATCAGATCTGCACATTAGAAACCTCCATCAGGCAGCAGGCTGAGAACGGACTAGAAGGAATAAAAGCATCCTGTAGAGAGCGCTCAGGAGTGCTGTGGGTGCCCAGGGCTGGGAGCTGGTGGCTGGACCAGGACAGAGACACCAGGCGTGGGCAGTGAGAGGCTGGGGCAGTGTAGAAGTGGTGGAGGGTCAGGAGGAGGAGGGGACCTGAGGCAGGAAGCAGGAGAGGGAGAGGGAGAGGCCAGAGTCAGGGAGGAGGAAGAGGCCTGCAGGACCACATGGCACAGAGAGGCAGGGTACATTTATGTGGGGGACGTCACGGGGCAGCTCTGAGGACTGAGCCCCAGGAGCTGTGAGAATGAGGGTGCCAAGAGCTTCATCCTTGGAGGTTTCCACCTGGAGTCTCCTGAAATGGTTCAGAAGAGGCAGAAGCAGCTTGTGAGGGCTTGGGGCTGAGGGGGCAGTTTGTGGGACAGAAGGCACTTTCTGAAAAGCAACAACTGAATCCAAACATCTTCAGGTGGCGAGGGGAAGTGAGGGCTGCCTAAAATGCCACACCCAGCTCAACTCCATGAAAGCAGAGAGCTAAATCCAGACATTTCACACAAAGGCTCTGAGTGTTTACCACTCAGAAATCCTTGCTGAAAGAACTTCCAGAAGTACCTTAAGAAGGACCTTGAGTCCAGAAGGAAGGAACAGAGTTCGCTGAGAACCTGGGGCACCAGTGGGTCAGTGTGAAAAAGGAGTGCTCCGCTTACAAGTGTAAGGGTGACTTCAAAAGATCAGAAATAATGTGAAAGTTTCAAAGCCTTGAAAGGAGAGGAGAAGAAGAATCAAGAGAAAGTGAAAGTGGAGGAGGCTCAGGAAAAGAGAGTCGGGTGGGGAGCAGAGGGGAGGGTTGGGTCAAGGGCGATGTGGAGGAGATTTGGGACAGAGACCATCTGGAATCAACGGTGTGCTCCATAAACAGACAGAACTTCCAGCCTCCTGCCTTGACTCACACTGTGCCCCTTCCTTGGGGTGACTTTCCTAGTGTCCTCACACGAGTGAGTCCCAACATTTTGTCAAGGTCCAACTCAGATGCCTCCTCCTCAGGAAGCCTACCCTCCTTCCAGCCCCTGAGGCCCTTGGCCTGACCTCAATGGCCAATGCAGCCAGCATTTGTGAGCGCATGTCGAGGTTGATGTCATGGACTCCCTGAGTACAGGCCCATAGACATCCACTTGCTCTGTCACTGGACCCAGCCACAGTTGGCTGTTGAATGTGAGTTGAGAATGTGAGTCGACTGTGTGCCAGCCTGCCTGGGTTCAAGTCCCAGCTCGGTGACTACTGGTGGTATGTAGCTTATTGTTACGAGTGAATGAAGGAACAAGTGGATGTAGCATGGGACAGTCTGGGGCTTTAAACACCATCTGCCTCCCCCATCACAGTGGAGACCCTCCCCAGAGCCCAGCCCAGTCTCCTCAAACTGAGCTTTGGGTGCCCTATAAACTGGCTCAGCCTCACGCAATGGCAAACGGCAGCTCCACCCTTCCAGACCTAAAACCAGGGTCACCCCAGCACTTCCTCTCCCATCACATGAAGGCAGGTGCTTTGGGCTCCAACTACATGGCACCGCCACCTCTGCTGCCCCTCCCCAGCCGCCGGGCCCCCAGCCTCTCTTGCCCAGGCCCTTTCGGCAGCTGCCTCAATGGTCTCCCCGCTTCTACCTTTGCCCCCTGCAATCCCCTGTCCTCACAGCCACCAGAGAGACCTTTAGACAATGTAAATCAGGTCACCTGACTCCACTGCTCAAGACCTTCTAAAGGCCCCCACTTCACTCCATGTGAACTCAGACCCTTGGCCTGCCCTTGGCCTGCGAGGCCACCCGTTTCCAGTTTCCACTCTGCCCACCCTCTGGCTTGGCAGGATTGTTGTCTAAAGCAAAGCACTTTGAGTTCAACCAAATGTGGTTCATGATTCCATTTGTTCCAGATCATTCCAAACTGTTGTGTTGAGTTCAATGATGAGTTTCTTTGAAACCGTAATGTTGAGATAGCATATGTAATAGTGAATTGAGTTGGTGTATTTCTTGTTAAAAAAAAAATTCGTTATAACTTGTACTATTTTGGCAACTCTTCTGTAAGTCTAGAAATATAATAAAATCAAAAGGTTATTAAAATAAAAAAGAAAGAAAAGGGGTGGGGGAAGGAGAGAAATTGTACTGGAAAGGGAATCACTAACCCAAAGTGGCATAACTTGGTGAGAGCCACTCTCGGAAAGAGTTGGCAAGTGGGTAGCAACACACCGTCTGCGACCAGGGCTTTCACACGCACACACGTGAACATGCACGTCTGTTCAGGAGGGTGTGGTCCTCCTGTTTCAGCCGAGGGAACCGAAAGTGGCCCTGGGTCCGTGCCCTGGCAGGGCTTGGACAGGAACCCAGAATACGGCCCTCCAGGAGGGCCGGGGGTAGGTGGGTGGGGTTCCAGCCAGGAGAGAGCTTCTGAGCTGGACCTTGATGGGGGAGGGGGATTTACACTGGAGATGGGTGGAGTCAGAGAGTGTCCCAGAAAGGGGGAGAGGCAGGAGGGAAAGCCAGAGGTGAGGGAGGAGGGGCTGTGTGTGGGTGGTGGCTTGTTCCTTTGAGGGGAGAAAAGGACTGCTCGTCAAGTAGAGTGTGGGTGTCAGAGGTCAGATGGAGGCCGGTGAGGAGGGCACAGTGGGTATCTGCAGGGGACCCTGAACAGGAAGTCAGTGAAGGTTGATGAGCAGGGAGCACAGAGGGGCCAAGAAGACACCCTGTTGGCAGTAGCCTTGGGGAGCTGACCTGGAAGGCAGCCTAGTGTCAAGGCAGGAAACGGATGGGAAAGGCAGTGAAGAGGAGGAGAGGGAGGGTTGGGCCTGCGGGACTTGCCTGCGGGGGATGCTCTGGGAGAAATGGAGTGGTCAGGGTGCATCTTGTGGAGGGAAGAGGGCACCCAGATTCGGGTGTCCAGCGCAGAGCTGAAATGGGGGCGTGACTCTCCCGGAAGCAGGCATCACGTGTCATCACAGGAGCACATGAGCTCCAGGGGCCCCATCTCTGAGAGGCCCTCCCTGCCTGCTCACCTCCCAGCTCTCCAGACCTTTTCCTTCCCCCATGACCAGGTGACACATTCTTTGTCATCTGCTCATCCCTCGAGGTGTTGGCTCCATGAGGGTGCAGACCTTTACAGCTGGTTCATCTCAGTATCTCCAGGCCCCATGATCGTGCTCACTTAGTGTCTGCGGGGTGAATGAATGAATGAGAGAAACAGTGCATTCAAGAGTCAGGAGGAAGAGGAAACAGAGCCCAAAGCGGACTGGGCTGCACAGAGAAGACAGAAAGGCCCACCCAGACTCCCTGCTGCACGGTCCCCAATGGCTAAACCTCTCTGAGGCACCATGTGGATGCTCCCAGTCTCCCACAGACCCAGCCAAGGCCTGTTCCTGAGCTCCATGCCATCCATTCTGATCCTCCACTGGGTATCCTACAGGCCTCTTGAACAAAATGGTCCAAACTCACCTGATTGTCTTTACCTGCCCCTGAACCTCCCAACCCACTCCTTCCTGCCCCACTCTCTCTGTCTGGGAGATGGCACCTTCATGCCCTGCACCCCTGAAGCCGGAAACTGGGGGCTTTCCTTAAAGCCATTCTTTCTCTCAGTTCCAGCCTGGTACTTCACTCCCTCCATGCCCTCATCTCCAGACCCTCAGTCCTCCCTGCCTTCCCTTTCCTCACTCAACATGGTGGCCAGAATCACCTGTTTTGTCATCTGCTCCCCAGGGCAAACCCCTAACTTGTCTGGTGGTCCAGGGCCTCAACCATCAGCTCCCAACCAGCCACCCCAGTGTCTCTTTATCTGTCTCTCTCTTGGCCTCCCCTCTAGTCACCCTGGGCTGCTAATGCCCCACATTTTAATACCTCCAAGCTGCTCCGGCTATTCCTTCTGGACAAAGGTCACCCTTCTCTTTGTCCATCCAACAAACTCCTCTTCATTCTGTGATGCTCAGCCCACGTGCCCCTGACTCTCTCTTGCCCTCCTTGAATTCCTCAGGGAGAGGGCGTTGCCTCTGTGCTTCCCCAGTGTGAGCTTTGCAAGAAATGCTATTAGAACCTTTGATGAAGCTGGTACCGCTATATCTGTATCTCCTATTCCTAGCAACAACACCCTGGGTGAAGTATGATGCCCATTTAACAGAAGACTAAAACAAGGTATAAAGGGGTTAAGTAACTTGTCCAAGTGCACACAGCCAGTGTGTGAGCAGTCAGGACTAGAGCTTGAGTTTCATGCTATTTTATGGAAGTATGATCATTGTTTCTTTTTCTTTTTCTTTCTTTTTCTTTTTGACCATTGTTTCTTTAAATTGCTCTACTTGCTGAAGAGAGTCCATTATTTCTCTTTGCCTCCCCAGTATCTTCTCAGTGTTTGGCACACAGTAAGTGGGCAATAGCTGCTTGTTCATGTGTGTGCATATTATTTTAAAGTTCATTGATGTACAATAAACTACAGGTGTATTTGAAGTAGATAACTTGGTGAATTTTGACATAAATGTACATCCACGAAACCAACACCACAATCAAGGCAATGAACACGTCATCACCCACAAGGTTTCCTTGGGCCCCTTGGTAACTCAGTCTGCTGTTATTTTAGATTAGTTTTTATTTTTGAAAATTTTGTATAAATGAAACTAGACTGTATGTACTTTTTAAAAACTAGCTTCTCTGTCACAATATAACTATTTTGAAATCTCTCCATGTTGTGAACATCAGTGGTTTGTTCAAGATTTAAAACTTCTACTCTTCAAAGACGCAGTTGCAAAAAGTGAGAAGGCAAGGCACATACTGAGAGAAAATACATTCAAAACACACATTAAAAGAGAAAAAAACAAAAATACAAAAGAAAAAAACAACAAAAACCAAAAACATACATTAGCAAGGGATTTATATCTGGTAAATGTAAAAGCTCTTACAACTCAGCAATAAAAATATAAAATTCCTAATAACAACTTTGGCAAAAAAAATTGAATAGACACCTCACAAATAAGATATATAGTAAACTAGAAATTGATGCAACATTGTAAACTGACTATACTTCAAAACGAAATAAAAAATTTAAAAATTTAAAAAGAAGATATATAAATGGCAAGTAAGCACATGAAAAGGTGCTCAACACCAGTGGTCACAGAGAAACTCAAATTAAAATCACAATGAAATACTACTACATATTCACTAGAATGGCTAAAATGTACAGATATGATCATACCAAATGATGGTGAGAATGTGGGGCAATTGGAGTTCTCATACCCTGTTGGTGGGAATGCAAAATGGTACAACCGCTTTGGAAAATAGTTTGGAAATTTCTTAAAAGCTATGCCTACACCTAACATACAACTTACCAAGAAAAAGAAAGTTTATGTCCACCCAGACTTGTATACAAATGTTTACAGTAGCTTAGTTCCTAATTACCAAAAGCGGGAAATAACTCAAAGTAAAATATCCATACTATGGGATACAATAAAAACAAAAGTAAACGTTTGTCAAACGAACAAGTGTATTATGAAGTAGTCCAAGGACAGCACTGCGATGCTGTATTCATTCACTAGATGGCGTCAAAAGCCCACTCATTTCCAGTACCATAAATTTGCAGCTTCTTCCTCGTCACAGTAGGCAGGCAGGGCTTTATCCCCATTTAACCAGAGGAGGGGGACAGAGACCAGGAGAGAGCAGTTTGACACCCCATTTGCCATCTTGTCAGAGCCAGGAGCCAGGGTCTGACCCAAGTCTCCTAGATTTTCTGAGCTTCTGGATCAATAACCCAGGTAGACACTCCCACATCTGACTTTCCCCCATATCCTGCCTCCTCCCTCCAAGTCTTTTCATTCTCCTTGTTTCACCCTTTCTTTTTGGTTTTGTTTTGATTTTTCTTTTTTGTATTTTTGGGTTTTTTCTTTTTTTTTTTTTTTTTTTCTTTTTAAATGTATTTTTTGAATATATTTTCTCTCAGTTTGTGCCTTGCCTTCTCATTTTTTGTTAACTGTGTCTTTGAAGAATAGAAGTTTTAAATCTTGAACACACCACTGCTGTGCACAATAACATGGAGAAATTTCAAAGTCAGAAATCTACTTCCCCGGGGGAAGGGTATAGCTCAGTGATAGAGCTTGTGCTTAGCAGATATGAGGTCCTGGGTTCAACCCCCAGTACCTCCATTAAAATAAATAAATTTAATTCCCTCCCCCCCCCCCCCAAAAGAACTTCTTTTTAAAAAGAAGAAGTAATCTGTGGGGGAGAGAATAGCTCATAGTGGTAGAGCGCATGACTAACATGCACAAGGTCCTGGATTCAATCCCCAGTACCTCCTCTATAAATAAACAAATAAACTTAATTACCTCTCCCCACCAAAAGAAAAAAACTGAAAAAAAAAAAAAAAAAAAAGAGAGAGAGAGAGAGAGAAATCTACTTCCAAGTCCATACCAACTAGCCCTGGGCCTGGGAGACTTGGGGGCAAGTTTGGAGAGGCTGGGAAACGGTGGAGCTATCACTTGAATTCAGGTTTATTTTAGCCACCCATTGCAGCACTGAAATCCTACCCACACCCCGCAAAAAAGGTGTGAAAGCCCTTTATACAGCTGGAGGAGTATGTAAAGGACATGCTTGGGGTTCATTTATATTTTCAAGACCTAGCCCCTTGACTTGGACACCTTCAGAGGAATTTTATGTTGGCCTCCTTCTCCATTATTTTTGTGCTCCAGGGGAGGAAATGACTTCTGGCCTACTTCTCTGGTCCCTGCTGTCGCTGACTCTGTCCAGCCTTGACATTTTCCAATCCTGGCTAATTTTGAGCCTGCTCAGCACCAGGAATCATGTAACGCCTGATGAATCCCCAGAGTTTCCTCTTACTCCTTTGCTCTCCAGCAAAGTCTTTTGTGCTTCCAGATAGTCTTCCAATGCTGGAAGAACAGAGATTTCTCCTCACAACAGGCACTTAAACAAGCCCAAGGGACCACTGTGTTGGGGACTGGTCTGCTGCAGACCTATGTGAACAGCTGATTTTTTTTTTTAATAGAAGTATAGTTGATTTATAATGTGTTAGTTTCAGGTGTACAGCAAAGTGATGATATGATACATATGTATATTTATATATACATATACTCTTTCAGATTCTTTTCCATTATAGAGTACAAAATATTGAATACAGTTCCCTGTGCTATATAGGTCTTTGTTTCATATAAATGAATGAAATGTATAGTTGATTCTTATGTGAGGACATTCATGCACTGAAGTAAAAGCAACAGAGTTGAAGAGGTCAAGAATAGAGTTCGAATTCCAGCCCTGTTGCCTTGGCAGTGACCAAATCAGAGCTTGCTTTTTGCAACACCTTCCCGAGTTACAAGTTCAGTAATGTAATACTAAGAGCTGTTTGCTTAGGCCCCTCCCCTCCAGTGGGCTGAGGGTGTGGCCCGGCTAGGAGACCTATGCTGGGTGCTGCTTCTCCAGACCTGGGCCCCACACTTAGGTCTCACTGGCCACCTTTACTTGAATGAGCCTCTCCCACCCATTCAGGGAATATGGTTGAGAGACGACACCCCAGGTAGAGGATGGGTGGGACCGTGAAGATATTTCAACTGCAACTGAGATTATCTACTAGTATGCAGGCCATTCCACGGAACAGGTGACCACATGACCAACATGTAGCTTGGGAACTGACAACTGATAAAGACAATGCCGGTTCTTCCCTTCCGCCCAGGAGGTACTGGGGACTGAACATGCTTGCAGTCCACCACTTGAGCTATACTCTCCCCCTAGTTGGCTTTAAATCTTTCATAGGAGCAATGGTTAACAACTCTCCTCCCCATCCACATTTTTCTCTCCAGCCCAGCCCACATCCAATTGCTAAACAGAAAGCAGGCTCCTTAGAGAAGTGTTTGGGGTTTTTTTCCTTACGGGGATGGATGTTACTGAGTCTTGGGTCACTCACCCACTACTTCTTACTCCAGGTCTCTGCCCTACTTGAAGATAAGGCTACATGACAGTGCTGTGTACTTGTTATTAAACCACAAGTTTAAGACAGGAACCCAACAGAACCCCCAACAAAACATCCATCTTCTGTCTACTCATGGACAGAAATTTGGTTTACACCCAAAGGAATCACACCAATGAAGAGCTTTTCAATTTTTATTACTATGTAACTTTAATAAATTTAATAGTGAGACTTCTCCAAACACTAGATGCATGGGGAATACCTGAAAATTAAAGACAAGGCAGTTACATTAGGTTCCCAGTAAAGACAAAAACAAGCCATTTCAGACTTCTGACAAATTCAATGAAGAGGTATAGTTTGAAGCTACTTTATCTTCCAACTCCCCTAGGTCTACAGATTAGCATCTAAAGAAAAGAGGAGGAAAATGGAAAGAGTACTGAAGGCAGAGCTTAAAGTCAAGCAAAGATGCCACAGGGATTTGAACCCTGTCCTGGAAACCAGGAGTGCCAACCACCAGCATCTTTTGCTTTTTTTTTTTTTAAGCTAGGAAAAGGGCAAAAAGCAAAACCTGAGAAAACAAATCTTTTGTTTTCTCAGGAAAAGAAAAACCTTTATAAACCCTACTGAAGAGCACTGGAGAATCTCCTTCAGCTAAGATGCTAGCTTGGCCAAGTCTGTTATGTTCATCTGAAAAAGTCTTAGCAGAGAATTTTTGCAATCCCACCCAAAAGCCCTCAACTGTTAAAATGCCTATGTTCTTCAGCTTGTAAGTTATAGCTTCCCACCCAACATTACAATTCTTAAATGTTCTTTCTTCATTTACTGGTTTGTTTCAATCACTGGATAAATAATGCCATACATTTAAAGCATCTTAGAGCTTTTTAGGTGTGGTCTTAATATCATTAACCATACGCAGGCAAATGAATGGTTTTTCTAGTAGTGCAACCCACCAGAAGAGCTCAGTACCAGTTACCTTAAAACCAATATGGATCATGCCCACAAGGATCCAAGCTACCGGCAGCATCGAGGTGAGGGGTGAAGGGTCTGCGCTAGGCCAAAGGCAGGGGGTGGCGATGTGGCAGAGAAGTCACTTGTGGGGAGACCTTGCTTTTTAACAGGCTTCTGGAAAAGCTAGGGAAAAGTGGTTGCCCGCTTTCCCCCTTTCCCTCCCCTTCAAGCATCATTCAAGATTTGGGCTTTACTAAGAGCTGCTATAAAAACAGCTGCATTAAATGTTAGGACAAGCCCAGGGGTATACAAGTTACTCAAGCATTCTACTGGATGCTTCACTCCCCAAAAGAAACAGCCTCAACGCGGTCTGCCAAGGGTATTGAGGCAAGTCCTCATTTCTAACAGAGAACAGGGTTGTAAGGCCGATACCACTTTGACCTTAGTATAATAGCGCTTTGTTGTCTCTCTTGCCACAGGAAGGCTCCGTGGTTGTCCTACTTTAAGCCTTCGGTGCCTTTAGTGAGAGGTACCTGAAAGATCTTAAAAAAAGGCTTAGCGCCCACCTCACCCCTCCACCCCCAGGCCAACAAACAACTTGCTCATGCTGTTTACTCCAGCGTAAAGCTGAAAGGCTATTTCACACTAAATTATTTACCCATTAACAGATCTGACTTGGTATGTAAATACAGAAAAAGCTTGTTCACCTGTTTTCCTCATTTTGTCCACTGATGAATTCAACTGGAAGCTCCTTCTAGTCTGAAGAATACCATCTGAAAGAACTAGTGGTTCCCAATCCCCACATTTAAAATGGAATGTTTGGTTTATTTATTAAAAGTAAATAAGCTATTTTTCCTTACTGGTCTGGCTTCTCTGGCCCTTCGCATGCGTCTGTTGTTTTGAATGTTCCTGTATGTAAGAATTAAGACCAAGGGAGGGGAGAGAGAGACCCAAAGAGACAAATGCACTAAAATCACTGAACTGTTGTTAAACATTTCCACTTGCCAGTTAAATTTCTTGAAGACTGTTGCTCGTTTGGAACTTATTTCTTGTCACTGATTTTAGAGTTGCATCTGGAAAAGACTAAAGGCTTCAATGCCCTCCCCACCCCCCTACCAGAAGTGAACAAAAAGCATTTTACCTAAAGAAGCACAGCAATAGGTATACTTTGCTTCAATCACAAACACGAATGCTTAAATCTGCAGAAATTTCCTCAACACTCAGCCTTTTATCACTCAGTTGGATTTCCTTCAACAATCACTACTCCAAGCATTGGGGGAAACACAACTTTTAACCATACTCCAGTCGTTCCACAATGCATTCTAATAGCAGCAGGTCAGAACAGTACTGCATTACTTGCCAACAGAACAGACAGACCTGAGGTCAAGACAACTGCATTCTGTGTAGTCTGTAAGAAAAAAAGCTAAAACAAGTAAGCCCCACCCTCTCCTCCCTTCCCTCCAAAATCAGGGGAAAAAATTTTACTTGAGTATGCTGGTAAACTCACTGCAAGGTCTCACACACTCACTAGGAGAACAGAAGGCAGAGCCAAGAGCTTATATGCAAGTCAAAATCCTGAACAGCTTCATGAAAGATGAAATGAAGCCTCTGCAAAGGAAAATTCTTTAAAAGACCCACATTTCTCCCACCAAGTGCCTATTTAACAAGTCAATAGTGTAAATGCTAGCTAACACTAGATGAGATAAGCATTTAAGGTAAGATAAGCATTTAAGGTTAACATGCAAACTTTGGAAATGTAGACAGTATTATATTTCATTTAACCACTGTCATTTAGACTTGTCTGACCTTCTGAAAACAGTGTAGGTGTAGTTACCTGTTCTTCTGATCATAATCTCCCACCTGTCTAAGAGGTATTTACTCCTTACTTAGAGGGCCTCTATTGCCATGTGCCTGGAATTATTAAATGCTCATCAGTTTTACGAAGGATAAAATTTGTCATTCCTGCCTTAAGTTAAATTCGTTCTTCCGCTCAATTCCTGATCTTGTCCATTAAAGTGTTCGCAGTCAAAGTTTCTGAAAGATGAGAAGAATCCCCCCAAGATTGCCCAACACTAACTACAGACAAACAATATTTTATTTAAATAAGGAGACAGCTTTCTAAAAGTATACATTCTCTAAAGAAAAAGTATTTTATTTTGAATGATTTAATGGTTTTCTGCACAAAACATGTAACATTTAAATTTTAGCAAGATTAACATGATTCTTATTAACAGCATATTATTCTATCCTTTCATAGGGTTTTCAGAGATGTTTAATGCTAAACAAATTTTCTTAGTTTTATAAATATTACCTTTAAATTATTAAGGTATTAATCTCAAGAGGCTTTAAGGAATACTTGCCTCTGAGTGAAGTGTGCTATCCAGGATAGGAAAATTCCTCACAATCCTGGAATCCCTTAAAGGACCTAGGACCCCCACAGTTCTTAGCAAAGGTAAGCACTTATCCCTAACATGCAATACTGCAGATGCAAGTTAAACTTATCTGTTAACAGCTGCCTGCTGTTTTCTCCTCCCAGATGAAATGAAGCAACTCTTCTGATAACGAAGAGAAACCTGTCTGAGGCAAACGAAAGATTGGCAAACAGCACAGCCTCCTCTCAATCCACTTGATCCCACTCATTTCAATTATTTCAGCTTCTTTTATTCCAGGATTAATGTGTAGCATTATCATTTTCTTTTCATTTCTTTTTATTCTGCTTTTGTAAAAGCAGCATTTTGAGATGGACATTTGATCTTCATTGCATTCTCATCACTTTGTTATTTTATTTCTCATCAATTCATTATTTTTGTGGGTACAGCTTCATATGCCATAACTTTAAAATGGTAGATTCCATTAACTTTAGATTGGTAGCTTTCATTTGCTTAATTTTTTTTTGCATGTGCAGACAATGTGTTCCATCAGTTGTAAGGATCTCAAGATTATGCTTTTTCCCCAATGTAGGTATGAAATATAATCTTTTCTGCCTTTACTTATCATTCACCAAGGAGCTGTTTCCCCTCTCTCCATCTAGGCCATCATATTGCCAGGCTGGTTATGACTCAGAAGATGTTATCTGAAAAAAGTCTACAGAAAAAAAGTTTCCCCTCCCTCATCAACAGAAGCCCACCCCTCTTTTATCAGTTATGATTTACAAATACTTAGATGCAAATTCAAAATATACAATTTACAGTAATTTTGAAGCATACCTTAACATCTTGTTTTGCAGTAATACAAAAGAAAACTTCTTCCTACACTTAAAAAACTCACTTATATGCAACTGAAAATAGGATCTTACTTGATAATATAAAAGCTACCATCAGAAGAAATCCCTTCAGGATCATTAAGCCACTTCCTTTGCTCTGAAGGTCCTACAGTAGTATTAAGTTTTATTAAATCACCTGAAAAAAATTCCAAAAGAGAACCACACACTACCATATCCATACAACTTATAGCGTTTAAAAAATTCCCAAGTATTTATCTAAGTCAGCCCAGTGGGCTAGACCAACCCCCAGTCCAACACTTTCCTTCCCCAAGTCCTACGCTTTAAATCCAGTGGATCTGATACAAAAATTGGGGGGGGGGGGGGAAGAACTAGGAGTGGGAGTTACTTGCCAACTTGGAAGTTGAGATTTCTTTAGTTTTTCCATCCTAAGTATTTAAGTTCTCTGGCATGAGTTATCTGAAATCATAAACTAAACAATTACCTAAACCCAACCCTCCCAAGCCCAACCATAAGAGGCCACTGCCAATTACTAATTGCCAAAATTTGCCCCTCCCCTTTAATAAAAGGTATCTTAAAGGTCACGTTATTTGAAAACTTAACTTCAACATTTGGCCTAGTCAAGCTCTTCTGAAGTTCTCCTGAGATGACTGAATATGAACCAAAGCTGCACTGTGCTGTACTTTTCAGCTTCACTGCGAATACTCCGCCAAGGAAAAAAGCAGCTCCAATCCCTGAAGGTGTTGGTGCCAACAGCATAGCAGTACCATCCTTCTCTAACTCAGTTTGTCAATAGCACTATAGCATCTGTGGAAAATCTTAGAAAAAACATTTTCTCCCCCACCCTCTTCCCTGTTAAGACCACCCCAAATATTTCAAGTAAAAACAACCAGTTTAAGGGGTTACATATCTGATTATGGGTGGAAAAAAAAAGTAACTACCAGCCATTTCTCCAGTGGTCAGCTGCGCCACAGACCTCAGTGAGAGCTGCTTGTGCTCTAGTTTCTACAAACTGTAAACCTGTAGTGTTCTGATTATCCTGATACTGGATTTTCTTTTTTCCCGTTACCTTGAGTCATTTGCCTTTGGAATTCTAGACAGACCTAAGGGGAAAAGAACTCAAAACATATTTTGCCCCCCCCAAAAACTTTCCCCCCACAATTACACACCCAAACTACATTTAGAAAACTTTTAGAGCACAGGGTGAGAGAAGAAAAATAAGTGATCTAGTCACAAAACTGAAATGCTTCATTACCCCAGGCTAAAAATTAAACCTGCTTACAAAACTTGCTGAAATTGTCTCAAAGTTGTTCTATCAAATTAATTTTTTCCCCTCAAATCAGTTAAAAACAGAAAAACTTGCCATCTACTATTCCTCCGGGCCTTGGAAGTCTGCCCTCAAAAGCTTCAGACAAGCTGCATTGAGAAATAGGCCTGAAAAAGAGAAACCTACGACACCCGAAAATCGGCCTACAACCCCAGGTAATACCCTTTATGCTTAAATACACAACTCCCCCATTACCACTGGGAAATTCAACAAAGGTTACCATACTCAGTTACAAAGACACCACCATACTGCCGACCTCACGGATTTTTACCACACCACTGGCTCTCCCTGCGGGCCTCGCACACTGGGCTGCTGTTCTAGGAGCCTCTATCTATCCTCCACACCGCCTGCTCGCCTCCTCCGCGTGGTTGCCAAGCCGCCAAGCCGCACGCTAGCTTCATCACCACATCGCACTGGCTTCCTCCTTCCTGGAATCCTCTCCTAGCTTCACCTCCAAATCGTTAGGGATCCTTCCTTCTTCCTAGCTTCCTTCACCAAATCGCACTGGCTCCCGGGATCCTCTTTCCTATCTTCACGAAATGCTTTCTCCTCAGTCCTAGTTTCACCAAACACTGGTTCCTGGAATCCTGCGCTGCTCCTGTCTTCCTAGATTCACTGAATCCACTTCTGTGTAGCACCTGGGTCAGCTGTTAATTAGCACCTAGTCCTCAGGATTTAAAAACTCCTCTTAGCTCAAAGTCCAATGCAAAATTGTTAAGTTGATGGTTATTCTTGCTCTTCAATTACTTCAGTCATAAAGTCCTTTAAATTTTCCAAAGGAAACTAAGATACTGTATTTAAGGCCTTTCAGATTTAGCTCTTCCAAAAACTACTTTAGTTTCTAAATTACTTCAGTCCTTTTAGTAGCTTTTTGCCGCCATTTTAAACTGACTTCCCTCCTAGCTTCAGGATATTCTTCTAAGTTGTTGCTGGTCTACAGTAAACACCCTCATCTTCTCAGATCTAACTTCTGCACCACCAGATATTTAAATCGATGGGCTTCTACAATACTTTATAAAAATTTCCATAGGTTTTCTGTTCTTGTACTTCATCCAATTTTTTGGCTTTGAACTTGTCTATCTTCTAATTTTGACGTCTATCTTGTAGCCAATAAGCTTGTTTTTCATTTTCTATCTGAAACACTTGACCATATTTTCAACCTTGTTTCTATCTTCTAGTTTTCTAGCTTTGTCTGATTTTTCTTCTACCTCCTACCTTCTGGTTTAATTTTTGTCTTCTAAAAGGAGGATTTTTCTTCCAGTTTTCCTATCTTCTCTAAGCCTTTTCTTCACCTTCCTGTACTTCTGTCTTCCGAGTTTTCCTCTTCAAATTTCTAATCTTCATTCTCCAAATTTACTCTATTGCTAGTTAATATTTCCATCAATTTTAGCAAATAAAGCCTTAAGATCAAACAGGCTTCAAATGACACAATTTTTACTGCGCCATGATTCTGAAGGCATCATCTTCGATTTAAATCATCTTTTTAAAAGATGGCCGTTAAAATATTTTTATCATCTACAACTCGACTTTTTAAAATGACGTTTAAGTTCTATTTATATCACCCTACGTTTTAGCGTTAATCTAAACTGCTGCCCTTCCATTTATGGTTTCTAAATTCCGGGCTCTGCAGCCCTCTTAGCGATTTTTAAATTTACTCCACGGAGATGCTTCATCTCACCCTCCGTCATGCTCTAACATTATCATTTTCCTCTTCTTTTTCAAACTACTCTTTAAGAAAGCCTTCATAGTTCCCCTAAAATAAAATCTCCTTAAGCTATCAAAGCTACTCTAAAAACTTAATGCACAGCAATAGCTCAGTACTTTCACTATTTATAATTCCTAAAGAATTATACGAATTCCTATCTTTTTTTCAATAGAGAAACTTATCTGCCGTCTCCTCAAGCTGCGCCTCCTGCCTCAAAGTCGTCTCTGCGCTCGCTGCCTCAGTGCCTGCCTCAGAACCCGCAGTGGCATATTTATAGACGGAGGACTGCTCACGCCGCCGGAATTCAATAGCCCTCCGCCAATTTTGTGAGGGAAGCAAAAATAGTTCCTCGGAAGGGTTAAAAATAGAATGTGGCTTTCAAAGGCTTTCTAGATTTTTCGTAATAGTTTATGCAACTTGATTACAAGCTATGTACCCAGATACTTAAAACTTATTAGCAAGTGGATTGAAGCTGAAAACTTAGGCAAAAACAATGAAAAAAATCATATTTAAGTAGACCAGCTCAAAAAACTCAGAGCCATTACTTGAGAATGTTTTACTAGCTTTTAAAATACTTTTCGTGTTCCTTTGGAGTACACTAGATATAATTTAGTGCTTTTCGAAGGAAAGTTAAACTAGGTTTGCTGACGGCTTCAATTTCCATTATGTAACCAAGCTTCAGCCTAGAAAACACAGACTGCGGCCATTTTAGAAGCAGCAGAGTATTGGAGTTTCTCCCCCAATGGCCTCAAGTCCTGTGATGTCGTTCTGAAGTTAAACCGCACGTGTTTTCATTGCCCTTTTACTTGTGAAATCCGAGGGGGTCCGGGTAATCTGTTTAAGAATTCTACCAAATGTGGAACTTCACTTCTGGAAAATGTCTCAAAGAGCCATAATTCACTATTTCCTCCTGCAACAAGAGCTGCCTGCCTCCAAGTTTTTGTAAAATAGGGGGCATCCGGGTGGGCTTGTGTTACATGACAGGCTTCATGTTTTTCCGTTACTAAATACCAGCTAGACGCCCCTACACTTTCGGTTGCCTGCTGAGACATTTAAAATGAAGTCTGGATTAACTTTTTGTTCTTTCTGAACGTGAACCATTTCTAAGCTTCCAGGCTTCTCCTGAAAGTCTTCAAAATTCAAATCCACTGTCAACACCAAGTTTACGTGTCCTCTTTAAATATCTGGAAAAGCGAGTGATTTTGTCTCCAAAGATACCGTGACCTTGGGCAGCCATTCGGGAAGGAATTGTTTTCAAATGTTTATGAACCTTTGCTTATAGGTCTGCTTTTCTGGGTTCTTTTGTTTTACAAACTTTGTATTGTTTTTTTCTCCTTTAAGATTTTAAAACTTGGAGCCATAAGGAAAGCTTTTTCTTTCTACAGTTTAAGTGGTTTTATTTTTCAAACACCCTGTGTAGCTTCCCACCTAAAGGGACGGAGAACTGGCTGCTGCGTCTCCAGGATTCTTAGAGAAGCCTCAGCTCCAGGGGAAAGGGGACCTGCCTCCCTGGCAAGGCCTGATAACAGTGGCACCAGGACCTCCCAGACACGAGTTTCCACGCAGTTAAAGCCGCTGCGGCAGTTAGTAAGGAGCGGGCAAGAGCCCAAGCAGGGTGTACGCGGGCCCACCAGCTCCGTTCTCTGCCAGGCCAGCATAGGGAGCGGTGTGTTTCCAGGCCCAGGGCCCCCCGCGGCCCCAGGAGAGGATGCGGAGTGGGGGAAGGGCATGACACGAGCGCCACACCCCCACACCCTCCACCCACTGCGCCCGCTCGCGCAGGGATATGCAGGCGGTGAACCGCCGCCTCCCTTTGTGAGGCGTTGGCTTGCGGGCGGGCGCTGCCGGTTCTAACCGGCTCTAGCTGGTCCCAGCCGCCTCCGGGAGCGGTGGCGGTTGGCGCAGCGCGCCAGTGCGCATGCGCGCCCTTTCAGGGCCTGTGCCGGTCCGAGGTGGGGGATGGGGAGGGTGGCAGCTGGCCCTGGGCGGGGGGGATTTCGGGCCGCCCCTTCGCTGTTTCACCACACTTAGGCTGGTTTTCCATTTTAGGCGCTGCTGCCCTCTCACTTTCCAGCCAGTGTCAGCCTGTCCTTCCCCTCCTCTGTTCTTTGTCATTCTCTCCTTATTGTCTCAAAGTAATCCGTTAATTAAAAATTCACACATCATCCCTTTGTTAGCACATTGTTTATTGTAACACCTGTTAGGTGTCTGTACCTATGTCACCAGGTCCCAGGTGCTATTAGTCTACAACGCTCAGGCAGAAGGGGTATCAGAGAGTGACTTAGCAGCTGCCTTTTGTTTTTTTGGAAAGAATCGAGTGGTGTGGAGAGATCCGGGGAAAGGGGGAGGAACTCCAACACTCTGCTGCTTCTAAAATGCCTGCAGTCTGTGTTTTCTCTACTCTCTCTCCCCTTCTGGGTTTTTATTTCTAGAACCTCTGAAACCTCTGAGAGGGCATGGTTTGATACCAAGTAGGACCCTGTAGGCTAACATATTTTGGCAGTAAATTTCAAGACAAGAAGATGGCATTTAGTGGCATGGTATAGGCCAGAATGGCAACTAAATAATGACATTGGAGTTGGAAAAAAAAATCTATATAGTTTGTATTTTTAAGACCCCTTTGGCTCTTATAAATACCAGTGGCTGTGAAAGGGTGGGGAGCAGGCCTGGGGGGCTCCAACAAGTGAGGGTACTGTCTCCTGTGCTAACCTCCCCCCAACCCCCCAAAAAGCGGGGTCAGTTTAAGCAGCTACATTAAATTGACCCTGGCAAAGCCGTTCTTATTTAATCAATCTTTCGCTCCCTTTAAGAGTGGAATATTACTGAGATGCAGATGGTTCCCTTCAGACGCAGTCTTGATGTTTGCTGTGGGACTGGAAAATTTTAGTAGAAGTTTAGCGCTGGAAGGAGGAAAAACTGAATTGGGTCACCTCATTTTACAAATGAGGATTTAGGGACCTAGGGATTTTATTTGCCTAACATCAGACCCAGCTAATTAATACTAGAATCTATTTTCTCTCTCTTTTTTTAAGTCTGTGTGCTGCCGAAGTGAGCACCAGAACCTATTCTTGAATCTAAGAATTACAACCTCACAGTGCCTCCCTTTGTCCCCCACTACCTCCCACTCTCTCTTGGTACTTCTGTTAGCCGCCTCAGCTGCAGTTTTCTCCAGGGCTAGGGGAGGTCCTTGGCCCCCCTCTGTAATCTGTGGTCTCTCTCCCACTATGGAGCCGCTGAAATGAATGTTCAGTGCCCTGAAGTGCTTTAAATAAATTGTCAGTGTAGCTAAACCAGCAATTTCCATTCCACTTACACACAGATTGTAGCATTTTCCTTATATTGTTAGAGTTGCTGTATATTATTTGGTTAATTCTCCCTGAGTTTGGGGAGAGAGATTTGAATGAAGCTCAGCACCCAGGAATCTCTTTTGCCAAGAGATAGCTTACCAAAGCCAGAGAGAAAATTCTATCAACTATTTTACAGATTATGGACTATAACCCCCATTTTTACTGCTTAAACCCAAAGGTTTACTGTCTTTATCTCTCCTAGCTTTTGCTTCACAAAACTGTCTAGCTGTCTCCAAAATACTCTTTAAATTCCTTCCTCTTCTTGATATAGTGAACCTTTTTTCTGGGAAATTGATTTAAACAAGATGGGCTGAAATCATCATGTTCTTTAGTGAGGAGATAAATAATACATTTGATCATGTGCCTTTCTCTCAACTCTCTTGAGCTAAGGATCCCTTTAACATAAAACTAAATTTTCTTTAAGGCACCTTTCCTCTCTGCATCCTTGTTCCTTTTAACTTCATAATGTCCTGTGGAAGCTGCTCTCAATATCCTGTTTATTCCCCCTCACCTCATTCAGAAACCTAGTCTTCATTTGGGCCTAAGGGCACAGATAAAGGAGGGCTAAACCACTTCAGAGGGTCACCTCACTCTCCCACACCTCACCCTCAAAGAAGCTAAAAATAGGAAGCCCTTGGTTCTGGTTTCTGGCAGTTACTCCCCTGACAAACAGCATGTGACCTTGGGCACTGACCCAAATAACTTCTCAGTGGTAATTTCCTTCTGTGTAAAATGAGATTAGATGACAGAAGTGATGATGCTAATTCTATAAAATGCAGCAGACAAACAGAAAG
This sequence comes from Camelus bactrianus, assembly GCF_048773025.1. Classification (NCBI taxonomy): domain Eukaryota; kingdom Metazoa; phylum Chordata; class Mammalia; order Artiodactyla; family Camelidae; genus Camelus; species Camelus bactrianus. The sequence goes on from NC_133548.1 coordinate 6,620,459, forward strand.
GACAAGGAGATGGGAGATTTTCGGCCTCCAGGCTGTGGCTTCCAGGAGGTGGGGCACTGAAAAGGACTAAAGTAGCAGAAATTTAGAATCAGGCCTCCAGACCTTCTGTCAGCAAGGCCCTACCTAATCCTCCAGAATCACGTCAGACCAGAATCCTCCAGAGAATGCCGGAATCCACTCCACCCCCTTCCCTTTTTAGCAAGGCCAGTCAGGCTTAGAGAGAAGTTTCTGAGGCCCCTCATTCCTGGGTCTAGGGTTCAGAAGCCAGTCTGGGTGAGCCTTCAGCAACACCTGGCACCCCCACCCCCAGGCCTCCTTCATTGTATTTTATCTGATCTTGTGATATTTACCTAATCCTGCATTGCCAGAGACAGTTTCAGAAATGCAGGTCAGAAATAAAAGGCAAAGGGAGTCCCCCCAAAACAACTTCTGTTTTCTGAAGTCTCAAGGAATTTACAGTTCCCAGCTGCTTCCTGCCACCCCCACATTCCCTGAGCTGGTCTCTGGAACAATGACTGCACAAAAGTTCAGCTCCCTCTTCTTCACACAGCAGCCAGCTCCCCGGCAGGAAAAAACCCACAGAGATGACGCAGCTACAGCTGTATTATGCAGAAGAAAGGTGGTTTCTAGGGGATTTTGGACAGCTACAAATGTACCCACCCAGAGAAAGACTAAAATCAACCGCTGAAGTCATCCAGATGTTACGGAAACGACAGGCCAGCCAAGAAACAAGCACCACTCGGAGGGTTGGAGTACTCAGATTTATTACGCCGGCGGGCTCAGAGGGGCTTCTGCTCCGAAGCTCTGAGCACCTCCAAGACGTGCACATGAGGTTTTATAAGGTTAATTACAAGTATGGGGCTATTAGCCAATAAGGTTCAAACAACAAAAAGCAAGGAATCAGTACACTGGAGCTTATCAATTTGGAACAGATCACGTTACTGACACTTGTTGAGCTTGGATTTACGAGTTAGCTTGTTAGCCCAGTAAACTAACACTAAACTTCAGATTTACGAGTTAGCCCGGCAGAACTTAGATCAGTAAACCGACACTTGTTACACTTAGATTAGTGACTTAGCTTGTTAGCCCAGCTGGGCTTTTCCTTCACACAGACACACCGTTACCTTGCAGAGAGCTCAGGACAGTTCCATCATAAAACAAGTTACAGAAACTAAAAATGGCTGTGTCATCAGCCTTCCCCAAAATGCTGCTGGGAAGAGGCAGCCCAGGCCGCTCCCTCACAGTCACTGAACATCGCTAGGCCGAAGGGTAAGGGAAGTATTCTCCCCTATCTTCCATCTTCTAAGAATACCCTCCTCTAGGACATAGAGGAAGGATTCTGTGTGGATAGAATCCTCTTTCTGGGGGACAACACAGGAGAAAGAATCTTGAAAAAGAGGTTTCCCACCCCTAGTCCGAGAACTCCACGCTGCTATTTCCCTTCTTTAGTTTATTCCTCACATACTGTCCTTGGCCCTGGGCCCTGCAGCCTGTTTGTGGATCTTTCCAGAAGGCCTGGCTGTGGAAGCCCAGCTGTAGCACCATGGGATGTGGGAGGACAGAGTGACAAGAGGCAGAATGCAGCTCCCTGGTCAAGCTGCTTCAGCCCCGTCTCTCCCCAGCTTAAGGGCTCTGCAGGCTTCACCCAGCATTTTCAGACCTTCCTTCCCCAGGCCGTCCACATTCCCTCATTATTTTCTGTAGCGTTTATTGAGCACTGTGCTGTGCACAGAATGTGCACCATCTCTTTTCAGTTCTTACAACCACCCTGTGAGGGAGATGCTGCTGTTAACCCCTTGGGGGGATGAGGAAACTGAGGCCTGAGCTGTCTCTCGGCATCACTAGTGCCTGGCACACACTAGGAGCTCAAAATGTGTCTACTGAGTAATGACTATATGAATGAATTGAAATAGTATCTCTTGGAATTGAAACACCAAGCAGAATGGAGAGAAGAGCATGCGAGGTAGATGCCCAGTAAGTGCAGAGTGTCTGAATGACTGAGTGACTGAGCCCAGGAGGGGCTGCGCCCCCCACCCCGTCCTGGAATGTCCAGTCCAGAGACGCTTGTGCAGAGTGAGCTCAGCGGCTTTGTCAGCTTTGCAGGTTGTTGTGCCGTTAAGTATTGGAGGGGGTAGTAAGGAAGAAGGAGGTGGCTAGACACAAGTTGACATGCTTTGATAGGAACAAAATGCTTTTATTTGTTTTTTGTTTGTTTGTTTTTAGAGGGGAGAGGTAATTAGGTTTTTATTTATTTATCTTTAATGAAAGTACTGAGGACTGATCCCAGGACCTTGTGCATGCTAGGCATGTACTCTACCACTGAGCTATACCCTCCCCTGGAACAAAATGCATTTAGATGTGACATAAACATGACTGCCCAGCAGGATGGAGTAAAATTGCACTGAGCTATATGGCATAAGAAACTTGGAGCTGCTTCCCTCTCTGCAGAACTTCTAGACAGACTGTGACCCACACAGGCGGGCAAGAGGGTGGCTTGGAAGGCTGCCTTCTGTTTCTGCAAGGCTCCAGCCTCTGGCATTAAGGGGAGTGAGCCCAAGCCCCAAGTCCAGGCCTCGCTGTCCCTCTGCTGGAGGACTCACTGTTGGGGGTGCAGCATCCAGCCTCACCTACACTGGGCATGACCTCTGGTTACTCACCCTCTAGGGCCTGTGAGTGGACCTTCCAGAACAGTCTGGAGGAACAATGAGGCTTCCCAGTGAGTCGTATCCACATTCCTGTATCCCTGATCTATTTAGTCACTCACTTGAGGTCCCAGGCAGATGTTTTGTGTTAGCACTACATACCCAGCATGATGCTCATTAAACATTTCACACCTTCTACACACACACACACACACACACACACACACACACACACATTCATTCTTCCTCAAGTGTGGCCCACATCCCACAGAGAAGTCCCATGGGACAGAGTAGAGGTCATCCGGTTCTGGGAACTTTGCCTGAGATGTGTTTCTCAGCACCTGCCAGATAAAAACAGAAGCCCACAGCATTATGGGCCTTTATCCGGGGCTCCTGTAATAGGAGAGGCATGCAGTGATTGAGGCAGAAAGGACCTTAATGCTGTTCAGGTGATGGGAACTCATTAGAAAGCAGGGGGTACTGGAGGGAGGTCTGAGAGGACTTGAATTACCTGGAGAGGGAGTTTGGACCCTGCTCTTTGGACAGAAGGATGACTTCTGAGCTGGGAGACGCCCTGGCTTAGGGAAGTACTACGTAGCTGCTCTTTGCAAGATGGCTCAGCTGGGAGAGGTGGCAGAAGGGAGGGCATCAGACTCCATAGTCACAGTCCTGGCCAGAGGTCATGGAGGCCTGGATTCTGGTAGCTGGTGGTGTGGGACCAGAGAAAGAAGGCAGGTATGGGTCTGCCTGAGGCTCTCTGGGCTCTCCACACTGCTCTCCTCCTCTCTGTCTCCTCAGCATCCTAGCCCTTTCCAGACTCATGTTCTTTTTCTTTTTAAGTATACATGTTTATTTCATTTTTTTGTAGGAAAAATTTATTTTTTTGCACTCAATAGATGTTTATTGAATGAAAGTTTCTTTCAGTTCTATAGTGCTTTATAATTTTCAAAATTTCACACATACGGTTCATGTAATCCTATAATAACCTTTTTTTTCCCCTCTACCCCTATCTCGCCTCAAACCCCACCGCCACTGGTAACCACTAGTTTGTTCTCTGTATCTGTGAGTCCAGACTCGTGCTCTTTACTCTTGATGACACATCTGCTTGGAATGAAACTCCCCAACTCTTCAGATGACACGCACTCTCCTCATCCTGCCTAGCCATTGTTCTTGAGAAAGGACCTCCCTGACTGGCACGTCCAAAGTCATCCCCCATCACCACTCCATAATTACTCTCTGCCACAAAGCTTGTATTTTCTTGGATGAGTATGTGTTCATTAACATGTCTCCCTTGTTTCTCGGAGGGTTAAGGGGACTCCAGGGTTCACAGCCTGGTTGGCAGGGAGCATGGGGTGCCACTGCTGGAGGCTGAAGTGGGGACCGAGAAGCCCCAGGCTCACTCTCCAGCCCAGACACGGTAGAGGTGGGTCTGTGCCAACCTCCCTGCAAGTCCCACCTGTGGACAAAGGGCAGGGACTCCACAGAGATGTCACTTGGCTCTGTTTGGTAACTTACTGCTCTAAAGCCAGAGCTCCTTCTGACCCCTGCATTCCTAGCTGCTGCTGTTCAGGGAGTAGCTAACCTGAGATGAGCCCAGAGTAGGGCAGTGGGGGGAGGGGAGAGAGAAGAGAGAGCTGCTGGTGTCTTCCCCGCACCCCACAGGCACTCTCTAGACTTCACTTCTGCTTGGGAGCTTCTAGAGACAGAAATACCAAACACTCCCCCCAAGAAAACAGAGCACCTAGATAATTTCTGGGGAACAGAAGTAGGGCCCCCTAATATTTAGGGACCCCTGGGCTTGTTCCAGCCCTGCTGCCCTGTTCTCTGGGGGAAGCATGCCCAACAGTGTGACCTGACCCAAGAATAGTGAAATAATGGTGGAAGCTGTCATTCCTCCCCTTTGCCTTCCCCAGGAGCAGGAGTCCTAGGTGCTCCGGGGCCGTCAATTGAGGTCCAGTTGGGGTTCCCCTGGCAGCACAGTGCCCAGCATGACTAGAGTTTTGACATGTCTACTTCAGAAGTGCCTTCTGTGTCACTGAGTCTCTGAGTCCGCCTCAGGCCTCGTCAGCCTGCAGCCTCACCAGCAAAGAACTTTAGACTCAGCAGGGCCTGGGAAGAAGGTGGAGCCAAGAATAGCGCTGGGAAAAGTACCCGGGTGGAAATTTCCATGACTGTTCTGCCAGAGCAAAGGCTTCAGCTGAAACCCAAGGCAGAGATAGAGCCCTGGGAGCTAGAAACAATCGAGGTCACAAGGGTCACCCTTCCTCCTCGTTCTCCCAGATCTTTATCACCCACTGCCCCACCCTGAACCTGGGCCATAAAGCTCAGTCAGTTGTGTCCCCTCTATTCCAACCCCATTTGCTGCCAAACCCCTAGTTCATGGTACATCCCACCACATCTCCCCCAAGGACATGCCCAACCTCCCAGCCAATGGGAGCTCCCTGCTTCAGAAGCCAGGTCCAGGTCCCTTTCCCCTTGCAGGAAGCCCTCCCCACTGAATGGTCAGTCTGTCCTGCAGATGCCTGTGGCCATCACCATCCAGTGACCTCACCAGCACTCCTGTGACCTCACCAGCACTCCTGTGACCATGCCCTTCACTTAGTGACTCATCTGTTGTTACCCTGAGCTATGGTGTGTGATTTTTATTGTTGTTTGTCCCTTATCCTTGAAAACACAGTCCCAGTCTTCCTCTAGCCCTGCCTCAGCTCAGAGCAGCTCTGTAGGCATCTTCTGCAGCATCCACACTGTTGGTCCTGTGTGGCCTCCAGCTGGTGCTGGGGATTCTGAGAGGCTTACCCCAGTTTCCAGCTCTGGTCTCCAGGGTCCACCCCCAGCCCAAGCTGGCACTTCCCCAGCCGGAGTCAGGCAGGAATGTTTATAGGCTTGACCTCTCTCCTCACCCCCCACCGGAATCCCAGTATGGTCAGCTCATGAGGATTCGGCACTGGTCCTGGCCACAGCCTTCCCTGAGGCCTGTCTGGCCTTGCTCACCAGCCCCTACTCCCCTCCCCCAGCCTAGCAGCATCGCTGTTCTGGAGCCAAGCAGGTGTCTCCTTCTTCCTCTTCCCCTCAGCCTAAAAGTTACCTTCCTTCAGCTCCCCAGAAGACCCAAGATCTCTCTCCCTCTGCACCTTGTCCCTGTCACCCACCCTGTCTGGTTCTACAGCTCTTCTGGCATTATAGAGGGGTCATGGAGAGAGTGGCCTTGCGAGGCCCACACTTGGTCTGAGCTTGGTTCCTCCCCTCTCTGGCTGTACTCTGTGACTGTGACGGTGGCAAGTTACTTAACCTCTCTGAATCAAGTTAATTCCTCAGTGAAATAGGAATGAGCTGTGTAGTAACCCTTCTCATGGTTGTGACAATGTCAGGAACTTAGTACAGCGTCTGGCTCAAATGATGTGCCCTGTGAATGGTGGCTGTCACTACCTTCCCTCCCTGCTCCTGTGCTAAGTACACAGCCCCCTCCCAGACCTCCAGAGCAGACTGGAGCCAGGTACATCTCAGGAAGGGGTTAAACATTGGCAGTGACTTCATCCTTTCCTTGGAGCAGGAAGGAGGCAGAGAAAGTAACAAAATCAGGCTAGAGGCTGGGTGGAATTTTCCAATGCTCATAAACAGGACCATTTGGGTTGCTAACCAAGGTCACCATGGAAATGGTCACGTGTGCCTGCCTTCTTGTTATTCCAACCTGGCTTAAGACGGATGACACAAGCTCCAAGCCTCTTTATTGGCTGCTGCTTCCTCTTGCCACCGAAATCCGACAGGAGATTGGCCAAGTGCAGTTGCTGGGCTGGGGTTAGACCTTCCCCACCCCCAGCCGGAACCTGCTGGAAGCTGTTGTTTTGAACCAGAGGAAGATGGAAAATAGGCTGCCAGAGATGCTGCCATAGCAACTGCTTTCCTTTCTGCTCTCCTTGGCTTCTTTGTAGCTGAAGTACTTTTCCAAAGGCAGAGGGGGTGGCAGCCATTTTACACCGACCTGACCTTCTTTTGAAGGGCAACGCCCTCACCTTCCAAGTGGTCAGGGGATTTCTGAGCCTCTCTGCTTGTGACTTTGGTTACCAGTCCACCCCTGGTTTCTTCCTGTGAAATGGGATATTCATTCCAGGACGCCCTACCTTCTAGGGCTGGAGTAAGGCTCCAGCTGGACCAAGTTTGTAAATGCTCCCTGTAGACTGTAAAGCCCTGTGCACGCACCCTATGTCTTTAACTGGCTGGCATAGCATAGAGCAGAATGGCCCTAGGAGGTGGAGTTGGGGGACCTACTGACCTGTTTAGCAAAGCCCAGAGCCCTGAGACTCAGGGTCCCTTTTAGAATCTACTTCCTCTTCTGTCACCACTGCCCTCTAGGACCATCAGCAGTTCATGTAACCTGCCGGGGACTAATTTTATTTCTGTAAAAGGATTCCTCTGTAGATGATCTCAAAAGGCCAGTTTCTGGCTCTGACATTCCATAAACCTAAGTTAAAGTCCAGCCTATTCTCCACAATAAGTCTGTGGACCTCATAATCCCCATAGGAGGTAAAAATACAGGCAACTGCCCCACACTGAACACTTTCTAGGTGGCAGGCACCACACATGCATAGCTCAATTTTCACAGCAACCTTAGAAGGTGAGTATCATTATTACAGCTATTACCCATTTTACAGATGAGAAAACTGAGGCCTTAAGAGGTTAGGTAAACTTGCCCAAGGTCATACAACTAGCAAGTGGCAAGGTCTAGATTTGAAGCCTGCCGGTCTAGCAGCAAGTCCATGAAGCTATCTTTCCAGACACCAGCTGAAATAAAGACAAAAACAACATGGGTCCATCACATAAGTAAAACATTGGGTGGAGGGAATCCTGCAGTAGGAATCAAAAGTCCTGGGTTCTACTCTAGGCTCTGCCTTTAGGTCACACTGTGTTACCTCCAGCAAGTCACTTTTGCTCTCTTGGCTGCAGTTTTCACATCTGGAAAACTAAGAGGTTAAGCCAGATTTCTGAAGGCCTTTCTAGGTTAAATACTCTGGGTCTTTAAGACAGAACAGGAACAGACAAGTGACAGCCTTCCCAAGATACAGAGCAAACAAGGACAGCCTGCAATGGCCTTTCTACTAGCTTAGATCTCAACTTGTGAAAAACAGAAGACTTGGGAAGGATTGTTTGAAGCTGGGGCCCATAGACCAGTACCGGTCCATGGCAGTGTCTGCTGTGATCTTTCCAGAAAGCAAAATACATTCCATTTTAAGACTGGCCTTTATCAGAGATCCAGCCCTTACTGTCTTTGATGTTACAAAGTCCTTTTTCATATGAAATGATGGTGACAACAGATGGTAGCTATTGTGTTGTAATGTTCTTATTTAGGAAAAGTTAGCTAATCTTATGTCAGCATATCCAATTTTTTAAAATGTTTTATTATGGAAAATTTCAAACACAAAAAAGCATTAAGAATAGTTTAATGAGTCCCCATGTTACCCACCTACAAAATTACTAACCTCTGGCTACTTTTGTTTCCCAGTCCCCCAATAACATATGCCTGGATTATTCTAAAGCAAATTACAGACATCAAATAAATTCATTTGTTAAAAAAAAATTTAATATAACCAGGTTAGCATTTTCACACTTCAAAAAATAATGTATTTCTTTAATATTAATCTTCAAATACACAGTTTGTCTCTTTTTTCTTTTTTCTTTTTTTTTTTTTTTTTTGGACTTAGCTTGTTCAATCAGGATCTAAACAGAATCCATACATTTCCTTTGATTATATGTCTCTTAGGACTCTATTATATTCTATAGGATTCCCCTCCTCACCTTTTTATCCCTTGCAATTTAATTGCTTTGGAATCTGGGCTGCAATTTAATTGCTTTGGAATTTTCCACACTGGATTTTGCTGACTACATCCCTGTGTTCTGTAACATATTCTTCTGTCCCCTCTGCAGTTCTTGTAAAGAAATGATTAGATCTTGATCCAGTTTGGGTTCCTTTTTTTTTAAAAAAACAGGAATATTTTAGAGATGGTGTTGAAAAAATCCAATTTAAAAATAAAATTATTAGCCATGTAAAACTGAAAGCTGGGAGCCACACTGCTCTGAAGGGAGTTCAGTCCCTCCCTTCCTCTTTGATTTTAGGCCTCATCCCCGGGTCAACCCTGAGCCCAGAAAACTCCTTACCCCGCCCTGCAGAGCTGCATGTGCTGAGTGGTTCTTGGCAGCCTGCTCACTGCTGATGTTGCAATGCTCTGTGAACAAGGCCTTTAGTTAGGAAAACTGCTATCGAGAGCACATTCCTTTATGAAGGGCTACGTGAGAAATTTCTTATAAATTAACTGCCAGCAAAAAGTTTGCTTTCCCTGAGGAATTGGGATGCTTTTCCTTATAGACCAGATAAATCATGTAATAAATACTGTTCTCTTTTCCTTTGGCTCCTAGGAAGCTCAAAGCCGTAACTGAGGCACGACTTCGGCAGCGATACACGACTCTGTGGCCTTTGCCCTGGTCTATAAAGCCTGCCTGAACTTTCTCTGCCTGATTTTTATCTACTACCTAGTTACCTCACTCTCACTGTATGTTTAAAAGCTGACTCCAATCCTTTGTGTAAAAGGTAGGTATAAAGAGATAAATTTAACGATTAGTAGCAGAGCAGGACCTGGTTTTCCTGACTTCTAGCTTCTTCCTTTATATGATTCTGGAACAAAATTTCATTCATTCAACAAACACCCTCCACACAAGGCACAGCTAGTGAAAATAAGGCAGGAGAAAGGTGAAGTTTCTGCCTTCATGGAGCTTGCATTCTAGTGGAAGAGTCAGGCAAGCAATCCCAGCAAACAGCAGCAGTCTAAGTGTTCTGAAGAAAGTGAGGTGGTGAGATAAAGGAAGGCAGCTATGCTCACCACTATACAACCAACACTGTGGTGAGATAAAGGGAACCAGAGGAGGGGACCGATTTTAAATAGGGTGGACAAGGAAGGTAACATTTCAGCAGAGAGTCGAAGGATGAGAATGAACCAGCCTTGAGGAGGTGGGGGAGTTCCAGCCAGGAGAACAAGAGTGGACAGAGGGAGTCAGGGAGGGTCACAGAGATGTCCCTCTGGAAAGAAGGGTTCCTTCCCCTCAGACCATGTGGGAAGTCTCCCAGAATGGCCATCTACCCTTGGCTTAGGAGTGTGAAATATGCAGCTGCCCCCTGATTCCAGCTGCCACCTGTATTAAAACTCATGCCCACATCCTTCCTCTTGGGTGTGGGGGCCCAAGCTCAGGCTGTACCTCAGACAGGCAGCTCCTGGCTTCCTGCACCACATGTGCTTTACACATGATACCTGCTCTAGGGAGGAGCCCTAGATACTTGCTCACAAGGCAGGAGCCAGGGTTCACCTGGACCAGCCTAGCTCCAGAGAGCAGAGCTGGAAGCTGTGGGGCTTTCTCAAAGCTCAAGATTCACCTTTCACTGGGCTTGGTGCATTAGTCATCTCTGAACACCTTGGTCAAGTCCAAACAGGAAGAGGCCTCCTTAAGGAAGTGGAGGTGTGGTCAGTGCTGATGGGAAGTGGGGAAGGCTGAGGACTACGAGAGCAAAGAAAAGGGGCTTAAATCAGAGGGCGGAGATAGGAAGGCTTCCAGGGAGAAGTGATCCACACACTCAGAAGAATCCTGGAATATCAACCAAAAGGCTTGGATTTGGTATGGCTCAGTGCCCAGTCTCTGCCACATAGGTTTGGTAAATATCTGCTGAATGAACCAAGAGGTGTTAATTTTAAGAACTTTCTAAGTAATCATCAATAGTGAGCTCCTTTTTACTGGGAGGAACCAAGGACCTGCTAGATGGCCACTTGTTTGGGGTCCTGCCTTAGGGAGTGGTGAGGGCCTAGGAAAGCCTTCCATCCCAGGGCAGTGTGAGGCTAACTCAGAATAACCTGGGCGGGGCGCGGGGTTGAGGGTCAGATCCAAACAAAGCAATCCACACTGCTTACTGTCTGTTTAACCGCTTTGAACCCTAGACCTCTCAGTGCCTCCACAGCCGCTGCTCTTGTCCCCACACTCAGGCATCCCTGGACACCCAGACCTCAACAGCGCTCGCCCTGGCGCCTCCCTCTTGAGAAGCTCAAGCTGGAGAAGCCAGGCGTCAGGAGGGCAGCAAAGATGACGCAGCAGCGAGCTTGCCTGACCGGCTCAGGCTCCCGGGAGGCAAGGAGGGGTCGCGGGGGTGGCAATTGGAGCTCGCGCGTCACTGCCGCTGCCTGCGTCACTGCCGCTGCCTGCGTCACTGCCGCTGCCTGCGCCCCTGCGGCTGGGGGAGGAGGGGACCGGGACCGGAGGGGGCGCGGGCACCAGCCTGGTTAGTAGTTCTGGACACCAGCCTCCCCACCCTCGGACAACCTGGAACCGCCAGAGCCTTGAAGCACCACAGGCCTCCTTCCTTCCAACCTTGTCCCCCCTCCACCCCACCGAGCGTCTCTTGACACCCGATTCCCAAAGAAGCCGAGTGACCTGCCCACTCCGCCCTCAGCCCTGTGTGGTTCACCAGCCTTAAAGTCCTTTCACCGCAAATGACAGACTCCATGCACAGGGTTTGGTGCCAGGTCTGGGGGAGGTCGGAAAGTGGGGTTGAGAATGGGGCTAGCGGTAGCCCCTCCTATAGAAAGCATTCCAGAAGGGACTGCTCTGTACAGGGAGAGAAGAGGGTGTATGGGAGAAGGCATTCCGGGTGCAGGGAGCAGCATATGCAAAGGCACAGAAGCGTGCAAGAGCGCCCCTGTCGAAACAGGCGGAGAATGCGTGCAGGGCCGAAGATAGGGCCGGAGAGAGCATTGGCTGGGGGTGTCAAAGGGCTTGATGCCATGCATGGATGGAGTTGGGTGTCACGGTAGACTGCTGGCCCTGTACGTGTATGGGAAGAGACAAAGGCCAGGCAAGGGAGGCCAGCCTCAGCTGAGGCACGGCAAGTACTTGAAAGCTGCTTTGGAGTGGGTGGGAGGAAAGAGTGTATGGACCTACTTCCCCCCTTCCCTTCCTCGGCACACGATCCCGGGTCTTGCCCACAGTGATCCTCCCAAGATGCTTCTTCCCCCACCCCTTATCCAAACCTGGGACACTCTTTTCCTGCCACTCACTCCTGACGACCCCCTCATCTGTCCTGAACCCCAGTTATAAGGGGGCATATGACGACCCCAGGCTCCCCTTTCTGCCCCTAGACTCCCTCCCCAGCCTGGAACTCCTGGGGTTTCCCAATCTGTAATGTCAGAGAAAAGGCCCTGGGCAGAGGAGAAGCGGGCCTAGGCTTCTCCCCACCCAATTCTGCTTTGAGGCTGCTGGGACCCAGAGGCATTCCGCAGGCTGGCCAGGCCCGGACTGGCGCCCGCCAGATCCTTCCGGAGTGGCTCAGACCGCAGAGCACCTCACGTGACAGTCCTGGTAAAAACATCCTCCCCGGGGGCTTCTGGGAGTCGGGAAAACCCAAACCCATTGCCTACCCCGCCCCGCCCCTTCTCTGGCGCTGCCCCCACCCCCTCCCCGGACGGACAGGGGGCAGGGCGGGCCGCCTCTAGAGACTTGGTGCCCTCGCCCCGGGCGGTTCTTTGATTTATCACTTGCCAGCGGCCGGGTCCCAAGTCCTAGGCAGCGTCCGCATTGGCTAAGAAGGAGGAGCCTCGCGGGAGGGAACTCCCTTCCGGGTCTTTGTCGGCCTCGACCTTTGAGAACTGCTTTTCCTGCCGGCTTGGCCCAGTTTAAGTTTTAACGGTGCCCGGGCCGTTTTTGTGGCCCCTGATCCAAAGGCGGAGAAAGGAGAGCTGGGCAGGGATGTGGCGCCGAGAGGGTGGTGGGAAGGACCTTGTAGCTAGGCCTCGTTCTGGGGGTCGGGAAAGGCCCAGGGGCTGCAGGGGTTGAGGCAGGGCTGCTGTCCCGCCATCGTCAGCCTGATGTTCCTTTTTGGTCCCCTGCTTCCTCACATGGGCCTCAACTCCTGCTGATTCTGCCTCCTCCACTTCCCCCTTCCCCTCACCCACATCAGCCTCCTCTCCAGGCCAGGGCCTCTCCCGGTTTACCCCTACCTCCTCCCCAGAGCCCCAAATCTGCCTTCAGGAAACTTTTGATAAGCCAGTCTTTGGTCCTGTGCCATCCATGGCCTTCCTGAGTAAACTCAGGCTTCTCTGGGTTATTCTCCTTTTGTTCCTGGCTTACTCCAGTCACCCCCTCCTCAGTCCTGGTGACCTCTAGTTTGTCCTTAGGTCTCTGCTCAGCCCTGCAGCCTCCTTGATGACCAGGGTGCAACAGTCCTGCCTCAGAGCTCACCCCGAGGGTAATAAGTGACCCCTGTAGGTCATTAGTTAGTTTGTAGGTAACTCAGCAATCTTGTTCCAGCACTTTTTTTTTTGGTGCCTCTAAATACTTCTGTCTCTCCAGTCCTCTTTGAACTAGCTCTTCCACCATACTGGTACCTTCCTTAAGGCATTCAGTAATCTTTGACACATACTCTGTATTGAGAGTCATGCTTTTAGCTTTGAAAATTATATACTGTGACACTTCTGGAGACCGTCTCACTAAGATGTCCGATTGGACTCAGCTGCCAGAGCCAATTAAACTTTGTTGGAGAAGCATGTCTCATGGGCTCACCTGAAACTCTGCTTCTCCTACCTCAGGCTTCCTGATTCCACCCTGTGATTTATTTATTGTATTATTATTTATTTAGAAATACTCAATACTTTATTGTTAGAAAATTTAAACAATACCATTAAAGTCCCTTGGATCATCACCTCCCATCCTAGGCCTGCCCTAAAATTGACTACTGTTGTTCTGTTCATTGATACATATATCAATGTACAGAATATATAACTCCAGTTTATATATGTATTTATACAAACATACAAATATTAAATAATGTGCTGTGTATGTATATATATACCACATACACACATACATATGTACAGATACATATACACTCACACTACTGATATATGTGTATATATAGTATATACAGATACACAAATGTATTATTTTAGAGGCTGGGGACTTTTTTTCATAAAAGGTATTATCCTGGAGACATTGTTTTGCAGCTTGCTTTTTCTCATTCAAAAATAGAGTCGGAAAACGACTATAACTCAATAAAAAATGTTAAAAAAAATAGAGTTGGTGATGTATGTTAGCACATAAGACCTACCTTATTTTTTTTAACTCCTAACATGGCAACACAAACCATAAAATACCTAGGAATAAATGTAAGCAGTGTGTGAGACTTTATGTAGAAAATTATTGAAGATTTTGTTACTTTATAACAAAACAAAGGGTCACAGTATTTACAACCTTCTAATACTGATAAATTTTATAAATGATGAAATGTGTGAAGCAGAAAATAAGAGTACATACACACACACCCCACCCAAGGCAACAGCATTGTTTTTTTCCAGGCTGCTTCTCTAAGAATATTTCTGGAACTTGCTTTTGGGGGTTGAGTTAAGGGCCTCCTTACGGGGAGTGGAGCACATCTATAAATAACTTTGACGCAGCCTGTGCCTGCAGGATGCCGTAGCTGGGGCTCCCGGTGCTGCTGGGAACCTGTGTCAGGGAGACAGTCAGAGTCATGAGCTTGGAGGAGGCTTCCAAGTGGGAGTGGGACTTGAATTAGGCCAGGAAGGATGAGTTGGTGAATAAGTTGGGCAGAACATTCCAGGCAGGGCACTTGGTCTGGAGGTGGGATGATTATTTCTAAACAGCAGACAAGAGTGAGATTGAGGGCCCACAGATAGGGGCATGGGGCAGGGCCAGGCAGAGGTCAGGGGCCCGTGTCCCGGCTCCAGCCTGATGGAGAGCCAGACTAGAGGCTGGTGGCCAGCGCCAGACTGTGGCTCAAGTTCCAGCCCCAAGAACTGGGCTCCAGGCTGTGACCCTCCTGCTTCCCTCAGAGTCGGGGCCACGGAGGAGCACAGAGGGGACATTTGAACCCTGAAAGGGGCTTCCTGGAATACCGGAGCTGGAATGTGTTTGGTGGCAGGCAGCGGCCAGAAGTCAGTGGGAGTTGGAAGAGGAGGAAGGCTGGCCTCCTCTGTCTCTCTCCCATCTCATCAGTTGGCAATGGACATATATGATCTGAAGTCCCAGTTTTGACCCGGAGAGTCCCTCTGGGGAGCACTTACTGCCCTCTAAGGAGGAAGTGCCTGTGGAGCAGCTGGGCACCTGGGCAGGGCAACACCTGCTCCTGGGGTGAGGCCAGACCTTCACCCCCTCAGCTGCTCCACAGCCGCAGGGGGACAGAGACCCAGAGACACCTCAGTAAGGAAGTAAAAGTCCTTCCAGATTCCAGTCCAGAATCCAGATGTTCTAGCTTGTTTCCATTTTCCTGCCCCTCAGAGGAGGCCGGGTCTACAACTGGTCTTTTTTTTTTCCCTCAGGAGACATGCCCAGATCCCACTATTCCTTGCCCAGCATCACACAGCTGAGGCACGTCAGCAGTAGTGTGCTAGAACCAGGTCTAGGCCAGATCTCCTCCAGTTTCACCTGAAACTCCAACCCAGCTCAAGAGGACTTAAGCGAAAAAGGGAATTTATTGTATTACATAGTTGAAAACCCAGAGGTGGTCTCTGCCTCAGGCAGAGCTGGCCTCAGGTTCTCGGGGCTCCCCACCTGGAGGCTCTGTGACCCTCTGGCCTGGCTTCCTTCCCAGACAGGCCTTCTCACACCATTTAGACAAAGTGGTTTGTATTGTGCACAGGGAACAGGAAATGCCTGTTAAACTGGTCTAACAAGTATTTCAAAATTGACAGTTTACTGTCATTAACTCAGGCTGTGGAATGCTACAACCAGAAGGCACCACTGGGAGGTTTTTCAAAGTGATCTAAATACTGGATTGGTGGGGGAGGTAGAGCATGGTGCTTAGCATGTACGACAGTAACTCCATTAAAGAAATAATTAAATAAATAAACCTAATCACACCCCCCAAAAATTAAAAAAAAATTACTGGATTTATCACACCACCACAAGACCGGAAAATAAAAGCTGTCAAGGTCAAAGCAAAACAGAGTCAGACCAGGCCAGAAGATAATGCAGAGGGGGATCAGAGGACAAGGAGAGAGAGAGGCCCCAGAAGTCCAGGTGTTGAAGTTCAGGGTGAGTTTAGGAACGCTCTGTATCTGTAACTGGGGGGTGTGCAGTTCGTGGCTAACAGGGCCCTTTTCTGCAGCTTGCTCTGCTCATGTCCCTCATATTTGCATGGTGTCTCTAGTTCTAGCATGTTTCCATTTTCCTGCACATTCCCGGATCCCTCTGGCCCCCATATGTAATTGTGAGACAGAGTTACCTAGGCAGGAGTGGCCAGGAGTTGGCATTTTCAATTAGAAGGACTCTACATGTTTCATGCGTCTTGTGGGGTCAGTCCTGGGTCAGCTTCTCAGTCATGGTCATAGGAACCTCTGCAGCCAGCGGATCTCTCTCCAGAGCATTCCTGGGTCAAGCAAAATGTCAGCTCATAAAAGGGTGGGGAGGAGATGAGGCCGCAAGATGAGCCCATGGAATCACCAGGGCTTCCTTAAACCAGGCTACTCCAGGGAGCTGCAGGCTTCCAGTGGTGGGAAAGCCATGGTGCGGGCTGTGGACCACAGTGGGGTAGTAAGGAGGCCCCCAGGAGGTCTTCAGCAGGGCCCTGGCTGTTTGTGCTGGGTGGCCATGTCTGCAGGTGAACAGGCACAGGGCAGGAGAAGCCCACTCGTGCCCACGGAGCCTGCATGTAGCTTGGGCTGTCATTCGATGTGAACATGGAATCAAATTATTATAGGATCACAGGAAGTTCCAAAATTAATACAGAGGTCAGTTCTTGTCACCCAGTTTCCTTCATGGTAACGTATTACATGACTACAGTACTGCCTTAGTCGGTCTGGGCTGTGTCTAGGCAAAATTCTCCTGCGCTTTCCTTTTTTCTTGCTTTACATTTCACTTCAAGTCTGACGCCAGATGTGTCCACACATCAAGTGGTTCTTTGACAGCAACTGGTGTCCTATAATTCAGTTCAATTTTGCCACTATCTACCCGGAGGTAGCATCAGATCCCGTAAGACTGCCCCCACTTCAGACGCCAGTCTCAGTTCCTAGGCTGTCACCTATACTTCTGATCTATGAGTTGGAGTTTCTATGACCCGCTCCTTGGGTTCAATAATTTGCTAGGATGGGTCACAGGACTCAGGGAAACACATTTACTGGGTTATTATAAAGGATATAATAAAGAATACAGATGAAAGCCAGGTGAAGAGACGCATAGGCCAAGTATGGGGAAAGGGCCTGGAGCCTCCATGTCCTCTGGGCACACCCACCCTTCTAGCACCTCAGTGTGTTCAGCAACCTGGAAACTCTCCAAACCCCATACTTAGGGGATTTTTCTTTTTAACTTTTGGGATTTTCTTTTTATGGAGTTTTCATCACATAGGCATGATTGATCAATCTCCAGCCCCTCTCCCCTTCCCAGAGGATGGGAGTGGGGCTCAAAGTTCCAAGCTTTTAAATCATGGCTTGATCTTTCTGAAGAGCCACCATACTGAAGCCATCCAGGAGCCCACCAAGAGTAGCCTCATTAGAACAAAAGACACTCTGATCGCCTGGGAAATTCCAAGCGATTCCAGAGCTCTGTGTCAGGAACCAAGGCCAAAGATCAAATAGTAGAACAAAACATAAGCCCAGTGCTCTTATCACTTAGGAAATTACAAGGGTTTTAGGAGCTCTTGTGTCAGCAAGTGGGGGCAGAAAACAATACATACATTTTTTCTGTTATTTCACGCTACTATAACAGAATATTAACAACGGAAATTTATTTCTCACAGTTCTGGAGGCTAGATGTCCAAGGTCAGGGGCCAGTATGTTCGGGTTCTGGTGAGAGCCTTCTTCCAGGCTGCACACTGCCAACTTCTTGTATCCTCATATGTCAGAAAGAGAGTGAGAGAACTTTCTGGAGTTCCTTTTATATTAATCCCTGGGGGAAGGAGATAGCACAGTGGTAGAGTGTGTGCCTGGCAAGCACAAGGTCCTGGGTTCAATCCCCGGTATCTCCTTTGAAAATGAACAAATAAATAAAACCTAATTACCTCCCCCTCAATACAGTGCTGTATGTCAGGAAAAAAAATTTTTTTTTAAAGGTATTAATTCTGCTTGTGAGGACTTCACCCTCATGACTACCCTCATTGCCACCCAACAGCCCCACCTCCTAATGCCATCACATTGGGGGTAAGGATTTCAACATATGAATTTAAGGGGGACACGAACACTCCATCCACAAGTAGATTTTGAAAACCAAGACATTTGCATTGGTAAAATCCAGAGACCTTATTCATATTTTAATATTTTGCACATACTCATTTTTTTTGGGTGTGTGTTTACTATATAATACTGTGTAACTGATCTCATGTGTAGACTTGTGTAAACACCACCACAATCAAGACACAGAATCGTTTCATCACAACAAAGATACCTTCACACTCATCCCTGTTCCTAAACTCTGGTACCTACTAATCTGTTTCTAGCTCTACAATTTTGTCATTTCGTGTTATATAAATGAAACCTTAAAGTATGCATGTAAACTTTTGAGATTGGCTTTTTTTCATTCAGCACAAATTCCCTTGAGTTGTTACTTTCCTTTTTATTGCTGAGTAATATTACATGATACAGATGTACAGTCAGTTTACCATTCACTCATTGAAGGACATTTGGATTGTTTCCAGATATTGGCTGTTACAAATAAGTGGCTACGAAAATTGCCACTGCTTTTCAGTGGATGTAAGTTTTCATTTCTCTGGAATAAATGCTCAGGAGTGTGATTGTTGGGTTGTATGGTAAGCATACAGTTCAGCTTTTTAAAAGACAAATTATTTTCCAGTGTGGCTGTACCATTTACATTTCCACCAACAATGTATGAGAGATGTGGTTTCTCTGCAGCCTCACCAGCATTTGACATTGTCACTATTTTTATTTTAGCTGTTTGAATAGGAATGTAGTGATATCTCATTGCAGTAATTATTTTTAGCTTATAAAATAGATGTAAAAAGTTCTTTTGATTACAGAGGGCTGATTTCCCTTATCATTCACCCCTCCATGGATAGAAAAATTATACATCTGGACAGGAGTTTAACTGGTCACTATCCCTGTACAGGACAGTCAGCTGAGTGGGGCATAGGGAGAAGCATGGAAGTAGAACCTCCCTGGAAAGCCACACAGCACAGCTGCGAGCAGGATGAAGACCAGAGGTTTTCCAGCCCATCCCCATCCTCCTGATGTCCTTATCCTGTTTTCATGCAGTTCCTCTGAGATTTTTGTTGTGTTCTTCACTCTTTACCTTCTAGGTCAAAGTTGCCACAGGGCAGTATAAATTTAGGGGTTCTTTACTGGATTTCAGGATTGTAAGACACATCTGTGGTTTGCAGAGAGGTTAGGCTCACCTTGTATTGAGCTGTGGAATGTTGTCTTTGGATGTCTGGCTGGCTGTACAGGGTTGAGTTGTACAGGCAGGTATGCAAGATAGATGGTCAAGGCCTTTCACATCCTTCTGGGTGGGAGGCAGTTCTTTCTTTAGATTTCCTTCCCAGACCCAGGCTCTGGCTAAAGTGAGGTATTTGTATAGAGTCCAGTGTTGGCCTGGCTGCCCCAACAAAGGCTGAATGAAAAGGCACTTGGAATAGAAAGGAGTCTTTGATGGGACAGCAACACACCCTCCAGGGCTTCAGGGAACAGCTGGGATATGAGCTGACCCCACCACCTCTGATAACAGAGATCAGAGTGGGAGACCACTTGGGACCCTGAAGGACAAGATGAATTCTGTCTAAGGTTGTAGGATGAGTGATCATGTAA
Source organism: Camelus bactrianus (assembly GCF_048773025.1). Lineage (NCBI taxonomy): Eukaryota > Metazoa > Chordata > Mammalia > Artiodactyla > Camelidae > Camelus > Camelus bactrianus. The sequence continues at coordinate 6,639,891 of NC_133548.1, forward strand.
CTTCAAGAAGGGCATGGTTACTGAGCCCCTTCCTAGATTATAGGAACATACAGGCTCTAATTTTCCTGTCTACTGTCAGAAGTCTGCAGCAACATTTAGATTGATAAACTCATAAGATACAGGCATGTGAGTTCATTCAGAGTTTTGAGAGTTCTTTATACATTCCTTTATCAGATATTTGATTTATAAATATTTTCTCCTAGTCTGTGGCTTGTCTTTTCATTCTCTTAATAATATTTTTTGAAGAGAAGTTCTTAATTTTGATGAAGCCCAAATTATCATTTTTTTCTTGTATAATTGTATAGATTGAACTTTTGTTGTCATTTCTAAAAAATGCTTGCCTAATCCGAGATCACAAAGACTTTTCTCCTAAATTTTCTTTTAGGAGCTTTATAGTTTTAAGTCTTACACTTAGATCCATGATCCATTTTGAGTTAATTTTGTTTTATGATGAGATATACAGACTGAAGTTCATGTTTTTGCATATGGATGTCCAGTTGTTACAGAAACATTTGTTGAAAAGACTACCTCCATTGACTTGCCTTTGCACTTTGTCAAATATCAATTAACCATATTTGTGTGGGTGTTTTTAGACTCTCTGTTCTGTCCCATTGATCTATTTGTCTACCTTTAGGCTGATACCACACTGTGTTGATGTTACAATTTGATAGTAAGCCTTGATTGTGTAAGCTAGGTTGTTTAAGTCTTCCAGCTTTATTTTTTGTCAAAGTTAGCTTATACTAGTAGTATACTGGGGCCTTTGCGTTTTCACATGAATCCTTTGTGTTTTCATGTGAATTTTTGAATTAGTCTGTCAATTTTTATTAAAAGTCTGGGATTTTGATTGGTATTACATTGACTCTGTAGTCAACTTGGGAAGAATTGATAACAATATTGAATTTGCTATATCTCATCTCAATATTGAGATGATATATCTCCATTTACTTAGGTCTCTTGTAATTTCTCTCAGTAATGTTTTATAATTTTCAAAGGATAGGTCTTGCCAATCATTTGAAAAATTCATCTTTAGGTATTTCGACTATGCTGCTGTAAATGGTATTGTCTTTTTTCAATTTCCGGTGGCTCATTTTCAGTATATACAAATACTATTGATGTTTGTGTATTGATCTTACATCCTGCAACCTTGCTAGACTGATTTAGTTATAGAAGCCTTTTTGTAAATTCTAGTTTTACTTCTTCTTTTCCAATCTTGATGCCTTTTACTTCTTTTTCTTGCCTTATTACACTTGTAGATCCTCCAGCACAATGTTGATTAGACGTAATAAGAGCATTATTATCTATATAGAAAGTCCAACAGAATGTACAAAGTAGCCATTAAAACCAATACGTGAGTTTAGCAAGGTAGTAGGATATAAAATCAGTATAAAAATATAAATTGAATGCTTGTATCCATCAATTAGCACTCAGAAATTGTGTTGAATTTTAAAATTGAAATTTAAAAAATTATCATTTACAATATCATTTAAAATTTTTTAAATGTAGGATTAAATCTGACAAAAGATGCGAAAGAGCTAGACATTGAAACCTACAAGACATTACTGAGAGAAATTAAAGAATATGTAAATAAATGGAAAGATGGATCAATGGTGAAATACTGTTAAGATCTCAGTTCTCTCCAAATTGATGTAACCTTAAACTTCTTTATAGAATCTGATAAGCTGATTCTGTAATCCATATGGAAAACAAGGGACCTAACATAGCCTAACTAATTTTGAAAATGAATAAAGTTGGTGGACTCACGCTGCCTGATTTAACTATTTATAAGGCTACAATAATTAAGACATTGTGGTATTGATGCAAAGGTACATAAATATATCAACGGAACAAAATAGAGTCCAAAAATAGACTAAAACATATATGACAACTGATTTCTAACAAAGGTGTAGAAGTCATTCAGTGTGTCATTTAATGTGATAGAACAAGTAGATATCAATAGGGAAAGAAAAGGACTTTGTACCTCTCACCATATCTAAAATTAACTCAAAATGGATTATAACATAAATGTAGAACCTAACCTATAAAAATTCTTGAAGAAAAATAGTACAAAATCCTTGTGACTTTGGGTTAAGACAAAATTTCTTAGAAATGACACCAAAAGGGGGGTGGGGGCATAGCTCAGTGGTAATGTGCATGCTTAGCGTGCACGAGGTCCTGGGTTCAATTTCGAGTACCTCCATTTAAAAAAAAAATATAATTTAAAGATATATTTTTAAAAAGACAGTTCAGAAAACAAAAAGACAAACTACACAGATTGGGATACAATATTTTATATATATTTGCGATATATTTTATTAAGTACTTGTATCAGAATATATAAAGAACTCTCAAAATTTAATAATAAACAATTTGAAAATTGGGCAAAAAATTTGAACTGACACTTCATGACAGAAGATATATGGATGACAAGCTCACAGATGGTCTGTCAAATTTTTTTTATTCTATCTTTTCTTCTTTGTTTTATTTTGAGTGGTTTTTATAGCTATGTCTTTAAGTTTATTAATCATTCTTTTGCAATATATTATAGTTTTCATCTCAGGCATTGTAGTTTTCAACCCTAGAAGTTTGATTTGGGTCTGTTTTTACCTCTCATGTCAATAATTAATGTGATCAGTCTTTCCTACAGCTTCTTAAGCATGTGGGGTACAGCTATAACTGTTTTAATGTCCCTGTCTACTAATTCTATCATCTATGTCATTTCTGGGTCAGTTTTGGTTGATTTTTCTCTTCATCATGGGTCATGTTTTTCTGCTTCTTTGTAGTCACAGTCATTCTTTTCTTCTTTTAAAGTTTGTTAAATTGGTTTCAGGGTGAAGTAATACATTTTTTCCCCACTACTCTACTTTCCAAAACAGTATTTTTCTTAGTTATTTTGTCTGTTCAAATTTCTCTGAGTAATGTCATTTCAGTCACTCATCACTTTAAAGCCTCTAAAGAGAAGTGGCCATGTGGCCTTGGTGGTGTGTAGGAAGAGGCCCTGTGTACCTGGGTTATAGGTCCCCCTAGAGATACTGAGCACTTGCTACCAAACATGCAGGTACAGTGTTCATGTGTGACACTAATGAGCAATATTATTTATCAACAGACCAAACAAGTAGTACCTGAAGAATGCATACATGAATCAAAAGAAAGCTTGAAATAAAAACTAAAATAACCCAAATTGGATATATAATCAAATAATTTTAAAGACTGAATACGTGGTAAAAGAGGGTGGCATAACATAATTAAGCATTTTTCTAGTAATGTTTACATGCAAACTTATGGAAAAGATACCCCCTTGTCTTAGGATTATTTCATTTCATCTCTGAAAAGGATCTGTTATCTATATAAGCATTACTTAACTAGTCTCTCATTCACTGTTTCTATGCAATATTTAATTGTATCTGATAATTTTTCAGTTGACTTCCAGACATTATGAATTTTACCTTTCAAGTGCTGTATATTTTTATATTACTATAAACGTTCTTGAGCTATGCTATGGGATGCAATTTTGTAATTTGGAAACAGTTTGTTCCTTTGAGATCTCACTTTCTTAGGTAAGATCAAGGCAGCATTTAATCTAGTGCTGATTGTGCCTCACTCCCTGGGCCAAACCCTTCTGAATACTCTCCCTGATCCCCCACGAATTATGAACTTTTTCACTTTGGCTGGAGGGATCCCAGTCCTGTGTGCTCTCTGGGAAATAACTAATACATGTGGTAATAGCCTCGTTTTATGGATGAAGGTAAAGCTCAGAGGGACAAGGTGACCAGGCTGAAGGTTGGAATGAACAAATGACAGAAATGGCTTGCACTTGGAGAAGGGCCTTGCATGTGGTACTTTGCTGACAAATATTTGTTGAATTGGCCCAGTCATTTTTTTCTGTTATCAAATTAGCTTAAAGTTGAGGTACAACAGCCATCAGTTAAAAACAACTATTACAAACATAATAATAGTTTGTATGCCTAATTAAGTGTTAAGCGTCCCAGAGACATCTGTTTTCCATTAGGTGACCTGCTGACCCAGTTAAAGGCAAAGGCAAAGTCCTCTTTGTTGCCCAGAATCCAAATATTCTTATTTTGGGGGAATCCCAAGACAGATAAGAAATAGGGCCTGAATCTGTCAGGGTACATTCAGGAGAGAGAAAACACAAAGCAACTTGAACAGGGAAGATTTAATATAAAGAATTAACTATAGCAGGAATAAGAAAAATGCTAACAAAATAGCAGGTATATGGAGCAGATACTACCCCCAGGACTGCAGTAGGTGCCCAAGGAAGGGGTTCCCCACCCCAGGGCTAAAACCCAGACCTTGTTGGAGAGGGCATGGTTCAGGTTTATGGAACAGCAGAGAAACTGCTTTAGTGTTACACTGGCAGAATTTGCTGGAAATCTGCCCTCTAGGGTATGAAGGGAATCTGCTCATGGGGAGGTGTCTCAGCAGGACTCCAGTACATAACTGCCAGGAGCAGGAAGCAGGAGAAGCCGCCAGTTCCTGGGTGATCTGACTGCTGGGCACTGCAGGAGCCTGGTGCTGGACACGCCACCTGCACTGCAGGAACCTGCCAAGGGAGCAAACCAAGAAGGAAAACTCCTTTCTTTTGCAGTGTGTCTCCTGTGCCCCCCACTGACAAAGCTGTCATCATACCAGCTGTCAAAGGAAAGAAATTTAAAGGCCCAGATCCATTTTTGGAGAGCAGATAATAAAGGATAAAAGTGAAGCTGAGAGGCAAGAAATTGAAACTGGCACAACTTGGCTCAAACATTCACAGAAATTCTACAGCTCAGGCACATTTTGCTCAAGGCTCGAGACAAGCAGAAAAACATAAACACTAATTATGGTAACTCACTCCATTAAGCAGAAGTCTCAAAGTAAAGCTGAATAGCCAAGTAGGTTACAAAAACAAGTACAACAGGTCAGTCATATCCCGGAAAAAAAACAAAAAATACCCAGGCTTACTTTTTTATTGAACACAGTGCAAGCACATAATATACAAAGTTTATAATATTAGATATTTCAAAGGTAAAATTTAGAAATCCACATTGAAAAGTAGAAATCTTTAATTATTAAAATAGTCTCTCATAATCTGTTACTCCTTTGACTTGGAACCAGAAACTTGGCACCTTTTTTTCTGAACCAAGATGTCAATATCTGGTCTCATATTTCAAGTTGCAATGTGTAGAACTGATTTAATCTTGTATCCTTTAACTGGGAGCTAAATTTGGTTTTACTCAACTTCATAACAGAAAACAGCTGTTCACAGACATAGGTGCTTCCAAACATGGAAAAGAATCTTTGCACAATGGTTTCTATATCTAGGGTAACTCTTCCTGAGGTATTTGTAGAATTCTGGTATTCCAATGTCACCATACTTAGTTTTCAGCGTTGTATTACACTGCAGCTCAGTAACTTCCATTTGTAAGTCTTCATTAACACTACCTGTGTTAACTGAGAAGGGTGAGCTAAACAATGTAAGTTCATTTGCATAATGTTTGAAATCAAAGAACCTTTTTTGGAACTCAATCTTCAACTGTACCATTTTGGGGATATTGATTAAGCCATCACTTTCATTTCTGGAAACTGACTTCAGTGAAGGAAAGTGAGCCAGATTATTTACTGTCAAATGAGTTTCCCAAAGACTTAACTTTGCTAGCAAACAGCAAACTGCATCATACAGTTGTGTAACTACCTGTGAGCGTCTTTGCAGAGAAACATTCAAAATGTTTAGATGGTTTGTAATGTCAACCAAAAAGGCCAGGTCTCTGATCCAATCTTCATTGGTGAGCTGGGGTAGGGATTTGCCCCTGGATGACATGAACAAATCTATCTCTTCAGTCAATTCAAAAAATCTCTTTAGTACCATGCCACGACTAAGCCACTTTACCTTTGCATGGTAAAGGAGATTACCATATTGTACACCCAATTCCTCAAGGAAAGCACTGAACTATCTGTGGTTGGAGCCACAGGAGTGTATCCAGTTCACTGTTAATGACTACATCCATGACATGTTCTAGTTTTAATTTCTTAGCATAAAACAATTCCTGATGAATAATGCAGTGAACGGATTTAAGTTCTATATGCTTGCGAAACATTTTGACCTTGGATTTAAGGTTTGCAACAAGTCCAGTGTTATCACAGACCATGGCAGGGGGCACCATCTGTGGTCACACTCACTAATTTTGACCAGTCAACATTAAGCTTTTCGAGACTTTACTCAACATACAAAAATAAGTCATTTTCAGATGCTGGGTCTGTCATAAGTACCATATCCAAAAGTTCTTCAGTGATGTCAAAATTTTCATCAACACCACGGATAAATATAATTAACTGGCTCATATTATTTTTATATGTGCTCTCATCGACTGCAGTAGGAAACGTCATAAATGATTTCACTTTTTCTTGCAATTTCTAAGTTCTCAGTCATATCTTTTACTCGTTGAGCAACAGTGTTTCCAGTTAAACTTATGTTTGCAAATACTTGTTTCTGTTTGGGACACATGATTTTAGCTGCACTCAGTAAACAGTCTTTTATAAACTCACCATCTGTAAAAGGTTTTCACGCCTGGGCAATTTTTTCACTTATTATGTAACTGCATTTCACTGCAGCATCACTTACTTCATACGCATTTGATGATAAGTGCTGTAGAAAGCTTAGTCCTTTTTAAAACCCATTAAGTTTTTCATCACACATCTTTTCTATATACCAGTCAAAATTCTTACTATGGTTTGTTTCATAGTGGTGTCTTAAGTTGTATCCTTTTGACACAGACAAAGTTTGGTTACATATTAAATACACTGGGCTATTCTTTACTTCCACAAAGAAATATGCTCACTCCCACTTTTCTTGAAACATTTGATGTTCTTGATCCAGCTTTCCTTTCTCCACTTTTGATAGAGACATAGGTACAAAAAGAGAGTTCACTTTTCTTTACTGTAACAGAAACAACAGCACAAACCTGATGATAAATGGTTTTGAGAAGTAACAGGGAGGAGTGGGGACTGTAGCAAACTGTAGAGCTTTTCAAAGGGAGCAGCCATTAGTCAAGGGCAGATTGTTGGCATATGGGAACACAGGTCACTGTTATCAGATCATCTCAATTTTTGAAGCCAGACTTTCAATTTTAACACAAAACAAGCTGAATTTTAGATATTGTAAAGTAAAACAAAAAATGTTAGACACCGTGCAGGGCAAACAAAGTAAGTCATGAATAGCCCCTGGGCACCAGTTTGGGACCTCTGTAGCCCCACTCATCTCCTAGCATGCGATCACTTTCAGAGTAGTCAGGGCTTCTGCCCTATACTGACCCAAAGTGGCTTCATCCTGTAGGGGAGAACCTGCCAGGAGCACGACCTTATCTTCGGGGTGAGGCCCTCCAGGGAGGCTACCTGGGCCTAGGAAGGAAAAGAGAAAGTCACGAGTGTTCTCTGAGGAAGCCACAGGAGGACTGGCAAAAGGAGGGTGGCTCAGGGATACTCTATTATCTTTATCTTGATCTGGGCAACTGTCTCTATGCCGGTCACTTCAAGAGTGTGCAGCTCCCGGGCGCGGACAAACAGCTGCATCTTGGCGACTTCAGGACAGAGAAGAGTGAGGTCAGGAGCTGGGCGAGATAGGGGGAGGGGTGTTGGGAGTCCAGGACAGTCGTGAGTTCGAAGGGAGCTTGTGGTCGGGATAGCATCCTAGGGGAATCGTGGGGCAGAGGTGACCATAGCCGCAAGAGGGGCACGCACGGGGCAGGCCAGTCCTCCAGCGAGCTCGGAGTTAGTCCCTGCTTCCCTGTTCCTCGAAGCCCTGCAGCCGTCAGTCCTTCAGGTTTCATGTTTCAGTTTTACGGGGACCTTACCTGGGATACTGCCTCGTGCCGCTGTAACTGTGGAAACAGAACCCAGAAGCTATAGAGCGAGGGCGCGAACACACCCGCTACTAGAGGCGCATTGCGTCGCTGCCCCGCACCGCCCCACACCTCCCACTGAGGCCACGCCCCAACCATCATCGCCGCGCCCCCGCGATCTGCGCAGGCGCGAAGACAGTCCGGGTGCATCCGGGTGGTCCGAGGGGCGGAAAAGATGCGGCGTTAGTGATCCATCTGGCCCCGAGGAGCTGGAAATCTGCCTCCCTGCCGGACTGTGGAACGCGGCAGACGGTGGGAGCCGCTTGGCCTAGTACTCAGACGGAAGCCCAGCTATTTATTGGGCCTTCGGAGCAACGATTTCCTCATTTGACGTGGACATCTCTTTAAGCACAGACAAGGGTAGGGCGCAGAGCAAGAGAGGAGGTGGTGAAGGGTGCGCCAGGCACACGGTAGGATGGTGGGGCTTCAGGTGTGGCTAGGATGTAGAGGTCGCAACCCAGGGTGGGGGAGGCGGGAGAGGTCCCAATTAGCCCCAACTACAATAAAGCACACTATTGGTTTGTCTCCCCTATTTTACTTAGACTGGAGAAAGGTGGCGGGTGTCTAGGTGGGACTGCCAAGGATCAGTGGGTCCCAGAACCTCGGCGCTCCAGCCCACTCCGCCTTGCAGCCCCCTTTTCATTGTAACCGTCAGGCCTAGTCCAGCACTGGCCTGCTGTGTTGGAAAGAGAAATACTTGAAGAGGAGCCTTGGGGCAGAATTGATTGTAAAACAAAATCTACAACTTCGAATTTACCTTCTTGGGCCCTAACTTTTCCGTGAAGCTGGGTAAAAATAATTACTATATTGCAAGATTGCAAGAAATAAGTATGACTCTCACTAAGCATGGTGTTGGTTGTGTCTATGTAAAACCAAAATTGAGAATGCTGGGGAAAAGCCCATCCCAGAAAGATAAACTTAAATACTGAAAACTAAATCTTGGTCTTGTGTAATAGTTCAGACTTTGGAGCCAGGATAAATTCAAATCCCAACTCCGTGGCTTACAATCTGTATGACCTTGGGCAAGTCACATAATCTATGTACTGCAGTTTTCTTATCTGAGAATGGAAAGAATAGAACCTACTCATAGTTATGAGAATTGAGTAACTTAATATATTCTTAGACTGTTTAGAACAGTGTTTGGTGCAGAATAAACAAAACATAAATTATTGTTAATAAATAAATAAAGCAGAAATACCATGTTGTCATCCGAATGTTTTTTCAGAATTCCTCAAACGCAGCTCCTCACTTGAGCCCCACAGATGGGAGAGACAGACACATCGGAGACCAGCCCCTTTCCCAGCTCTGTGACCCACTAGTCTCCTGGACTCCCAGCAAACTGGACCCAGCCCTTTTCTACCACCAGGCCTTTGCTTCTGCTTTGCTCCCTACCTGGAATGCTCTCCTTTGAGTTTCTGCCCATCCTTGGAGGTCAGTGGCTAAGAGAAAGGTGGTTGTTTCTTTGTTTCAGACACAGACCTAAGGGCTGCATAATCATCCTACCATGGTGGACTCTGTGGTCAAGTGCTAGTTTGTGGAGCTCCTGCTGCCCCCGGCAGCATTCCGGAGCCCTTAAAGCATATATGTTGTCTCATCTTGATTGCTGTCACCTTCTACCCTCTGTGAGCCAGGGACATGGGGTTAGTTGAAGGCTGTGGGGGACCTCCAGGGGCACTGTGAGGACAATAGTATCCACCACCTTGGCATTTGTGAAAGAGCCCTGTCCCTAGCACCCCATGGTCTCCTGCCTTAACCTGTGGTCTGCCTGGTGGAAGCGGCAGAGGTAAGATGGCCAGAGGCGGCATCTGCCTCAGGTGCATGGTAGGGGCGGTTATAGAGCTCTCCGTCTCCTTGGTGCCCATTCACACCACTGGGGCAGGGCTCCTTCCCAGATGGGAAAAGCGAAGTGCAGAGAAGATCTAAGTGCTTGGATGCCCCCAGCAGGCCTGTGTTCTTGGCATTTCCTCTTTCTTCCATCCCTACTGCGGTTAGTACTCCAAGGACATGTGGCATAATGAGAAGAACGCAGGTTCAGGGGGTTTGATTTTGGCCCTGCCATTCACTGCTGGTGTGATCTTGAGTTAGTCACTTAGCCTCTCTCAACCTCAGTTTCAGTAAAACAGAGATAATCCTGCATCTGACTTCAGAGGGCTGTTGGAAGGGTAAAATGAAGATTCACACAAGTCACGTAGAGCTCTTCCTTTGTTTCAGAGATTTATGTACCTGAGACTTTATGGCCTAAAGAAGAGAGAGATCAGCCTCAGCGGGTCACCTGAAGGCCCCCAGCCCTGGCTTTTCGTTTATATGTTCATTTCTTTGTTAATTCCATAGAAACTTATTGAGCACCTACTCAGTGCCGGACACTATGCTGGACACTGGGGGTACCAGGGTGAACTAGCTGTTCTGGCTCTAAACGTAGAGAACGAGGAGGCTCTTGACTTATAGTCTGGAGGTGGCTTGGCCAGTTGAGTACGCTGACCCTCTGCAGACTTCGAGGGGACAGGTCCTCTACTGGGGGGTGAAGCCTAGGGAGAATAGTCTTACCCTACCTTTCACAGACTGCCCCCCATCCCTGACCTGCCCTCCCTTATGGGGTGCTTCCAGATGCACAATATCACTCACCTTGTCTACACTGACCACCTGCAGCCAGCACCAGATGAGAAGATGGGAGACATCTGGCTAGTGGGGGACGGGTCAGACTTCTGGTCTCTGCCGTTTCAGGGCTAAAGGGTAGGAGCCCAGGAGGCTGGGCTGCCCTCTTTGCCCTCTGGAGGGATGAGGCCCCTGGCTGGGCCTGACTGACCTTCCCTCTGACCCCACAGAAGGATATAGAGGCATCCCTAGTGCACTGCTGGGTTTGATGCCCATCCCCCAAATCAGTGAGGTAATGGGGACCATGACGGCCAAGGGCAGCTACACTCTGGTCCCTAGAGAAGGGCTTCTAAAGTTTGACCAAGCAGCTTGCGCTACAGTGTCCCCTGCATTACAGACAAGCCCAAGGGGCCTCTGAGTTGGGAGAGGTGCTGGATCCTTGGGACCAGGCACTGCCTTGAAAGAGGTGGGTGGAACCCACAGAAGTATCACCAGTGAAAGAGGGAAGACAGCACTGTGGTCAATGGCTAAGTGCCTTCAGGGAAGGGCATTTGTAGAGACCCACCAGGGGCAGCCAAGCAAGGGGTGGGGATGGCTGCTGGCATCCATGTCCAGTTCCTTCCTGCTTCATGGGTGAGGCCACTGGCCTTTCCACCTGTTGAGAGTATATATCCTAACCCAACTCCAGCATGAGGCAAATCTAGGCTCTGGAAGTGGGTGTGGTACTGGAGACGGTGGGCCTTCCTCCTAAGCCACCCTGTCCCTGCGATCTGTGAGTATGGCTGAGCCCCGGCCTTTTGCCTGGTCAGGCAGTGTTGGGCCCTACAGAGCTGGCCTAGAGATGGGCCTGAGGACAGCCTCTGAGTGGAAGGGTCCCAGGGTGAGGGACCAGCTATGGGGCACCTCCCAGCCTCTTCCACTTCACATCCCCTTTCTTCACTCAGACATGGCAACCCCAGGTGGTTTCCCAGGACCCGTGGGCTGGTGCCTGATGCAGGGTGAGTGGGAAGCAGTTCCAGGGACCCAGGACAAGAATGCCCCCCTTTCATGGCCACTCTGGCCTCACCTCAGGTCCAGGTTGAGGTGCTGCCTTCCAGTTGGGTGAAGCTGTAAGGGAGGTGTCTTTTTCTTGTCTTACCCTTCCGGACAGGTGGGGACAAGCCACCCAAGCATTGAGGGGAAGCCTGCAGGCGTAGGTGCTGGCCTTCGGCTCCCCACCCTTTGCCTTCACACTTTCCCAGGGTCTGAAGCTGAACGTCTGTGGGAATAGAAGGTTGCAGTTGAGGACAGGCTTTGGGGTCTCACAGACCTGGATTCAAATTCCACTACAGATAGTAAAACCTCTAATCTCTAAGTGATGGCAAAAATTTCAGATTGAAAAATAAAAGCTGAGATACCACTTAACATCTACTAGCATAGCTCTAATTTCTTTTAAAGGAAAATAAGTTTTAGGCAGGATGTATAAAAATTAGAATCCTCATACATTGTTGGCAGGAATGTAGGTGCAGCTGCTGTGGAAAAGTGTTTGGGGCTCCTCAAAAATTTAACTGTAGAATTATCATATGGCACAGCAATTTCACTCCTAAAGGGATTGAAACCAGGAACGCAGATACTTACTTGTATGTGAATGTTGTTAGCAGCATTATTCACAGTATTCAAGAGGTAGAAACAACCCAAATGTCTGTCAGCTGATAAATGGATAAAGAAAATGTGGTCTATCCGTACAATGGAATATTGCTCAGCCATAAAAAGGACTGACACATGCCACGAGGATGAACTCTGAAAACACACCAAATGAACGAAGCCAGTCACAAAGGGACAGTTACTGTAGATTTTACTTGGATGAATTATCTAGAATTGGCAAATTAGTGGAGGCAAAAGTTGATTGAAGTTTATGAGGGGCTGAAGGGAAGAAAAAAGAGAGTAACTGCTTAATGGATATGTTTTCTGTTTAGGGTGATTGTACAATATTCCAATGTAGTTACTGCCATTGAATAATACACTTAAAAACTATTAAATGTCTTGGGGGGGTGAAATAGGTGAAGTGGATTAAAAGGTATAAACCTACAATGATCTAGTAAGTCACAGGCGTGTAATATATAACATAAGGAACATGGTCAGTAATATTGTAGTAACTTTGTATGGGAACAGATGGTTACTAAACTTAACCACGGTGATAATTTCAAAATATATGCAAATGTCAAATCATGATGTGGGACACTTGAAACTAACATAATATACATCAACTATATTTCAATTTAAAAAATTAGATGGCAAGTTTTATGTTACATGTATATATGTATGTGTGTGTGGGTATCTACAATAAAATTTTTAAAAACGTTAAAAAAAAAAGGTGCATGGCCAAGCAAAATGCCTTCTACTCACATTCAGCCTTCACTATGAAATCTCATGAGGACAGGAGGCAGGAAGGCTGGGGGCGAGGTAGGGTCTGGGATTCACACGGTTAAAAGGATGGAAAAGAACCAGGGAAAAATGGAAGAAGGTCACCAAGGCATAAACTCGCCTCCAGCTGCCCACATGGTCTGTAGACGTCGCGATCCATCTCAGCACCTTCCCCTCTGTGTCCCCACCGTCCCCACCAGGGGCCTGACCTCTTTCTGCCCCGGCTTCTTCCTCTTTGATCTTGGGTCCATCTCCCACTTAGCCTTGGGGTGGACCCTTCTGAAACCCGGGTCTCACCACGTGTCTCTCCTGCTTCAACTCTGTCAGCAGCTCCCCAAAGCCTCACCTTCAGCCTTGCAAGCAGAACTGCTCATTTTGCCACTTGTTGGCTCCTCTCTGCCATACGCTCCTGGGCTCCATGCCTTTGCTGATGCATGAACAATAAACCTGTCAACCCTCAGCAGCGGGCTGATCGTGTTGGAGGACAGCAGATCCCGAAGCTTCTCCTTGCCTTTGTGGCTGCTGTGCTTCAGGTAGATGGGCACCTTGGTAGACATGGTGACCTTGCCACCCAGGCCTGGCTGTCGAGGCCGGGACAGTCTGGTCCCTGGGACCACGGCCTCCTCTGCCTCTTCTCGCCACCCTCAAGAAACACCATCTCCAAAGAGTGATATTCTGTCACCAAAACTTACCAAGAGGCTTCAGATGATGGCAAACTGGCCTCTGCTCTCATCCAGGGACCCAGGTCAAGGTCCCTTATTAAAGGGTTCTCTCAACCAAGGCTGACTGGCCTCCTGCCTTCCTCTGTCTCCTGGTTCCCCTCTCTCAGTCCAGCATCCTGCATTCCCTCAGGCTTGTCCAGGTTTGGTGTCCCTTCCACCCGATGGGTGCCCCTCTCTCCTGGGAGGACCTGCACCATCATGTGACTTGAGTTTGGGCTGTAGAAGACCTATCAGGGTCGAGTGTTCTAACTGGGCTCCGCGAGGTGGGGGCACCTACAGCACATTAGAGGAGAAAGCCCTGCCTCACGGGCCAACATCGCACATCTCGCCTCCTGCTTCCTGCTGTTCCTCGTGGGATGTGAGTTGTTAAAGGAAGAGGTTATTGCAGTGATGGGCAGGGGTGCCCTGGGGAATCGTGGGGTCTAGTTGGAACCCGGGCAGCTGCAGGGCAGACTCCAAGGTGCAGACAGAATCATGGCCAGTGAAATACATTGTGATCCTTTGAATTTTAGGAGTGGGGAGGGGAAACGGGGGGGCTAGTCAAAGTTAGGAGAAAGGCAGAGGGAACTCAGAGTTTAGGAGAGGAGGAAGCTGCTGTTGGCTTCTGGGGGACCTTGCTTAGATTACAGTGTACTGCCCCTGCCAGGCCGAGCTAGGGATATCCTGGGGTCCCTTCTCCAGGTCCCAGGTGCCTGCAGAGTGCAGGCTCAGAGCCCTCAGTGCCACTCTGGCCCCTCTTGTATTTCCTGGACCAGGGCCTGCTTGTTGGCCTCTCTTTTCCTGCCCCCCAGGGCCACTCCACAACCCGCCCACCTCTTTGACCTGGTCCACCCAGCCCTCCCTGGAATAGTTGTCCTGCCTTGGAGGCAGAAACGAGGGTGGGAGGGTGAGTTGATCCAGGAGCCCTGGGTGGAAGAGGCCAGGTGGGGAGCACACCCTGACAAGTGTGGCCTCTAAGTCCCTCAGCCTTGGGGTTCACAGCCCCTAAACTGTCCTCTTCCCATGTCCACATGCCGCACATGGTCCAGGAGGAGGGCTGCAGCACCTGAAGCCCTTGAGTGCCCAGCCCCACGTCCCTGCCCAGGCCCCGCTCCGGGGCCTGAGGGAGCAGAGTGGAGCAGGAGGGCTCCTGGGAGAGAGGCCCTGGGTGCCCAACCCCAACACCTCTCTCCCTGGGTACCACGGTGTCCCCGATGGGGTGGGAGGGGCTTAGAGTGGGGAGCTGGAAGGAAGCAGGGACGCTGCAGGGACTCGAACCCCGGCCCAGCAGTGCTAGGCGTGCCACCACCAGCGCCTTTTGCTTTTTCCTGCTCATTTTCTCACAGACTCAAAGGTGAAAAGCAAAACCTGGACACGGCCATGAGCTGCGTCCAGGAAAAGAAACACCTGCGGCGGCTCCGCACCTCCCAACCCCCAGGCTCATGCCTTCCTCTCCTGACACCCCTTTCAAGGCACAGCTGGGGGACACACGGCCCCTCAGCCTCACGGCCACGTGTTTCCCTGTTCCTGCTGGCTGTACACACGGCTGCAGGAGCACAAGAAATCAGACTGGCAGACTGAACCACAAGTTACAGCCCTGCTGGTTCCAGGACAGTGTCAGCAGTGACAAGATTTGTGTGTGTACAGAAATTGCCAAGATTCTAAGAAACTGGAGGCCACCTCTGTGTAGTAGGGCTAGAATTGGTGAAGGGAAAGGAATTTTATATTCATTTTATACCTTTTCTCTGGCTTGAATTCTTAACTTCAGGCAGGGTACTTTTATAATTAGAGGCAAGAATCTTAAGTTTTTCATCAGAATAGGAAATCTGGGAACTGGGGGAAACTCTGAGCACTCTGGCCTAGCCCAAATGCCAGCCCTCCAGGTCTGCTGTGCCCCGGCCTCATGGGGCCACATATAAGTGCCCACCTGCCTCGACTGCTGTCCTCCGATCTCAGCCATCATCAGCTGTGGAATCCTTCCTGGGACTGCCATTGCTTGTAAACGAAGTCGGAAGCACAGGGCCCCCACCAGCATCTCCTCTCACTGGATTCTCACGTTGAGTATGAGTTCCCGGGAGGACGGGTCCGAGTCACCAGGGCCCCATAGATACAATAAGCTCATGCTGGACCCTGGCCAGGACCTACCCCCACGCCACCCTCCCAGCCCAGTCTCTGCCTCCCCTGGGCCCACGGCGGGTCCAGTGGGTGCACTTCCTCCTCCTATGAGCTCTGTTGTCCTCGTCCGGGAGTCCTGTCCGCGCCTCTCATCCCGGGACCCCTCCTGTCAGTCCTGAGGAGCTCCGAAGCCCCTCTCTAGCAAGGTCCAGATGAGAAGCCGAGGCTCAGAGAGGCCTGACACTTGCTCAGGGTCATGCAGAACACCAGGCCAGCCTGTGAACTGGATCGTCCACCCAATCTGAGGAATGTGAGCAGAGCTGGCCCCACTTCACACACACACACATACACACCCTCACCCCTGAACCCAAGGTCTGGGGACCACCAGGTGGGTACAGAGCCAGGACTGCAGGCTCAGCCTCCACCCCCCTCACCCTCACATCCCTGTCCCTCCTCCTGGCCCATCTCCCCTCACAGCCTCCCTTCACCTTTGCCCCCAAACACACCACCAAAGGCAGGCACTTACTTATTGCAGCAGGAGAGAGGAACGTGCACGGCCATCTAAGTCCCAACCTGACGGTGAAGCAACAAACCTCTGGCCTTAAAAGGCCTCAGAAATAGGGGTAGTCAAAACACACTCTGTAAGATGAGCAAAGAGTTAGTTCAACATGTTAGTGACAAGGCCCTCACTGTCTGTACTTGAAGAAACCCAGAGAGCGATCTACATAGGGAACTATGTCACTAGCTAAAAGGGTATAAATTAAAATGACTTCCAAAAAAAAAAAAAAAAAAAAAAACCCCACCACACACTCATAGTCAATGAGCAAATATAAGTGTGCAACTAGCCCCTTAGAACCATCTGGAGGGCACAGGGCAGTAAGCAAGGAGAACCAGGCAACTGCCCCTTCTCTTTGGCCAGTGGGGAATGCAAACCAAAAGCAGCCATGACGTGTACAGAGGATTTGCCCAAAGACGTCTGCGACAGGGTGACTCATCATCACAGAATGCTGGCCCAGCTGCTATGGCGGCCCACAAGGCAGCAGTGACTGGCTCACACCCTGCAATGTCCCAGAGGGCTGCAACCACGACAGCGCATGATTTCATCAAGGTAACTGTGCCCACGACACAACCTGAAGTGGAAAAAGCAAAATAACTACCAGTTGCAACCCTGTAAAATAAACACACATACGTGGGCAGAAAGCAGAAAAGACGTAAAAATAGCTTCAAATTTCAGTTGAAAATAACCTGAAAATAACTGACTTCAGTCAAATGCAAACAAGACAGCAGCCAGGCTGGGGGTGGGCTGGGATGCAGGTCTGCCCTGTCTACGTCAGACAAAGTGAATTCCAGGCAGAAAGCACTCCACACAGGAGGAATCTTGATGTTCCAATAACACTGCAGCAACACACATAGAACAAAACTGATAAGCCATCTCGGGGGAAGGGGAGAGAACCAGAGGGGTGATGAGAATGTAATCACACTTCTCATTACAAAAGAATGTAGTGGATTTGAACTGGACCAAAAAAACAAGTGGCGGGACTTATTTAGAATTTAGAACGTGACAGAGAATATCTTCTGACTGCCATGGAACATTCATAGATATAATCATACTTCAAGCAATGAAGTAAGGGAGCCATAGAGTCAAAAAAGCAGTAACTGTATGGGTCACTTCTTCAAGTAACCATTCAGTAAACCAGAAATTGATTACATAGCTAAAAAAATAAAAATTTCCCAATGATTGGACATTTTAAAGTATACTTTAAAATAACTAGGGTCAAATTATACATTAGAATTGAAACCACCAAGCATATAGGAAATAAGCTCTTTCCCAAACACAGTATGGAGGCCTTTGGGTGCCCGGGATCCCATCCTGAATCCTCATGGTGGTCCCACCAGCCCCGCCTTCCATGCTCTTGGCTCCAGCCAGTCCCCTTCACGGCTCAGACGCTTTGCTCAAACCCTTCTCTCAGCTGGGAATGCTCTTCCTCCAGCTCCTCCCACCCTGCAAGTGAGAACTCAAAGGTCCGCTCCCCTGGGTCAGGGCCTTCGTCTTCACTCTCGGGCTGCACTCCACTCCACAGGGCTGTTCCCGAAACTGCACTCACTCATGATGTGTAAAACCACCCTCTGAGGCCTGTCCCCGTGAGAATGGGGGCACCATGAAGACAGGACCAGTCAGCTCGTTTGCCTGTGTCCACAAGGGCCAGCTCAGGGTCCAGCCATGGAGGTGCTGCCGGAGTGAGCGTTAGAAATGGAAACTCTGGGGTGAGGCAACAGCAGTTCACTGCTTCTCTTTGCTCACCACCCTCCACATGCCTGCTGGGTCCTGGCCACCAACAGACACCCGTCCATCCTCCTGGGTGGCATCAGTAGCCTCCCCTTAGACAGGCTCCACACCTCAGCAGCTGAGACCCTGTCTAAGGTCAAAGAGGTGACGGCACGGCGGGGCTGGAGCAGGACTGCCTCGCTGCCTGCACCTCCAGGACCACACTCCACCTCCTCTTTCCACTGTTACAAGTTCGGGAGTTTGAACATGAATGAATTAAGCATGCAATGCAAGACTCCAGAATAAAAATCCAAGGAGAGCTGGAGCAAAGAAGGAAATGAGAGTAGGAATTAATGAATTACAAAATGAAAGCAATACAACTACTTATTTTATCTAAAGCTATTTCTTTGAAAAGGCCAATAAAATAGAATTCTTGAAAGGCTATTCCAGAGGAAGAAAATCTGGGAATAAGAACAAAGTGATAAACTACTCATAAGGAGGATGTTAAAATGTAAAAAGACATTTGACACTAATACATAAGAACAACGTAATTTTCTGAGAAAACATACTTGAAAAATTAATTTATGATGAAAGAGACATATTGACTACCCCAGTTGACTCAGGAAGAAATTGAACAAATTTTCAAAGAACTACTGAAGCTCCAGAAAGAAGTGGCAGCCACACATGGTGTTACATGGCACTCCATGCTGTGCAATCTGTGCAGGAAGATTGGGAACGTTCTGTCACAACATGTTCCTGCCACAAGAGGGGCAGAAGACAGCAGCGCCCCTCACTCGCTCGCAGCCCCTGCACCACACCACCTCACTTCAGGGTCACAAGACAGAGAGATATGTTCTAGCACTATTTTTGTCCCCATTTTACCAGTGAGGAAACTGGCTTCAAGAATTTAAGAAATGTGGCCAAAGTTATGTGCTATTAAGCAGGCAAGCAGGGAACAGAGACTAGTTGTCAGAGTTGTGCTCTCGGTCACTGCTCTAGACTGTGACTCTGCCTTTCCTGAAATCCTGACACCAAAACCTGCCTGGCAGTGCTCTGAGTCAAAGTAGACTCTCTGGGTTCATTTCTGTGGACAAAATAAAGCTCCAGGCCTGGAATGGTTTGTTTCAGAAGTCATAGGAGGGCTTAATATTCCATTAATACAATTAGTCATTATAAGATGAAAGGAGAAAAACCTGATGCTCATCTCAAAAGATTCAGGAGAGACATTTTAATAAATCCATTATCTATTACTGATTTAAAAAATAAATCAGAAACTTCCAAGCACTGAAATAACAAATGTTCCCTGCACGTCTGGCGGCGATGCCAGCTGATATCACAGACGAAGGGATGCAGCAGAGCAGCACTCCTCACCCATTTCACATTTAAGGTCCGCACCCTATTCTCTGCCTCCAAACCCCTGTGGTCTCATTGGGGCCACCCTCCCAAACCTTAGTTCACACAACACTTTGAGATTTTTTTTTTTTTGCCACATCTGAGTATAGAAGTCCTATTTTTTCCCCTTAAATCAACTCACTTTTAAAATATCAGCAAATCATGTATCTGATAAAGGTATAGTATCCAGAATATATAAAGAACTCTTACAACACAATAATGAGAAGACAAACACCCAATAAAAAGTGGGCAAAAATCAGTTATAGACACTTCTCCACAAAGAAGATATACACATGGCCAACAAGCACATAAAAAGGGGCTTGACATCATTAGTCATCAGAGAACGGCAAATCAGAATCATATGAGATACTACCCCCATGCTCACTAGAATGGCTAGAACCAAAAAGTCAGAACAAGCTTTGTTGAGAATATGGAGAAACTGGAACCCTCATAAATTACTTTTGGGAATGTAAAATGGTACAATTATATTGGGAAACACTTTGGCAGTTCCTCAAAAAGTTAAACAGAGTTGTTCTATGACCCAGCAATTCCACTCCCAGGTATGTACCAAAGATAATTTAATACTTGTGCTTGCACTAGAACTTGCACAGAAATGTTCACAGACGCATTACTCCTAATGGCCGAAATAGTGGAAACAGCCCAAATGTCCAACCGATAAATGGATAAATACGGTATATCCATACGATGGTATATTATTCAGCCATAAAAAGAAACAAAGTCTTGCTACATGCCACAACATGGATGAATCTTGAAAACATTATGCTAAATGAACTAAGGTGAACACAACAAAAGCATAAATAATATGATTCCTCTTACATGAGGTACCAAAATAGACAAATTCATAGAGATGGAAAGTATAACAAAGGTGACAGGTTGGGTAAGGATGGGAAGTTTAATCAGTAGAGTTTGTTTGGGATGGAGAAAAAGTTCTGGAATGGATAATGGAAATGGGGTATTAGTGCATGTACACAATGTGAATATACTAAAACACACTGAATGTACACTTCAAAAAGGATGAATTCTATGGTATCATGAATGATATTTCAATTAAAAAAAGGAAAAATAAATCTATTTTAAAATGAAACTTTGCATTACTACCACAAACAGAAAACCAGGGATTTTTAAATATGTGTTAAAATAAATACATAAATATTAAAGTTTAAAATGCATATCAGCAGATCACCCACCTTGTCTTGAGGACCACAGGCAGGACAATCACCCCTTTTGGGAGATGTGATGTGGGCTGCTGTGGGCTTATGTGCACCTCCCAGGGCCCAGCCTCACCTTCCTCCTCCTGTGCTGACAGATGGCACTAAAGGGTCAGACGGGAACAAGACCATGATGCTCACAGCTCGCTGGTAATTACAGCCAGTGCCAATATGACCGGAGAGAAGCATGAAAAGTGGGACAAATCACATGGATCACGAAGGATGACTGTTGGTTACTTGGAAACCCCAAGAGAACAGTGCTCACTCCATGTCAGGAGGGCACCACGCACAATGCTTTCACATTATTTGATCAACCTCATCCCTCTTCTTAGGAGATAATACGATTGTCCCCCCTTACACATGGGGAAACCAAGGCAGAGAACTGGTCACATGGAAATAAAAGGCGGGTTCATTTTGAGAGCATAATCATTTGACTAGAAAGCCTACACTTTTAGCCAAGAGGCTATATTACCTCCCAATTGCCTCTAGTACTGAAGTTCAGCATATTTATTTATAAAATACATATATAAAATAAGTCTTACCATATACTACCATAATTAGAAATTTTAATAGAAAAACATATCCAACCACAATACAGAACTGAACATTTCTAGGAACAAACTTCGTAAATGTGCATAACTTGTATGCAGTCTAAAATTCCCGAGGGACATGAAAATCATCTACCCTGAATGAACAGGGAGACCAGTTCCAAAATGGGAAGTCACAATAACATATTTATAAATGTAATTCAATTCCAATAAAAACCCAAATACTTTAAAAAAGAATGACAGGGGCCTGTATTACCATATATTAAAATCAGATATTACAAAGCTAAAATACTTAAAACATTGGGTTGGCACAGGGAAAGACAGATCAGTGGAACAGACTGGAAGGTTCAGAAACAGACTCAAAGTATTTAGCCCATAATTAACAAGTGGGACTTCAAATCAGTAGACAAAGTAGAATTATTCAGTAAAGGTGTTGGGAAAATTGGTGAACCATTCTGAAAAAACTAAATTAGATTCTTACCTAATACTGTACACCAAAACAACTTCTAGCCGGAATAAAGAGTTAAATGTCAAAAAGGAAACCACAAATGAACCAGAGGAAAATACAGCATAACACCAAAGTACATAACACTAATAATAAAATTAGATAGGTCTGATTACAAAACCTAAAACCATCAGCAAGATTCAACATGTAAATTTAAAAGGCAAACTACAAGATTGAAAAACACTGTGTAATAACCAAAAGCAAATGTCCTCAACAGAAAAAAGACTTCTCAGGGGGCAACAAAAATAGAAGCGAAGCACAGAGCAGATGCACAGATCAGCAAACACACACAGGAAGTGAACACTCAGCTTTACAGAGTCAAAACGTGCACATTAAAACACTGAGACACTGCTTAAACCTCCAATCAGCCAAGATAAAAACAAAAAGGGCCAGGGCCAGGCTGAGCTGTGTTTGGCCTTTCAGAAGGTACTCGGCAACATGAGTCAAAAGCCTTCACTCTGACCATGCCCTCTCAGCCAGTAATGTCACTGCTAAGAAATTCCCTTAAGGAAACGATCAGATTTGTGCTAAGACATTTGTTTCTAAGACATTTCTAATGTCTTACAAAACAGAGAAAAGTATCCGCCCATATCTCAACAATAAGCCAGAAAAAATCATAATCAGAAAACAGAATCGTGCTTGGTTGCAAAACAAGCCCACACACATGATTTCTGAAGAGACGCAGGCCACTGCTGACTCAAGGGCGCACCAGTAAATTAACTGAAGGAAGGCTTGGCTGTCTTGCCTCCAGGCACCTTCAGTTCTTCTACTACAGACACCATGAACCCAGCAAAGGAGGGGTGGGCCCACCCGAAGGAAGTGACAGCAGCCCCTGAAGGAACTGCTGTGTGCCAGGCAGGACTACATGTACACGATGGTGGCCTTGAGAAATCGAAGAAACAGTAATCTCTTTGATAAGGCAGGAAAGCATGCAGGACATTTTATAAACAGTCCATCGGGTGTTTATGTTACACAGAAGGAAAAGGTGGTTCAGGGGTTGAGCAGAGGGGTCAGGTGCTGGTTATCAGAATAGGATTCTGTCCAGACATTCCAGGTACACAGAACTTCCCAGGGACAGCAGTCAGCCACACAGGGCAGAGGTTCAGAACACAAACCCTCCCAGCCAAACTCTCCTAGAATGTGACCTTAGAATATGCACAATTCATTCTCCATGCTGGGTTTGCATAAACATATTGGAATTTTTAGCAAGACAGTGTGTTTCGGAGCATTTCATCTATAAAGCCCACTGAACTGGACACTGTCAGTTAGAAGGTGAAAAGTAACTATTAGGCACAGAGAAAAATACAAAAGTGCTCTGTGATGAGGGTGGTCATTAGGATGGGTGGTGGGGGGCTCTCAGGAGGCAGGTTAGGACACCCAGACACACATTAACAAGAGAATGGTTAACATAACTATATGAACACATGCAAGACCAAAATGGAGCCATGAAAATAATGAAGTAATTGCAGTCAGACCAAGACTAGCCTAACTGACCACAGCTTTCCACATCCCAGAGAGCTAAATTTAAACACCCGTGAGTAAACGGGGGCATACCTCATCCTTGCACAGGAAGACAACAGTATGAAAACACCACAAGGAAGGAAAAGTAAACATGCAAGAATAGCCAGGAAAATTCAGGAAAGTGAAATAATGAGGTAGGGCTGTCCCTACCATACAGAAAAAGCACAAAACTACAGTATTTAAAACTGGCACTGGCACATGAATAGATAGATAAATGGGGAACAGATGTAGTCATCAGTAAATGGTGTAGGGACAACAGGCTAACTGTACCTAAGTCACTCATTATGATGAAATTAAGTCCAGATAGAGCCAAGGTTCAAATTAAACTAAAGCCTTAAAATAATTAGGCAAAACATGGGGACTAACAGAAAATAATCTTGAGCTAGATTAGCCTTTCTGAACTACTCATAAAATCCAGAGGCCGTAAGAAATATTGATAAATAAGTATAAATATATTTAAAACTCTGAATAGCAAAATTTTGGCATACAACTTAAAGATCAGTGACAAACTATTTGCAGCACAATTGAAAAAGGGTTAACTTCTTTAATATTTAATGAGCTCTTAAAATCCCAATAGAAATACAAGTCAAAACTACAGTGAAATACTATTTTCACTTCTCACATTGACAAATAACCAAGATAAAAAACAGTGTTGGGAAAAGTGTAGGGAAACCAGAACAGCCACAAGCTGGTGGCTCCATCGTGTTTAGAAAGGCAGTGGCCCAGAAATCCCCTGAAAGGACACGTTCCCCACAGACATTGTTGCCACGTACATAAACACACGCGGACAGATACTCAGTACAGCCCTATATACAGTAAATATTGCTAGAAACAAGCCATTTGTTCCTCAAAAGGGGAATGGATAATTAAAACAGGCTACCACACAGGCATCGAAGAGCCCAAGGCAGACCATGAATACGGATACACGGTGAGCTCCTTGACGTGCCGTTCACTGAACCCAAAGTGCAAGACAGCATGTGGCAAACCAGGGCCTCTATAGCAAAACACATGCACAGAATTCTCCAGAAAGAAACTTCAGCAACTAAGTGGTCACAGCAGCTGCCAATGTAGGAAGGGAGGCCAGGCCAGGGGTTAGAGAAAGACATCACTGTATCTCCTATAGGGTTTGAATTTTCACATGTCCAGGTATTACTTTGAACATTTTTCATACCTTTAAGTTAAACAAATTAGAAGAGCCTTTGCCTCTGGGGTCAGCATAGACAGAGGCAGGGCCTTGCTCTGACATACAGACGGCAGGTCACACAGTTGCCACAGTGACAGAAGAGTAAGAGGGACAATGCATGGATCACTTAGAGGCTGAGGGGAGAGAATAAGGCTGCTGGGACAGATCTCGGGCCTTGCAGTTCCCAACATTAAGCTCCTTGTGACCCCACAAGGGGAGAGACAGAGTGGTTCATACCTGTGCTCCTGGCATTTAGTGGCCTCTTAGGGGAGAGAGGGAGCATATATTCAAACCAGAAAGCAGACAAGGTTGTGCTGAGCAGGTGGACGAGGGAGCAGACTGCGCCGCCACCTGGATGTACTCCTTTAGCCTAGAGATGCCTACAGACAGATGCCAGGGAAGATTAACAGACCAAACAAACTAACAAACAAGTAAGATAATTAAATGCTACTTTTTGCAAATGTCACAACTACTTTCCTAGAAGAGTTCATTTTTCAACCTGCTTCAGGAGGGAACAGTAGGCAGCAGACCCCGAGGCTTGTTAAATCCATCCCTGTTTTGCACTAAATAAGTCAGACACTGTCTCATGCTAAAATCTGATATGGACAAGTGGTTTCAGCAATCATTTTAACCGAATTCCACAGCACACCAGGAGAAGGCCAGGATTATCCTACCTTGGCAGCAGAAACTCTCAGCCCACCTCACAAGACTGAGAGCACCAGACCCAGACAGCACCAAGAGAGGCAGAGCTGCCCACTGTACTGGAGCAGGTGCAAAGCTCAGGCTTCCTTCAGGCACTGTGATCCGAGGGCGTGCAGACACATGTACGAAGAGGAATTTACAAGAAGCTCTGTCTGCAATGGTCAGAAAACCCTACAAATAAGCTTAAAAGCCTTTCATCAGGAAAATGCTTAAAATAACTACACCAACATGCACAAGATTAAGTATTATGAAGCCATGAAAATAATGAAGTGTTGCAGAGCAGTACATGTTGTATGTTTCCATTTTATAGTAGATAATAGGATAAATCTGCAGTATGTCCACAGAGGGAAACTATCTGAAGGAACATAAATGAAGTTGCCATTATTATCTTGGGAGAACTATAGAGAAACTCTTACCTTCTACATTGTGTTTTTCTGCAGTGTTTAAATTTTAAATGCAAGACTAGTCATTTATAAAGGGATTAAAAATAAATTCTGCCACAAATGTACACTCCACAGTCCCATCCATTACAACAGTACATAGTATAGTAATGTTAGCCATAAACTTTACCTAAATCTGCAAACTTTCGATCCCTTTGAGAGTTGCTTCAATGCAGAGACAAACAGAAAACAAAGCCAGGGTGACATGGACCTAGAGTGTTTGGCTGGGCATCAACAGTAGCCTCAATGACATGAGTAATTTAAAAAAATTATACCAATAAAATTATAAATGATTATGTGCCTTGGACTCCGGCGCCCCTATCAGTTTTAAGGCCACAAATGTTAAACCCACAGATGCATTAAAGTCTCAGAGGGTCACTGTGAACATATGACAGATCAAAGATGGCAACTGGCAGAAATTTAAGTGCTTGCTATACTAAGCGTCGAAGACGATATGGACGAACAGATACTCTCATACTCAGGCGTGCAAATTTGTACACCCGCTCTGGAAGACAAGAGGGCAGAATTGAGTAAAATGCCTTACCCATGTCCTATGACCCAGCAATTCCACTTCTTGGTACAGACCCTGGGTAACACTCATGTGTGTGCACAAGGGGTGTGCATGACCATACAGCATCCGAAAGGACTGGAAATAGTGTAAATATCCATTACAATAGAACAGCTAAATAATTCATGGAAATTCCAAGTGAAGGACTACGCCGCAGCAGCTTCATACAATGACAGCAGCTCTACACATGCCCACGTGAATCTCCCTATGTTAAACGAAAAAAGCAAGTCAATAATGATACATGGCATAAAACAGTATTTTCCCACCTACACAGTTTTTTTATATTACATATGGATATAAATGAATAGAAAAAGGTCTGGCAGGAAACACAGCAAGCATGGGTGGGGGGGGGGGTACGGATAGTGCCAACCTTGTTAGTCAAGCTTTAATTCTGTATAAGACAGCATCCACCTATCACTTACCTAATTACACTGAAGAGAATGAGAGAAGCAATGGGAAAAATTGATTAATTAACTGTGTTATAGTCACATGAGAGACTCTATCCAGCAAGTGAACCAAATGAACTACACACAAGGTAAAGGATGAATCTTAATATCATTAATTGAAAAATATTCCAGAAGCTTATAAAGTTAAAAACAACTAAAATGAAAACATACAGTTTAAAAACCACAGTTTGGCAAGTTTTTTTTTTCAGTTATACGGAAAAAAAAAAACAAGTAAAAGATAAACCTACTCTTCAGGATCATGATTACTTCGGCCTAGAGGGAGACAGGGAGGAAGATGGGGGGAGACGGCCACATAGGTAGAGGAAGTTACTGTCTCAATTCCTAGTTTTTACACTGAGCAAAGATTCAGAAATGCTCGCATTATTAAAACATCAAGGAACCAAAAAGAAGAGAAGCATGTTATGTCTTGAACCAAAGATTAACCCAGTTCTGTGTCTAAAGTTCCAACAAGGAGAGAGAATATTCTTGCCTTGAGAGGAGTATCATAGTTTCCACTTACTAGATTTCATAGCATAATGAACAGTGACTGTCATTAAAATTTGTTGTTACTTGATTAGAAACAACAAAAACTACAGATTAAAAACTGCAGAAAGAGATTCAGGCAGATAAATTACAAGAAGCTAATATTGACAGACCTAGAAAAAAAGAGCAATGACAGTATTTATTCAGCAGCTGGTGTTTCAACTTTATCAGTGTAAATAATTTAGATCCACTCCTAGGTTGGACTCATAGCTCCTTAAATGGAGAAGAGCATTCATTGTAATGTGGGAGCACATACATACTTAGCTACTAAAAAAAATTATCAGATGTAAACCCAAGTCTTATTAGTTGTTATTATTAGACTTATTAGACAAAAATTATTAAGTCTTTGTATAATAGATACTTTTTGTGTACAACAATAAAAGGAAAAATGAGTAAGTTTGACAACACTGGCAGAAGTTTACCTTCCCAACTATATAAAGAATTCATGATGGTTATAAAAATTAACAGAAACTTTATATGGTAAATGGTCAGAGAGGAAAAATGCAGATGGTAAATCAAATGGTAAAACAGACTAGAAAGTAATCACAGAAATACAGACTGACTACTAAAGCACTTTAAAAAATACTTTATAACATTGAATTTGGCAATAATTTCTTGGGTATGACACCAAAAGCACAGGTAACAAAAGTAAAAATAGATAAATTGAACTACATCAAAATTAAAGACTTCTGTATATCAAAGGGCACAATCAACAGTAAAAAGGCAACCTATGGAATGAGAAATGCAAATCAAAACCACAATGAAATATTATTTCATACCCATTAGGATGGCTGCTATAAAAAAACAATAAAAGCATTGGTGAAGAGTGGAAAGCTGGAGCCCTTGTAAACTATTGGTGGAAGTATAAAATGGTGCAGCTGCTATGGAAAACAGTATGGCAGTTCCCCCCAAAATTAAAAACAGAAATACCCTTTGATGCACAATACCATTTCTGGGTATATATCCAAAAGAATTGAAAGCAGTGCCTCAAAAAGGTATTTGTGCACCCGTGTTCATAATAGCATTATCCACATTAACTAAAAAGAAGCAACCCAAGTGTTCACTGATAGATGAATGGATAAACAAGATGTGGTACATATATACAACAAAATACTTTTTTACAAAGGAAAAACATCTTGGCACACACTATCACACAGATGAACCCAGAGGACATACATTAGGTAAAACAAGCCAGTCACAAAAAGACAATACTGTATGATTCCGTTTATTATGAG
Source organism: Camelus bactrianus (assembly GCF_048773025.1). NCBI lineage: Eukaryota > Metazoa > Chordata > Mammalia > Artiodactyla > Camelidae > Camelus > Camelus bactrianus. Next base: position 6,668,169 of record NC_133548.1, read on the forward strand.
GTACCGAGAGTTGTCAAACTCATAGAAACAAAGAAATAGGTGGTGATTGCCAAGGGCTGGGGGATAAAGGAATGAGGAATTCAGTGGGTATAGAGTTTCAATTTTCAAGATGAGAAAGTTCTGGAGATGCTATAAATATAACCAAACACTTCTGAAATGTACACGTTACAGTGGTTAAGATGGTAAAACTTATGTTATGCATATTTTATCACAAATTTTTTAGGAAGTAACAGTAAATTTTATTTACTGACTATACTTCAATAAAAAATTAAATTAAAAAATAGAAAAACCTGATATTAGCAATTATGAAGGGACATGGATATACTCACAAGAGGAAGTGTAAGGTTTCTGGAGAGTAAGTCTTGGACAAGAGTTATAAAACCATGCATGCTCAGTGACCAGAAGATGCTACCCTAGGAAATAGATATGTATGTATATATTTGCACCAATACATATTTATATATTTACACAAAATTTAGAGAGATGTTCACAGCAGCACAATTGAAAATAGTCCAAACACAATTTACAACTCAAGAGATCGGCTAAACAGCCTATAGAATAAGCACAATGGGATAAAATAATGCAATTTTTCATTTGTGGTATTTTTTGAGGTTATGGACCCCTTCAGCAAGCTTGTGCTTTCCACAGAGAAATACACATGTACAGTTTCCGGTACTCGCAGGACCTGTAGAAGCCCTTCATGGACTTCCTGTGGGAGAATTAACCCTGAGAAAAAGCCACTGCCAGCGTTTCTGGGCTCTGCTGATATAGGGAAATGTGAATGGAAACAAAATCAAATGTAAAACCAGAACAGACCAGAACAAGCAAACTGATTACATGTAAAAGGCCCAGAGCAAGGCAGGCAGGTGACTCGAGAATGGAATCACTGTAAGCACTCAATGAAAAGTAGCCGTGTGCCAAATGCACACATCCATTTACCCCCATTTCACAGGATAACAGGCTCAGTAAGACTCAGTACTTTGTTCCCAGTCATAAAGCTCCCAAGTCAGGAGCAGAACCTGATCTGTCCATCTGCCCCTGCTTCTGACTGCCCCGCCCCCGCCCAGGGCTGTCATGGGTCTCAGTTAAGACAGAGGAAAGGGGAGTCATGGAGGAGGGGCAACCGAGATCCCATCAGGAGACAACAGCCATCTGCCCCCCAGGTCTTCAGTGAACTGTCTGGTTGTGACAACAACCTGCCCAGCTGTCAGGGGACAGGGCTCTCTGCTACCCCATCATCTGGCCACAGGGAGTGGGTGTGGGAGGGAGAAAGCTCGTGGGCCCTCCCCTACTACATACACATCGACAGGCTGCACAGTAAACCAGTTGGGTTGTATGTTCAAATGTAAAAAATGAAACCATACAAGTGTCACAAAGTAACACACATTAATATTTATATACTTTTCAGGTGGGACATATCTAAGCGTAACAGAGTAGAGAAACCACAAAGAGTGACAACCTCGCCCTCTGGAGCACAAGAAATCTGAGCTCACAGACTCCTGCATGGTTTCCTAACTTTGTGCTGCAATTAACCGAATCTACTGAGTACCCATATGCAAACTCCAAAGAGAGAATTCAAGCTTCTCTGACAGCTGTGTGTTAACATGAGGTTAAAAAACATTTTTGTGGTGACAGCCATGCAACAGAGCCACACAAGGTAAATATTGACCCAAGTAAAGCCTAAACCAGTATTTTACCTTAGGTAATAAACCTTGATATTCAGAAAAGTAAAAAAAAAAAAAAAAAAAAAGTGACAACCTCAGAAAAACTAACATTTTTATGTTTGAAACAAAATAAACAAAAAGGCAATCTACAAACTGGGGAAAATATTTGCATCAAATACAATGAAGCATCATTAATACATTAATATGTATTTTTACAAAACAATCAATAGAGAAATGAACCCTTAAGAAGTGGAGAGTCACGCATGCACACGTATACAATACTGCAGATGGTCAATCAACACAATGCTTGGTGTGGCAGTGCTCACAGCCACGGGTAAAGCAGCCTGGAGCCACCCAGGGAGCGAGGATTTTAGTGTGATACCCACTCTGAGCAAAAGGGGAGACAGAGCTAGGTCTACATCGATAGTGAGAACGCTAATTTAGAAAATTCCCCCCCAGGAGGGCAATTTAGCAATAGGAACCTAAAATCTTAAGGCAAGTCACATGTAGAAATGTATCCATGTATCCCAAAGAAATAATACTGCATGTGATAAAATTTGAGTTACAAGAAAGGGTATTCACCACATTACTTCTTAAGAGAAAAAAACAAATGGAAAATGTATGTCCTCTAAACGAGATTGTTTAAATTGATACAACCATGCAATGGAACATTATGTTACCACTACAAAAGATCCTTCTAGCAACAGGAAAATGTTCACTGTATGTTAAGTGAAAAGTTATAAAACAAAACTTAGTGTAATTTCATTTTTGTTTAAAAAGGCATACATTCTGTGCATAAGGGAAAAAAACTGTAGAACACAAATATACCAATAACAACTGTCAACGGAAGATTACTGAGGATTTTGTCAATTTTCTTATTTGTAAACCTTACAACAAATCTTTTTCACAACATGAGAACTCAGCTAAGAGTTATCTGAAAGAGAGGGAAGGCAGTGCACAGCTGAGGGGCCTTGGAGGGCAGTCCTACCCAGCAGACCAGGTGGTAGAGGTGGAATCCTCAGAGTCAAGGCCATATTCCCTGGGACACATCTTAACGTCTTTCTTATTTTTGGTTATTTTGCTATCTACCTCTTGCCATTTCCAGACTACAACAGTATATTTTTGTGTTCAATATAAACATTTGAAACATACCACAAATATCTGAAGCCTGTTTTGGCATTTCATTTAATATCAGCATCTCACAATAAGCAATACTGCTCAAGGCCAGAGGTTAACATTTCCTCTAGGAACTTAAGTACACACAGAGAGGTTAGTTCCTGCATAAGTGTCCCTTCAAGGCCATGGTCAGTTAAAACAGACCAAGGGCAGCCGGTAGGGTGGAGCTGGGGGTGGGGGGTGGGCAGTTACCATCTCTTTTGTGACACACGCCATTTCTGCAGTTTTCAGTGTGTCCAACCTGGGCACACAGAGGACCCTTAGCCAATACTTCCTTTCAGGCTATTCCTTTCCAAAAGAACTTCCAAATTCAACTCTTGCCCCATTACTTTTAATTTGCGCCAGATCACCATTTTTCTACCTAATTGCCACAAGCTTAGTCACTGCATCTGATCGTATCATCTACTGCCTCTGGGAGATCAGGAGAAAGGCTGAATTCAGATCTATTCACTACGATGCAAACTGATTCAGAGACCACCAAGGCTGTCATCAACACCTTCCACCCATCCCACCTGACCTGAGGATAACTGAGGGTAAAGAACAGGCAGGGGCCCTGGATTGAGCAGAGGCCGGGAGGCCATGAGCACTGCCTTCAGCTGCCTGCTTTGCTCGGGTATTAATAGGCCTCACATTACAACCCCTTACAAAGGAGAAATCTTTTACTAGCCCACCACAGTCGCTAGGAAACAGTACACAGAGGCATTTATCGCAGTTACCCTCAAGGTTAGAAGCAAAACTTTAGTAATCACCGTATAAAAACAAAAGAAACAAGTTCTGCAAAGAAGGCAAGGCTGGCGAAGGACGGCTGGGCAAAAAGCAAGAAGGGTGATGTAGGAAAGGAAGCCTAGAGTGTCCTGGGGGAACCAAGGACTGGGGTGGTGGCAGGAAAGGCTCCTCGACCTGCACACGTGATGTCCACTCTCGGCAGAGCCGTGAGCCCCAGAAAGGCAGCTTGCTGGCAGGCACCTAACTCTGGTTTCTCAGTAGCAAACACGTGAATGTTCATGAGAACCCAGGAGACCAAGCAAATAGAACACATCCAGCGAGGACAGCAGCCAGTTCCCGAGCTGCTCTCGGGGGAATTTAGGTCACGCTCTCCCACCCCTTGGTTTTGGTCATAGCATTTGGCCTGTCTTACTTCAGGTCTCATGTCCCCTTCCCCGGAAATCTCCCCTTTCCACTCCCTTGGAAACAAAACCCTCCTGAGCAGAGGCTGGCAAAGGTTTCCATTCTGAACCCAAAGTTTGCCTCCTGTGAGGCAAAACCTTCTGGCCTCAAAGAATTAACACAGAAGCTCAGTACAAGAATGAGCTCCCAGGATAAACACTGCTAGGCCTTCTCCCCACCCACTCCCACCCCAACCCAGGACACAAATTTGGAGTCATAACTCATACTCTGGATTCCAAGTGCTTCCACTCGCATCCTTTGCCTGCTTAGCACAGGACTTACGCAATTGGGCCCAAACTCTTTTGTTACTCACCAAAAGAAAAAAACTTAAGCCAAAGTCAAATTCTTTAGTAAATTTAGAGAACTGTGTGCTTAAACCCAAATCCCAGATACATTCCAGCCTCCCAAAGATCATAAACAAGTCAAATACACATTACATGTCTGCTATACTCCTTAGATTGTTTCCTCCAAGCAAACAGGAATAAAAAACAATGCCATTTGGAAACAGAACCATGTAAAATTCCAGGATATTACAAAGTACTCCCCCACCTTGACACTAACCATTTGCTCAGTGGTTTGACATCACAATTTGCACAACCATCATGAACTCCCAGTGAGCAGAGCTTCCTCCCCACCTACCAGGTTGCAAACCATTCAGGATATACCAGTTCTGTTTGAGGTCACCATACCACTGAATGGCCTCAATTTGGAGCTACTGAAGAGTGAAACTAGACCTAAAATCTACAATATGAAGATACATTCAACTTCATTATGAAAGCAAATGAAATACGCAAATATGAAAAATATAACATAGCAATACAAACAATTCTAATGAGTTTAGAACTCAAACCTTTATTTGTGCTGGAAAGGGGAAGAAAAACGATTAGTAATCGTGTACATGATGCAACAGGACTGGTTCCAATCATACAGAGCAACACACATTTGTGTCTCACCTACTTTTACAGTTTCAATTTCACAACAGCATACCACAACTATTTCCCCATACATGCATGACTCATGTCCTTTAAATTCCAATGACAGTAATTATATCATGCCCAAGTCACCAGTTGAGAACTTATTATGTCAACATTATTTTTTTAAACATTAAAAAGAACCCAGAAAACAGAAAAATCCCAAGGGCAAAAACTACTGGGCCTTTAAAATGTTCACATTAAAATTTAAGGGGAAGAGGGATGTGATAAATAGCCACTGGGATTCCTTCAACAGGCGCACCTCAGAAACAAGTATCATAAAGGGTTTTCAGATCTTTCCCTGAATTTCTACGGAACATATTAGTAAAGCACCTCCTCACCCCCAGTGTTGCTCTTATTTCCCAAACTGATTTTGGTTGATAGTTCCCCCTTTAGTACCAGGTCACTTAAAAAGCACAAACATTCAAATTAAAGATACAGTGGATTAACTGTAACCTTAGCAAGGGTACATGGATTGTTTGTTATCAAATATTACAGTAAATTTACAGTGATCAAAATTACCAGGTTCTCCTTGTTACAATGACAATGAAAAGCTAATAGTAAAAACTTCTGTTACTAATACCCATCACAAAGACAAGATGGATTAAATACAAAATCCCTTTAGAAATCATTGAATTTTCACTTTGCTAAATTTCAACTGTAAAACCCAGAAAAGTACATTTAATCTCAAGCGCACAGCAAAAACCTTAAATTTAAATACTTTAAAGCCCACAATTTGGGTATTTAGTGTCTTTTTCAAGACTGCTCCTGAATATTGCATACCTTCCAAGCTTCAGATAAACCACTTAAGACTGCAAAGCAGTGAAGGCTGTTAACTTGCTGATGTAAGTTTCTGACACCAATCTTTCAAGTGACTGATACTCAGGTTTTCAGTTACCTTCTCAGACTTCCCCATCTTGCCGCAAAGCAAAACAATTTTGCTTTTTCTCCCTGTACTTAGCAGAGTACTAAGCATTTTAGAAAATTCCCAAGCAACCTGTGTATCCAAGCAACACTTTAACTAGCATTAACAATTTACAGCTAGTTATTTCCTCTGCCCATTGAGCTCTATTCAATTCTCCAGAGCTCTGTGTACTGGTAATTCCCCACCAATCCCCCCACACCCCCCCCCCGAAACCCAACCACAACCCTCTCCCTTTATTCACCCCAGCCCCTCCCAGCAGAAACAGCGCCAAGCTGTTTCCTCCCCCAACACACCCTCACCAAAGCCCTCCCACTTGAACACTAAGATTACTTTGAAATCTAATTATGTAAAATCCAACCTAAAAAGCACTTAGGCACAAGATGAATCAAAGATCACTATCAGTACTTTGACCATTCCCTTTTCCTAGTAATCTGCAATCTAATGCAGAAGCTAGACCTGCCATTTCTATCACAATTTGGGCATGACCAACTTGTACCCTCCCAGACCGTAGCACAACACAATGACCCCTTCAATTTGCCAGTCTGTTTCATCAAAAAATTGGCCTAAGACGTTTCAAACTCAAACACTTCCCAACACACAGGTTTTATCATCACACTAAGAATTCCTCCAACCAATGTACAGGCAGGCAGGCAGGCAGGCAGGCGAGAGGATCACTGGGCTCCATCTGCAAGCTCCATCTACAAGGCATCACTCTGCATTGCAGCATCAGCGTTAAAATGTTCTACAGCTTAAGAATCTTCTGGAAGCAAAGTTTGTAGCACAAAACTAGTAGTATGACAGGAGGCTCAATTTAGAAGATGCAGCATCTGAAAACCACCCCAGAACAGGAGGGATGCCTGCTGGCTTTGACGTGCCCATAGGTTGTTGCTCCCGGATCAAACATTCAAAGCAACACATTTGCTGATGGCCCCGGATGCACCTCATTTGGACTTTTTTTTTTTAAAGATTGCCCCTTCATAAGCTCGTCTGAAAACCTTAAAGGCTCCTGAATAAAGGGTTTCCTGAGCAAGGCCTGGAACCATGACACTGGAGAACTTCCTCTTCCTAAGCCTCTGGAAATTCAATCTGCAGACATCAATTTAGGCGGGCTCTCTCCTCCAGGGTCTCCCCTCCTGCTCTGATACGACTCACACTGGCCAGGGGCTCCATTTCTCCCGATGCCATCTGATCGCCATGATGAACACTATAGTAACAAACCACGGTCTATGAGGCATTATCGTAGCTTTCAGCTGGTACAATGGCTGCGGGCCCACCCAAGGGTGCACATTCAATCCCCACCCTCTCCACGGGGAAGCAACACCAACCCGCCCACCCAAAGTCTCAGCAGGGGATGCCTTTCCTCCTTCAGGATTACCAACAATACCGACTCTGACAGGGACTTCAGCAGCTTTCCCAGGCTTACCAGATTACCAAAAGCAATGTTTTAAGCGAATGGATAACCTCGAGAGAATTAAAGGGAGGAGGGGCAGAGTGAGCTCACAGAAGAGGTTAGCACGGAACCTAGAGGAAAAGTCCAAAGGGAAGCACTGCCACCTGGAAAATAAAGTGTGGGTCAATTTTGTTCGCCTACAGCCCCCGCCTGTCAAACACGTGAGGCGCCACACTAATTACTCACCTTACCTCCTGATCACTCCCTAGACCACCCTCACCTCCGACCAGAGGTCTGGCCTCATACCCAGACCTGGGTTCCACCAGGCTGGGCCTGGCTGGACCCTGTCCTGGGCCGAGCCAGAATTACATACCGCCCTGGGCCAGAGCTGTCAGCCCCGCGAAGCTAAGTTCAGTTTCCACAACACCAGGCCTCATCCCCAGGCGGGCTCACAACCCTTTGTCTGGAAAAAAAGGAGGCTGCTGGTATTTACAAGTTCAAGTTCCGCCCTCCCAGCCCACCTGCGGCGGCCCTGCACCCTACTGCCTTCCTTCCTGTTCATTTTCCGGGAACCGATTGTTCAGTTACGCCTCCAGCTAGGATGACAAGACCCTCAGTCTCCTCCACTTCCTGTCTCCGTCTTCCTTCTTCCACACCAACCAGGGCACTGGGGGCCGCTCCTGCTTAGGCTGAGCGGCCCCCTCCCAGAGGTCAAATTCCCCTTCTCCAACAGGCAGCAGCAACAGTCAGGCCTGGAGTGTTGTCCTCCCCCTGGGTTACTGCGGGTACCTCGGACACAGCTCTCCCCAGCAGTTTCCCAAAGATCTAGTCTCCCCATTAACCTTTCTCTTGGCACCCCCACTCAGTCTCATCTAACTCTGCCATCTCCCCCATCTGTCCCGAGAAGCCCTATCTGGCCACTCCTCCCCCACAACTAAACCCAGACCCGCAGGCCTCCCTATAGCTAACTGCGGGATAGGCCACAACTTTGGCTTTTATAGCCCTGGGCCGCGTCACCAGGACATTGCTCAACGGGACGATTCCTCCACTGCCACCGGAAAAAGAGTCCCTCCCTGACCCTGCCCAAGGAGAGGACGCGCGGTGGTTCCGTCTTCCCGGGGTGTCCGCCCTCTTACATTCCCCGATTATTCCTGCTTCGCTTAGCAGTGCTTCCAGAGATTGAGGACAGACCTCAAGGTCATATTTGGGAGACGGATTCTAACGGGGGGTGGAGAGAAGGTCTTCTCTCCTGGTCTTGGTGCCGGGGGTGGGGAGGCACCCTGTTCCCTGAGAGAAAGGGGGGGGTTGGGAAGATGGGTTGATCCGTCCTCCCGAGTGGGCGAAGGAAAACTGCGGGGGTCGCTTCAGGTCATTCCACCCCGGGAAGTCTGAAAGAAGGGCCGGCAGAGCGTCTGGAAAATTCCAGGCGGCGGCGGAGAGATCTCTGCGGAGGGCGCATCACACCCCAGGCGCCAGCGGCCTGGGGTGGGGTGGGGGGGCGGCAGCGCGTGACTCCTAGGGCGGTGGCTCGGCCTCGTGAGCGCCGGTGACGTCAGTGCCTAGGCGCGCGGGTGGGTTGGGGTGGGAGCGGTGTGGTGGCCCGAGTTCCCGGGACTGCAGCCAGGATCCTCCTGAGGGGAGCGTGGACTGTCTGTATGTTGGCACCCAGGCAGCCCTGAGAGAGCTGTACCCAGAGCTGTGCTTAGTGTCTCTGATTAAGAAACGTGCTGTGGTTTATATTTTTTAAAAGTTGATTAAGAAGTTAAGCCCCCGTGTTGCCACCTGTTGGTAGCTGAGGAGCATGACTCATGACTTTGTTATTCTGTTACCAGGGGCCTAGAGGTTTGAAGTATGTAATCAGAAAAGATGTCCATGCTGGGATAGACTGTTTTATGATTGTTCATTATGTATTAAATGGAAAAAAGAAGTTGCAAGGTAATGAAAAGCACATCTTGTTTGTGCAGGAAAAACACATGTAATTCCGTGGCGAGAAAACTGAAGGGGTGTAGATACTCAACTCATTTTATTTTGGGGATTGGGAGGTGGGGGAAAAGTTTTTTGAAAGGAAGAACAAATTTGTCCAGGCCTGTTTACAGCTTCTGGTGGGCTTCAGAGAGCCTGTTTGATGACTGCTGGGGGCACTGCCCACTGGCTGCCCACGTGAAGCAGGCCCCCAACCTGGGTGTCCCAACAGCTAGAGAAAAGCAGGTGAACTCTTGTCCCCTCCACCAAGGCCAGGCAGGACCTGTGTGCTTGGTGAGAATTTTGAAAAGGGTAGTTGGCATCTCCCTTGCCACTGTGGGACCAGAGTGAGGAGGAACCACAGCCCCAGACCCCCTGTGTGGCCTGGTCTCAACCCTGGACCCCAGCAGCATAGGGTGTAAGGATGGTGATCAGAGTAACCATAACTGAGAATAGCTTCTTGTACCAACTCCTGCCAGGAAATCTCCCAGGGTAACCACCCACACTCCAAACAAAACTGCCTGTGACAGCAGGCCCCCTTGGTAACAAGGGGGAAACTAGGGAAGATTTTTTTCCCCCTGCCTCTGTGAGATGCCATCTGCGGGTGGGCCAGGCCCAGCTGCCGCACCCTCCCTGCGTTCTGGGAAAACTGATGACTCTCATGTGACCCTCATCCCAGAAGGGCGAGTCTGTGGCAAGCCCAGGCTTGTTCACAGGGCTGCTCAGCCGCCCTCTTCTGCCACGGAAGGATTCTGGCAGCTCACTCTTCCCCAAGATCTGCCTCATCTGTCTTGTCCTGACAACATTTCCAGTGGTGGGTTGGAGAGACTTGGCCTGAAAAAACTGCGGAAAGAGGGAATTGCCTGTTAGAATGTTCTAGAAAGGCTAGGAGGTGTGTGTAATACTAAGCAAGTGCTTTTGCTGCTGCGTCACAGTACCAGGCCTTTATTTATCTACAAGGCGCCTGAGAGGAGGTTGTCCCTGCTGTCTGTCTGCTTCCTGGGCCCAACCTGATGTCCTAGTTTTCTGTTTTCTACCTCTGGCTAATAATCTCCCTCATTCACACATGTCATTTCTAAATCCCAGAAACAAACTATCTTAGATTTTATTTTTCAAAAGAGCAGGAGTAGGTGGAATTAGCCACACACAAAGCATTAGGATTCTATAAAGCTTAGGACTCTCCAACGCAAAAGGAACTAAGACCCTTCTTTGTGTCCCTGTGTCTGGTGTAGCCTGGCCGCACATTCCATTTTCAAGGACAAAGTCACCCAATTTCAGTGGGTCTTGGTTTAGAAGCTCTCCTGGCCTCTGAGTTCCACACAGCTAGTTTTCTCTGGAGATTTAATGTATTTGAGGGGAGATGAGGGTGGAAAACCACATCCTGCCGTAGGGGAGCTGAGGCAGTGCTCACAGTAAGGTGGACAAATGTGGAACTTGGGTTCTGCCTCTTTCTCTGCAAATAAGGCTAAAAATAACTCCATCCTCACAGAGCGGGAGGGCAGGGCGGCCAGTGCGTCAGCAGATTTATCTGGATCAAAACAAGCTGTTCCAGGAAACAGCAGTAAACAAGAGGACCTTGGGTCCCTGGGTGGGGCTGGGTGGTGATAGATCTGCCCCACCCCCAGGTGGGTGGCCGAAGCCTGCTCTTTCCTGGGCAGTCCACTTAGGGCCTCAGAATTGGAGGGGAAAGGACAGGAAGCTCCCCTTGGGCAACATCTGGATTTCAGGGGCAGGGCGGGGGCTCCAAGTCCTTTCTCACAGCCATGGTCGCCTCCCCATCTTGTTCTGAAGCCCACTTAGCTCTGTTGTTTCCAAACATGCACACCAGCGTGGGCAAGGACCCAAGAGGGAGAAGAGGGCTGAGAAAGGGATGGACTTCACGTTCAAGATGGGTAGGATGATGGCAGTATTGTTGCCACCAGCGAATGTGCCAGAACCTGCGCCTATCCCCCACAGCTCCAGAGCCGCGGCTTCTGGGTCACCTTGGGCTCTCCGGTCACAGGAGACCTTCGGCTGGGGCCTTTTCCCTCTGAGCCCTGAGCCCCTGGTTTCAGGGCCTGGGTGAGGAACTGCGCAGTCATGGTGTGCTGGCCCGGAGCCCTTCCTGCCCTGGCTGGTCTCACCGCAGCCCTGGCAGGAACAGCAGCCTGGAACTCCCCGCCTAGTCCCCACTGGCTTCCCCTGCCCTGGCAAGAAGCTAGCCTCAGCCTGGGCTCCAGCCTGGTCGCACACCCCCCCACCCCATGACCCTCGGCAGGCCCTCAACCTCTCCCAGCCTGCTCTCCTCGTTCCCACTTCCTAATTCTGATAAAAACTCTTCTGCCTGGAAGTGCTTCACCAAGTGGCCACCTAGCTGAGCCCTCCCTCAGCGCCTTCCTGCCTCTGCCCAGAGGCCACCTTCTCTGTGAGCCCCCCACCCCGCCCCCTTGGGATTTCAGCTCCTGGAGGAAGGGGTTTCTGTCTGTTTTGTTTTTCACTGGATCTCTGCATCTGGCAGTCCCTGAAGTGGTCCTGGCGTGGAACAAACCTCGTTAAATGTGGTGATCAAACAATTATGTTTTGTAAAGTTCACTGTACACTTTGAGGCTCTCAGGAAATATTTGTGATGTTTGTGGACTGATTGAAGGAAGGAAATGAGTTCCCAGGTCAGCAGCAGGCTCACAAACTCGATGATAGGCCCAGTTCGGGGGCCTGTCCAACCCCATGCCCCCAGAAAGGGGGGCTGCTCGTACAGAGTGTGTGGTGCAGCTAAGGAAACCAGAGGAGCCTCTCTCAGCCGAAGCTGGGAGAAGGCGTTTGAGGGAGAAGGCATCAGGAGTGGCTACTCCCTGACCCTGGTTTATAAGGCAGAGAAGGATGTGGGCTGGGCCACCTTCATTTCATGCTCTCATTTTGGGGGCCCATGTGTGTTAAAAAGAGAGAGGGGGAACAAGGAGGGCATTCTAAGTTAGGAGAGAATTTCTCACACGTGGGATTTATGCCTCCTTTGAGGGTGGTAGGGCCTGTGGCTCTGGGTCCCTGAAGCCCTTCCCTGGCCATTGCCGGGCAGGTCCAACTGAGAGCCTCCCCACTCCTAGGGCCAGGCTTCAGGCCTCAGGCCTCGGGCCATGCCTCCAGGAAATAACTTTGATGGTGCCACTCTCCTGCCTCCAGGTCTTTGGGACTTCCTACCACATACAAGGCCTCTGGTGCCCAGCCCTCCCCCCAGCTCCCCCCCCACCTTTCCCTGAGCCTTGCCTCCTCCCTGGAGCTCGCACAGCCCTTCTCCTGCCACCTCCTTACTGGCTCCTGGTCACATCCCTGTGTCCTAAAGCCCCAGCTCCTAGGTGCTCACCAAACTCCTTTGTTCCCCACCCCCTCCATGCTGAGCACTTGTGTCCCTGCTCCCCAGGCCCCACCCACCAGCAGAGGGAAGGCCTGTGGAACGAGGGACTCGGTCCCACAAGCCTTCTTGCCTCCTCTCCCATTGCTGCCCCACCAGTGGCCCCCAGACCTCCTCAGCCAGGTCCACTGTTGCTGACTAAGGAAGTCCCAGCTTTCGTAGGCCTGTGTCCATCTTGCTAGCCTCACCCCAAGCCCCACCACCAGGAGTCTTGGCGATGGCTCCTTGGGTCAGGAACCGGGCAGTGCTGACCCCCACCACTTCCCATGCCTGGGTCTGCACAGTCCCCCAAGAAACCCTCTCCCTTCTCTGGGGCCCGCGTGTAGCCCCTGATGCCCGAGCCCACTTCTGCTACCATCTCTGCTGACGGGACCGTCTTCAGGCCGAAGCCTCCACTTGCCCACACAGTGACCCCACTGGACAACAACCAGTGGGTTGTTCAGACTGCTCTTGAACCTCTGAAAGAGACTTTGCTGTTCTGACCCTCCCTGGCCTGCCAGAGTGGCATCTGTGGGAGAGGTGTGTGTGATGCCCGGCTTCTGTGGCAGAGCGAACCCCTCTGAGTGCTTCCATCGGGCCCTGGAGGCTGCTGACCTTGATGCTGTGAGGGAGGCCTGGGCTCTTCCTGGCCCAGAGAGTCAGCAGTCACCACCCCCTCAACATCAAATGCCAAGATCAAAAGGGCAGGGGACACAGAAGTCTTGGGAAGAGCTGGGACTCTTATTTTCCCACTTGCAAATTATACCTATGACAAGTAGTTTAAAATAGCTGGAGGCCTCCATGGTGGGGGAGGGGAGGTGTGAGAGAGGGCTGGACTGCTGGGAAGGGGGAGGGGTGGGGACTGTCAGCTTCCTTAGGCAAGGGGCGGGGTGGGGCAGGAGGGAGGTGACTAGCTCCGTGGTGTGCGCCCCTCACTTAATGGATTCCCCCAAATAGCCTCAGTTTAAAATATTTTGACTCGGTTGTCATTTCACCAAAAAACAAAAGAAATTCCAAAGCAGAATCCTGATCTTCGGGAAATATGGGTCCTCACACCAACTGGAGAACCCAAGGGGAGCTCTGTATCTGGTGCTCTTGGAGGTCCAGGACCCCAGATCATGCACCAGAGGAAGGTGGCGGCGATCAGGAGCCAGCGCGCCGGTTCTGAGATTGGCTGGGCACGCAGCTTCAGACCCAAGGCCCCAGATTCTGCCCTGCTGCATAGATCCAGGCAGGAGGTGCCAGCTCACCACCTCTGCAGGGAGAGGAAGGGGCGGCCTCAACTGCCCCCTGCTGGCCACAGCCAGACCAGCAATGTAGGGCAGTGACCATGGCTGACTCCCCTCCAAACTGCCACCCACCCCGAATTGTCAACTGGTTGGGGGCAAGAAAAGCAGCAGACCATGGGGCACCAGACTTGCTGCTTAAAACTGAAGTCCTAGGGCAGGTGGGGGTAACGTTCTGGAGTAACGGAAATAAAAGCAAAAATAAACAAAAGGGGATCTAATTAAACTTAAAAGCTTTTGCACAGCTAAGGATACCATCAGTAAAATGAAAAGACAACCTACAGAATGAGAGAAAATATTTGCAAATGATGCGACCACCAAGGGACTAATTTCCAAAATACACAAACAGCTCATACACCTTAATATCAAAAAAAAGCAACCCTATCAAAAAATGGTCAAAAAGCCTAAATAGACATCTCTTCAAAGATAGACAGATGACCAACAAGCACATGAAAAGATGCTCAGCATCACTAATTGTTAGAGAAATGCAAATCAAAAACTACAATGAGGTATCAGCTCACACCAGTCAGAATGGTCCTCATTAAAAAGTCTACAAACTATAAATGCTGGAGAGGGTGTGGAGAAAAAGGAACCCTCCTACACTGTTGGTGGGAATGTAAATTGGTGCAGCCACTATGGAGGACAGTATGGAGGTTCCTTAAAAAACTAAAAATAGACTTACCATGTGATCCAGCAATCCCACACCTGGGCGTATATACCCAGAGAAAAATAAAATTCAAAAAGACACATGCACCCCAGTGTTCACAGCAACACTATTTGCAATAGCCAAGACATGGAAACAACCCAAATGTTCATCAATAGATGACTGGATAAAGAAGATACGGTATGCATATACAATGGAATACTAGTCAGCCATAAAAAAGAATAAAATAATGCCATTTGCAGCAACATGGATGGAACTGGAGATTGTTGTTCTAAGCGAAGTAAGCCAGAAAGAGAAAGAAAAATGCCATATGATACCATTTACTTGTGGAACCTAGGAAAAAGACACAAATGAACTTATTTGCAAAACAGGAAGAGATTCACAGACATAGAGAACAAACTTACGGTTACCAGGGGGTAAAGGGGGTGAAAGGGATAAATTGGGAATTCAAAATTTGCACCTCTTGGGGAGTGATGGAAATGTTCGCTGTTTTGTGTGGTAGTGGTTTCATTGGTGTATACATTTATCAAAATTCATCAACTTGTACATTTAAAATACATGTAATTTACTGTACAGGAGCCATACTACAATAAAGGTGTTAAAAAGAAAAAAAGCTGAAGTCCTGATCCAGGGTGGTCCCGACACCCCAGTTCTGGGTGGTTTTGGGTAACCTGACTGCCTTCTCCGAAATGGGCTGATGTGGGCAGGGAGAAAGTGCCAGGTGACGCCAAAGCATCCTCTGGCTTGGAAGAAAGAGGAGCAGTGAGAATCCGTCAGGAGGTCTGCACTTCCTTGGCTCAGGGCTTTCAGTGCTCATCGTCACAGCCAGGCTTTGCTTGGCTCCCCTGCCCTGCCCCCTTGCCTTCTCACTTGGCTCCACTTGTCTCTATCCTAGAACCTTTCAGGCCCCCTCCTCCAGGAAGCCTTCCTTCATCACTCACTTGCAGATGTGTGCAGAGCACTGTGTTCTGCCTTTGTGGGTGATGAGCATCATATTTCCCTCACTAGCCAGAAGAAATAGGTCTTACCATCCCCATTTTAGAGATGAGGAAATGGAGGCCCAGAAAGTGGATCTAATTTGCCTAAAGCTGCACAGCAGGGATGGAGGAGAGTTAAACAATGAGTAGAGTCTTGGCTCTCCTGGAGTGACCAGGTGACCAGCTTGTTCCCAGGGGAACATTGACATCCAGTCTCCTTGGCCAGGGAAAAGGGAATGTGGGCTGGGGTGTGTTGGGAAGCCAAGCTAGGGAGGCAGTTGGAGAGTGTGAGGAAAGGCCAGAGAAGGGAGATTGCAGGGTGCATTCTAGAAACCAGTGGAGCCAGTGTGCCTGGTGGGCAGGGACCAATCCAGGACTTGTGTGGCCTGAAGCTTAAATAAATGTAGGGGCCCCCTTTAAAAAAAATAATTATTTAGATCCTACTTTTTCAAATTTCACAAAACCATTGAACACACTGCTAGGCTCTCCCAGGGACTTGGAAGGGGCTCCTGCAAAGTGAGAGGGCGATGAAGCTGGAATTTCATTCATTCCAGTGACTCAGCCTCTGGGCAGGCCCCGTCTGTGCGCAGAGGGTTGGGGAGGGAGCCCTGGAGTTCAGGCTGCTGCCCTCACTGCCCCATTAGACATTACCGACCACCCTCTGGGAGCCTGGATTTGGGCCGGCGCTGCCTCACAGGGATGCATAAACCAGGGCCCGACCTCAGGGTGGCTGTGGAAGAGGCAGTGGGAAAACACCCGCTTCACAGTCCAGGAAGCTGACTCCGAGCGGACCTTCCAGCAGCTACCTTGCTGGCCGTGCAGAGCCAGGTTTCCCACCAGGATCTGGTTCCCAGCGGGGCTCCCTCACCCGGCCCCTTAGACAAGCACCCAAGGGTGCCTGGAATTGGGATCATCACAGGCCCCAGGCCTTCAGGGAACTGAGTGGCTTCCCCATCTTCGCAGCTGCAGGTCCTCCTCCAGGACACAAGGGGTGGTTTCCAGGGCTTGGCCTGTCTCTCGCCTGGAGCCCCAGGCTTGGCTGGCAGGCTGAGCAGTGGAGCCAGGAAGGCTGAACTAAGCCCAAGGGGAGGGGGCAGGTAGTGGGGAATGACACACAGGGAGATGGTCTGGGTGGGCTGTGCCCCCTTCTGTCCCTCTGCCAGGCTGGGTGGGCACAGGAGAGCACGAGGGCCATTCTGTGGAGGACAGCCCTCTGACCACGGAAATGCTGTGCACATGCGGGGCTGGGGAGACATGTTCTGAATTTCTGGACAGGCAGCTGCTCCGGCGCACTCAGCCGCCAGGTCACAGCTCAGGGAGGCCTGTTCAGAGACGGGCAGAGGAGGCAGCAGCGCTGGCCGGGAGCACAGAGCAGGGGAGGCCGTGGCAGGAAGGATGGCAGGGTTGGCAGAATGAGGCCCCCCAAAGATGTCTGTGTCCAACCCCGGCAGAGCCTGTGGATGTTAGGTCGCATGACTTGGGGAATTAAAATTGCTAATCAGCTGACTTTAATAAGGAAATCATCCTAGATTATCTGACTTGGTGCTGTGTAATCCCAAGGAAGAGGAAGGCAGAGACTCAGAGAAGAAGCGAGAGGGAAGGGCAGATAGCGTGCTGCGAGGACCCTTCACTGGCTCTGAAGATGGAGGAAGGGGCCACAAGCCAAGGAAATGGATTCTCCCCTGGAGCCTCCAGAGGAATGCAGCCCTGCTGACACCTTGACCTCAGCCCAGTGAGACTCATTTCAGACCTTGATGTCCAGAACTGTCAGATCAGGAATGCAGGTCGTAGTCATTTGCTATGGTGGTCCCAGTAAACTGCCATGGGTGGCGAGGGCAGACGGGCCTGATGCGAGGAAGGGCCCCAGGCCTGCCAGGCCCGGGCAGTGGGTGCCCCCTGCCCCACCAGAGAGGGTGTCTGTGCTGTCAGGAGCACCTGGCCTCTCAGGTGGATCCAGTTCTCCCACCCAGCTTTCCGGGTACAGAACTTCTAGAGATGATGAAAAGAGCTAACACCTACTGAGTGCCTAGTCAACGCCAGACAGTAAAGCATCCCAGCGACCCTGGGAGGTGGGTACTATTATTATTCCCATCTTGAAGGTCAAGAAGTAGAGGCTCAAGGTTGGTGTCTCACATAAGTGCCCACGATCATGGCATCGTGCTGCTTTCGCCAGGGGAGGACCCCCTCCCTGTCACCAGTGCCCAAGGGGAGGGGCCCTAATCCTGGGACCTATTATCAGGACACATGGCTTGCTCCTTCCAGCTCCTGAAATGTTCAGAGTGAACCCCAGCTCCCCTCTAGAGCTTTCCATCCAGGGCCAAAGCCCACAGTTATCACTGCTGCTTCCTGTGGGGCTCCTGGTGCTCCAAAGGGTGGGTCTGATGCCTTCCTGCCCCCAACAGGGCCTGTGGGAAACAGATGGCCTCCTGGCCAGGCCCAGGGCACGAGACCTCAGGGCTGGCAGGAGAATCACCCAGACTTTCTTGGTTCTCTGGCCTCCCTCCTGAGGCACTGGTGTCCAGACTGGGCCCTGGGCTCCAACCCCAGGGCATGTGGAGGAAGCTGGTAGCACAGGGTCCAACAGGCTGGACCAGTTAGGTTCGAGGGAGAGGGACAAAGGCTCTACCCCACCCACCTCCAGCTCCTTGTACCCCTGTCTCCCTGCAGAGCCACCCCTTGGTTCCCACTGTGAACCTCAAAACCCCTCCTGGACCTTCCTGCTCTGGGAATCTCTGACCAACCACCAAGACTGAAAAACTTCATCTGGGTTCTCGTCTAGCTTGGCAAGCCCGGCGGGCTGCATCCCTTGATGCATATTTAATAAAAAGCAAACACACAGCCTACAGTCGACCCCCAGGCTGTAAGGAACACACTCTTATTATTTCACATCATAAACCACCCCAAAGTTTGCTGGAAACTGATTTTATTAATAATAAGTCACATGATACAAAAGAA